>NC_050448.1:107194069-107519902 GCF_903995425.1 Onychomys torridus
TAACAACATTCTTCAATCACAGGACCCAGCAATTCCATGCCTTGACTATCGTTCCATCAATCATCATCAAGTGTCTAGGAAAAGTCAGATTTGGATTAGGACAGCTTCAATCTTGTCATTCCCAAGTCCCTGTTGGCCCTTAGGACCAGCCTCTTGCTTGACTCTTATTGCTTTCCTAGGCTAGAAAATGTTCCCACTAAACTCTTAGATAGAGGGTACTAGCCATCTGCCTAGCTCTCATGATCTTTATCCATCAAGATAGGTCCTATTGCCAGTGTCCATCCTAGCAAGTGATCAGGACAGGATCAGTGACAAAGTTAAGGCATAGAGAGCATAGATTTTGGGGTCAAGCCAATCTGGTTTATAATCCAGACTATCTTTTAGGAGTCTTGATTTATTTGATAAATTACATAATCACTTTAAGCTTTTTGGCTCTCTAATTTGTGAGCTTGGACTCAGTAAACAAATTGTAGCTGTTGTTAATTTCTACCACATAATACTTCTGCAGTGTGATTGGTTCCTGTCTTTCCCTGGAGTGGAGATAAGTCTTCCTGCCAAAAGGCACTGCAAGTTCTAGCTTGATGAACAACCCAAGCCAGCCTTGTCTAGACAGTGTTCCTTCTGAAATAACATGCTACTAGATAGTCTATGGAGGAGGTAGTGGAAGGGACGTGCTTAATTGATTCCTTTTAGGGCCACTGCTGGATTTCCTTTACAGTCAGACTGATTTTCATTAGGGTTTGGGGCACAAGCATGTTCTAATTTGTGTGTCTGCCCCACCACTTCCTATTTTTCTTTATTGTGTATCGTTTGGAGCCCTCATCAACAGCTTTCATTGAATGCAGTGAAGCAACAGTGCTCTGTAATTAATTAACACTCTGGACCATTTCTATATGGTATTCCATGTTTAAGTGTTCTGCAGTTTCTCTTCTACACTCTTAAAGAGCTGGGTATGTCTAAATACACACATTTTGTAGACAGATGTAGCCAATTTGATACTATATCCCTATCTCAGAAGTTGCTTTGTCTCAGGGAAGGAGGACTGAGGGTATTCACTTTATTCTACCTCTATTACTGTACGTGCTAGTCTCTGAAAGTGCCAGTTCTGCTAGGGGATGGTGGGCACAGAAGGGATGAAGACAGCTCAAACAGCTAATGACACTGGTGGGGATCACACTGCCTTCCTCCACCTGGTCTCAGGGCCAGCTGTGGGAAGCAGTGATTTTCATTTCCTGGGGTTTGGGTGAAACCCTAGCAAATTTCCTTCTCCTGTTCCATGATTCTAGCTTGGTTGAGTTTGATTTTGATTATTATTCCTTTTGTAAGTTTTTGGGACAAGTGATGGCAGAAGTTGGCACACTGGACATAAATAGCTACTTTCATTTTCTTCTTCTTATGATTCATTGCCTTTGGGAACTGTCTCTAGTAACATAGTTAAGAAGCCATACATAGGCCTTTGTGAGATTTGATACTTGACCTAAAGGAGAGTTTAGTGATGTGACAATTGTCTAAAATGTTTTCTTGGAAAAGGATTGATAAAGAGCCCATTTTCATGAAAAGAGTAATGTAGTTTAGCTTAACAAATTTGATCCCACAGTTTCAATATTTCAATGAGCTCAAGATTTCTGGCCACTTGTCTCATGAAAGAGATGTGGGGTTGGTACAGAAGATACAAACAACAGTTCAATAGATAGATTACTGCCATCCTAGGTCCCAATCAAGTCCTTAGAGAGTATGGGGAGTTAAAGGGAATCAAAATCAGCAGTCCTAGAAATTAAAGGCAAGGCATGAGAAGAAAAAATAATATCAGATCTTGTGAAATAAGATTCACCAAAGGATCTTTTCACTTTCAATATAGTAAAATAATAAAAAAAAAGAATGATTTGAAGTGGGATAAAAGCATTTTAATGAGAATCCACAAATGGTAATGTGAGAATTACTTGAAGCCGAGTACTGAATTATAAAAATAAAACATTATTAGCTCTCCCATCCTCAGGTGGAGGAGCCTGGTAGAGTGAAATCACATAGTGGTTCACTTTTCAGTTTTTTGAGAAAATTCCATACTTATCTGACTTTGAAAATGTTTTTTTTTCTTTTCTCCACAATTTTAAAGTTTCAGGTCCTACATTTTAAGGCTTTGATCCATTTTGTATTGATTCTTATAGAGAGTGAGAGACAGGGCTGCTCTTTTGGCTCTTTACATGTGATCCTCTCCCCACTATTATACATTATATATATATATATATATATATATATATATATATATATATATATATATATATGTCTCAAAGGGGTTATCTGCTACTCAACACACAAGCTGGGTACCCTTGGTGAGGCTCGGAAGGCTGTGTCTGCAGGGGCTCATTTCTGGGCCTTCTGTTTTATAGCATTTGTCTGTGTCTGTTTTGTGCAAATACCATGTTGTTTTTGTTCCTGCTATTCTGTATATAATTGTGAAAAATCCAGCACTGTTTCATATTCTGCGTAGCTGCTCCAGCTACTCAGGGACTGTTGTGTTTCCATGTTCATTTCATGATGCTCTTTTCTAGTCCTGTGGAGGACTGAAGAATGTTGTCAGAATTCTGATGGGGAATGCACAGAAACTGCAGATCACTTTTGGCCACATGACTATTTTTACATATTCTGTGAAACCATGAGTTTGGGAAGTCTTTCCATCTTTTGTGTCTTCTTCAAGTTTTTTTTTTCCAGCATCTTTCCTATTGTGGATAACTTCACCTTCTTCAGTGGATTGTGAAAGGAAGGAAAGGAAGACAGAGGATGGGATACCTGCTGAGTTGTGTTTCTGGGAGAAATAGAGCCCACTATCTGATAACAAGCCGGGGAGTTATAGGACAGCAGAGGGCCTGAGAAGGACACTGAAGACTTTCCCTTTCTGGACCACACTTGGCCACTTCTAGAGGTAACCAATGAATAGTCAGATAAAGAATGCTGGGTATTGGTAGACACCTTTCCTGGCTGGCCATTGGGGTCCATAGGGCAGGGAAGGCAGGAGTCTAGAGAAATAAGTTAAGTGATTTCTGGAAAGCATATCACTGTAGTTACTGGAATTGTTATAGTTGAGGTAAAATGAAGGACTTTATGTCATCCTGTGTCCCTGGCTAACAGGTTTGTTTTTAGTGCTTTTACTTTTCAAAGCCTACTGCAAGTGGGACTGCTCTGGATTCCTTCTCAGCATGTTGATTATCAGTGTATAGAAAGCTATGGGTTTTTATATGGAATTTTAGGGTTGAACACGGGCAATATTTTTGTGTGTAACTGGATATGGGGTACTCTATAAGAAAAAAACATCCTTAAAAGTTTACAGTACTTCATGCACCATAGGATAAGGAAACGTTTTGGAACAATTACACTAAAAAGTTTTCTTGGCAATGATATTTATTTTGAAACTCACCTTTTAAAGTCTTTTCTTAACAGATTGAAACCAGCATTACAATCCAGTGTATCACCCGTTAAATAACTCAAGTGCCTATTTCTCCATCTACAAGCATGATGGAAATACTGTCCAAAATGTGATGTAGTTTTATCTGCAAGGAATGTAAATGAACTTCCAAAACAGAAAGAAAAAAACAACCCTAGGAGACAGAATAGAAGAGGGGATGCAAATCCAAAAAGCAAGGGCACGTGGTCTCAGTGGCTGCTCAAGGGGCTGCAGGAAGTGGAGACACTAATGGCCCAATATTCACAAGGGAACATCAAGATGGCCACTAGCATGCACAGAGTATGGAGTAGATTGGAACCCCCTAATGAAGTCCAGAATCTTGAAGAAAGAAATCTAAAAGTACTTGTGTAATGGCCCCGGGGACACAAAGAAGCCAGTCCATTTGGCTTGGGGTCATGAATGGAAAGAGAAGTCACTCAGCATCAAAGTTTCTGATACTCAAAAGGGTTATAGTGTAACTGTCTTCGTGGTTTAGGAAACTAAGCCAAGAAATTAATGCAAGAGCTAACTCAGGGCTAGGGAAACCCAAGAGTAACCATGTAAGACTCTGTGGAATGGAAATGTTTCCTATCTGTATAACTCATTATAGTGGCCACTGGCCACATGTGTGCTTGATGTGGCTGGTAGGAAAAAAGAAATATATTTTAAAATTACCTAATTTTAATGAAGATAACACCTGCTCAACTCATCCCATTAAACATGGAGAAGTTGAGCTGGTGCATAACTAGAGCCTTCATCCTTATAGGCTAATGTTCTTGGTGCCAGAAGGCACTCTGCATGCTACCAAAATTAAAACATAAACACCAACCCAGCTATAAAAATCCTCAATCAACAGTTCAATGGCTGCACAATCTTTTGGGAATAATCAACCGGCATGTGATTTGATTTGAAGGCCCACTTCACGAGATGGAGCCTTACCTAACACTGCTTGAATGACCAAGGACCGGAGACTGGATAGCCCTTAGACCTATGGTAAAACCAAGTAGTACTGTTACACTAATGAGTGTAGCAATCAAATGATTCCTAATGACATTCTGCTACACTCATAGATCAGCGCTTTGTTCAGCCATCACCAGAGAAGCTTCCTCCTGCAGCAGATGGGAACAAATACAGAGACCCACAACTGGACAATATGCAGAGAGTGAGAGACCTTGGAAAACTTAGCTTTAAACAGGACGTCTCCATCAAATCCCTCCTCTCAGGTCTCAGAGAACCCCGCAGAAGAGGAGGCAGAAGGAGTGTAAATGCCAGAGGGCATGGAGGACACCAGGAAACAAGACCTAAACACAACAGAACTGACATACATATGAATTCACAAAAACTGAGGCAGCATACACAGGCCTTCGTCACTAACCCAGAAGCTATCTCCAGTTCATAACCACTTGCAAAAAATTTAGTTTCCTTCAAGGGAATCTCACTGGGGAAACAAACTATTCTTAAGGCTAGGCTGCATGACCAGCAGTAGATAGCCAACAGAAAATAATCTCAACAACATCTTTGGGAGTTCCTTGTCTCATGATGTTGTGCCAAGGCCTTTTCTTTTCTTCTCCTTTTTTAAAAATATATTTTGAAATTTGGTCTTTTTTATTTTTTAATTTTCCCCTCTGTTTCACCCTATAGGTCTTGTGTGTGTGTGTGTGTGTGTGTATGTTATGGTTTCTAGTTTTGTGTGTTTATGAAATTCCTGAGTGTGTGAACAAGTGGGTTGCTATGTCTATGTCTGTTTCTTGTGCCTTTTCTTGGGCTCTTTTCCTTCTTTTTGTTTGTTTTCTCCAATTCTAATATGCTTGCTTTATTTTATCTTTTTATATTTTATTTTATTGTCTCTTAGAAGCCCGTTTGTTTCTAATGGAAGATGGAAAGGGGGGATGTGAATAGGAGGGAGGTTCTAGGAGCTGGGAGGAGTAGATGGAGGGAAAACCATAATCAGGATACACTGTATGAAAAAAAATTATTTTCAATAAAAGAAAAGAGTTCATTCAAATTTAAAAGTTCACACATGGCCAGTGGCTCCTTATTGAGCACATGTAGAGCCTGGCAGAAGTGAGTAGGAAATGGCTCTGTGCTGAGCACATAGAACCAGGGCCAATGAGTGCCCTGTCACAGAGGGATGCCACTGGAAACAGGAAGATCAACCCTTATGAAACACTTTGAAGGATGAGAAAACATCCATTGGGAACTAGAGAGAGAGATTAAAAAAATCAATTGAGCTAAGATACTAAGCAATGATAATATGAAATTTAGGAGTCAGTGATTAAAATAAAAACACATCAAAAATTTTACAATTAAGAAATGTAAACTAGAAGTAAATTATTTAATTCAAAACCAAGAAGGGTGAAAGGAGAGAAACTTGGATAAAACCAGTTGAAATCCTGGTTTGGGAGTGCTGGGAAATCAGCCTGTACATGGAGTCTTTCCACCTTACTGTCTGCAAGTTATGGGACCTTGGTCCTGAATGTCATGCACAAAAGAGACAAACAGTCCCCACCATCTATGTCAGAGTTTTCCTTGTGTAGCAATTTCTTTCCCTGTTTAAACTGTATATATGTTCCTGCTTTGCTTAAGTATATATGCTACTGGTCCCCAGGCATGTCTCAGCTTTTTTTTATATTTCAAGAGGTCTTTCCACTCCTGGAGAGGGGTCTATATAAACCACGTGCCCTGTGTAGTCAGCCACAAGGGGACTGACTTATATTCTTGAAGCTGATCTTGCCATTGAGGACAGTTTGTTCAAAGCGATATTCATTCCTCAACACCTCCCATTCAAGATACGGTGGGTAAAAGTGTTTAGCCTTCTAATCTTTGTTGGGACATTAATACTCTTTGTTTTACTTAATGTACCTGGAGTCTTCCCAGCATTGGTAATGGTTGTGTGGTATTCTGCGTGACAAGGAGAAACAAAAAACTTCAAGACAGAGTAGAAAAAATAGAATGAAGAAAAATGGATGAAACCAATACAAGTGTTACAAATGATTCTGGAGTCTCAAGAAAATGACCACACATCCTAAGTATTTCAGCAAGGCAAAAAGGTTTAGTTTTGCAGAAGGCTGCATATCTATGCCAACTCTGCTAGGTAGACACACCTAGTGGGGTTCTCTGGGTGTTTTATTCCTTACAGGAAGCGTCCTGTGCTCCATGCTGAGTGGTCAGAACTCCATCTGCCATTCTTCTGTGATTAGCTAGGCTGAAGCGGCTCAGTTGATAAGCAAAGTGCAACTTTGGAGCACAGGATGCAATCTTGAGCAGGTCCTTTGATCTTAGAAAAATGCTGACTGAGCGAGGGATTGGCACCAGATGTGTCTTTATAACGTTCTCTAAAGATGGACCTTTGTCTCCTTTAACCATGTGATAGAAAAGGCCGTGCACTCATCTACCACTTCCACAGAAGCAATGAGCAAGACAAAAGGAAAATAGGGAAAACAGAGAATCATCACAGTAAGTCCAAACAGATGAAAACATAAACAAACCCATCTGACTATTAGAAGGGGCCATCATAGTCAGTTAAAATTAAATTATAAAACTTTTTTTCTCCCCCCGACCTCCAAACTTCCTTAATTTGTAAAAAACTTATATGGGGGGAGGCTGTGGAGGTGGCTCAGTGGTTAAGAGCATTTGCTCTGCAAGAATGATGGCATGAGTTTGAACCCCAGCACCCAGGGAAAAAGCTGGGTGGTTTGCCACCCCAGCATTGAAGGCTGGAACAGATGGATCACAAGAGCTGGCTGCCTAGGTAGCCTAGTCACAAAGATGAGCATTCAGTTAGGGCAGAGACCATCTCTTAAGGTAAGAGAAGATACCTGATGTCTTGTTCTGACCTCTATATGTGTGCATGGATGTGTGTACTCACATACTCACATGCAACACAGACACACACAGATGCATCAAAACTGGGTAGTCCTACTAGAGGCTGATTAAAATTAGAATTAAATACCAAACATTTCTACCTATTATTTTGTCAGAAACAATAATTCTACCCCCCCCCCCCCCATTTCCAAAGCAAAGGCGATAGTCACAATTTTCACTAGTCAAATAACTATAAACAATAAATGGTTAGGAAGTGGTCAGTAAAGGTTTTTGTTCTGATACCAATTTGCTTCTATACTCCAAGTGTACTAAACTAGGAAGAATGAGGTATTTACAACAGAAACTGGACTCCAAAAGGCAAGACAACAAGGAGTCAACCTTACAATACATGTTAAAGACCTGCATGGAAAGTCATTAGACATCATTAAAAAGATACTGAAGAGGCCTAAGTGGACACAGACATCAGGGGCCCACATAGGAAGACTCACAATCGCAAAGTTTGAGAGATCACCCACAAGTACCAGCATGTCACTTCTAGGACCTACATCAAAGAAGCTGGACAGTGTGACATGTGCTGACATTCTCATTGGCTTTGTTCACTTGTGCCTGGTTCCATTTTCAGCGTAGACACTCTCTGCTCACCATGGCTCTCGTATGTGGAGCACGGTGAAAATGAGACTCAGAGGGAAGAAACCCCAAAACATCAAGAACAGCAACAACAGCAGCAAGGAAGCTGTGTCACATGAAAAGAAAAGAAAACTGGGATTCCATTGAAAAGTCAATCCAGGGCAGCAAATGTCTAAATGAAGAATTCCAAAAGAAATTGATTCTCTTAGATCAGTATCTACTTTGTAGAAGTAAATGTGAAATGATAAAGTTGAAGTTATCAAAAGAATGTCACTGGAATCTTAAACTGGATCATTAATGAAATTTTTTTTTGCTGAGTGTCAGAGTGTAGAATATACACCTTGGGTACCCAAAGGAATGTGCAGTTGAACTGACACGTTACATTGTCAGTACTGATGAGGTGGGCTAACAAAACAAACACCTTAAAAGCAATTGACAAAAATACTGTTACCATGGGTCTAACGATGACCAATAAATAACTTCAAACAGGAAGAGAAGGAAATTTCCCATCTTTACAAAAAGAATCCACATCTGTTACCCTGCACGCAGCCAAATGTCTGAACCAATTGTCCCACATGAGGTATCCAAATATCTGGGCCATGTATCAGCAGTGCAGATCTGAAATCTGTATTCAAAAAAAAAATCATTACCATCAAGTTGAGCAAATCTCAAGGTAAATATAACCCCCAACCCAACAACCCACAGAAAAGCACACAGCAGAATTAAGATCTAAGATTTACCACAAATCCCACCCAGCCATTTACATGCCCCAAATAAATGCACTCCACTCAAAAGCAAACAAAAGTTACTTTTCAGCATGAGTTCTTTTCGTTTCCAAAAGCCCAACCAAAGTGGAGTAAGTACTTCACCATGCAGATCAACTGCCCTCCAGGACAGTCCAGGCAGCATGCATGGATAATGGTGAGAAAGGTGGGGATTGTTCTCCCGTTTTTTTTTCCAGAACAGATTCTGTATGGCACACATGAAAAGAACTTCCTCCAGCTATATGTCTTCAAAACGTGACTTTTTAAGAGTTTTTGAAAGATGTTATAAATGAAACCAGCTTCAAATAAATTCTTTTTTCCTGTGATCTCAAAGTTAGTGTTAAAAGAACAGTTTGATAAAGTAATTACAGGGTGACTAATGTCACTGTCCCCTGCATGGGAGGACTTCCAATAATTGATTCGATCATTTTCGAAAATCATAGAGACTTAGAAACGAGTGTAGCAGGTATATTCATCACGTGACCAAACCCCCCATTAATGAGTGAATTCTCAGTCTATCTTGTTATTACTAAAGCTGTGATTATTTAGATTCCAATATTGAGGATTGTTAGGATAGCAGTGCTGGTACAGTCTGTAACTGCCGTTCAGGGGCTATGATGGAGGGGCATGCCCTGGTTAGAATACCTACCGTAGATTAAGGGCTCCTGATTGATGGGAACTGTGGGGAAAATGGAGCAGCTGTATTTCCTCTGTGTGGGGTAGGCCAGCCCCTGTATAATTTTAGAATTAGTGCATTAGAGAGGAAAGTGAAAGGAATTTAATAGGTATATGATATGTTTTGATTCAGTTAAATTTCTTAGAAAATTTGTTTCTATAGGTTTTTTTTAGACTCAGCACTAAATTTTCTTGAATGTGACTCTAGTCTAGAACTCCATTTCAAGACTTTCTAAGCATCCCAGCTAATTGGATGCCTTGCTCACATTCAGAGCAGGACTTTCCTCCCAAGTTGTTGTCCCACAAGTCAATTGTCTTTGGAACTCTAGTCTAGAACTCCATTTCAAGACTTTCTAAATACACAAGGCTTTCTATGTAATAGTGAGAAACCTAACAGGTCAGTGTAACTTGCTATGAGGCAGATATGAAGGCTGGCTGATTTTAGCAGTGTAACACAGGAGTGGACTGTACCGTAGTCATTCTAGACCTATGGGAACTGTTGAGTGGGAGATCACATGAAAACAGCCTATACCATAAAGATGAAAAAATTTCTCTTCAGGGCCTAGAGAAAGCTGGCAAGGGAATCACATTGTTCTTATCCTGGGCTTCATGTTAGCCTAGAAAACATTAAGTGGAAGTTCGGAAGCTTCGCAGCTGAGGAGTCTTGACACTGAGTACCAACCTATAAAACTTGGGGATGCCCCAGCTTTAGAGCTCTTCTGGAAGGAAGGGGTTGGGCCACTTCCTGAAGTGGAGGCAGGGACAGTGAGTGGACTTTTGTTTCAACTTTGATCACTCACCCACAATGTACCTAGTCTTCTGTCCATGTACACACTGCACTGTGACTGCCCTCCACTCTTCCAGTGTCTGATGGAGGTTTGGGGCCACTGCATTTCTTAGCAGATTTTGCAATGCTATGTGAACCAAATCCATTAATTAAACAAAAACATGTTCCTTTACCATGTCCTATAAGAAGGAACCCCTTATCCTTTCCATGTGTATTCTAAAACACAATATTATGCTAGAAAGAAACTTAGGAGTACACTGAGAGCCATTTTGGGTCAGGAATTATGCACATTGGTGATAAAGTCAGCACTAGCTAATAAAACAGCAGATGTAATTATGAAATTGACTGAATCCATTAAATAGTTTTTGTTTCGTAGCCTTTGGATTCAGAATAGATTTTCATTTTTGATCATGAGCTTAAGGGAATAAATAGTATGTAACAATTTCTACAGTGAAACCCTTTAGAATCCAATTCAAAATAATGCATTAGGGGTCCTTAGAGAAATGGAACAATAGACTATCTGTCTATAATTGTAACCTCAGTAGAAGGTTTATAGGAGCAGTTCACATGATTGGAAACTGGCTTGGTGGCTAACAATGGCATCTTCATCCTGAAGAGCTAGGGACCTGGTAGTTGCTAGGTCCAAGGAGCTTTAGGCTTTTGAGGCTGATGTTCTGGCAACTCCCTGGATGGCAGCTACTGGGAATCCAAGTTGAAAGGTTGACAATGTTCATAGGTGGCAGCAATGTTGGACATGTTTGCTCAGCAAGAATGGGACTTGTATGCATTGATGTCTTTCTCTCTTTCCTCTGTCCTTCCATCCAGCATGGCCTATTGGATGCCTTGCTCATATTCAGAGCAGGACTTTCTTCTCAAGTTTCTGTCCCACAAGTTAATTGTCTTTGGAAACACCAGATCCTTTTAGAAGTGTGATTCGCTAATCTGAGGCACCTCTCAATTCAGTTAGTTTTTAGTCAGAATTAGCCATCATGAGGAACAGATGGCTTTGGCTCAGGTATCCAATAGCTCTTGAAAAGGAAATGTCTCTGTTTGGGGTTGGAAAAGTACACATTCAATCATAAACTCATCTTTGTTATTGAGCGTCAGAAGTTATTTTTCTCTAGTGGGTTTTGCCACACTAAACACTAAACAAAACCTCCACGATTGTAGAATATGGCATTTTGGAAGCAGATCTATTTAGACTTTAGAGCTTCATCAGAATCCTTTTTAGTGCTTGATTTATTAGGCAGGAAGCCAGATCTTTGATTTTTAACTAAATCCATTTGTCTGTGTCAAACTATGATTCCTTTGTATTTTAAAGTTAGAATGTCTAAGAATTCTCCACTCTAGTTTCTATGGTAATCGAGAAAAGTTTCGTTCTATGCAGTTTTTTTTGTCTTATTTGATTGCAAAAGCAAATGACTGTGTCTACCTGTTTTTTTTCCTTTATTGATTCTTTGTGGATTTCACATTATGTGTTCTAATCCCACTCGTCTCCCGTCCCATTGATCTGCCCTCTGCCCTTGCCAACCTCCCCCCAAAACAAAACCAAATTTAAAAGAAAAAAACAAAACCAGAAAAAAACAAAGAAACCAAACAAAAATAAAAACAAAAACACAACAACAACAACAACAGCAAAGAGAAGAAGCTGTAGTGTGGCCCGTTGAGACACACAGTTTACCTTTTAGTCTGTTCATCTTTACTTGCAAATGTTCCTGAGCATTGTCTTTGGTCTGGCTCAAGGCCTCTGGTTTCTGCTACTCCACCTATAAGGGGCTCTCACTGGGGCTCCTTTTGGATATCCTGCTGTTGTCCTGAGTCTTGGAGATCCTGTTGTTTTGGATCTGTAGCTTTGCCCCCTTACCATGCTCCAGCACTTCACAGATTCAGTGGATGTTGGGTTGGGCCAACTCATATCCATGGTTCTGGGCCTGGGTGGTAGCTGGGTTGGGCATCTTGCTAGCTGCCCTTCACCATCACTGCCCAGATGAGCTCTCCAGCACTGCCCCAGCTAACTTCCCGATGCAGCCTATACCAAGGAGCAGGGCCAGTTCTGCTCTCAGGCCTCAGATCGGTTCCCCCTCACTCAAATCGCCAGGGCCAGCTCTACTGTTTTGCCCAGGCAAAGTTCAGGGCCCTCTCTCTCAATTGCTGTAGGGGGCATTCCAGGGGATGGCGGGGTCAGCTCTCCTGCTCTCAAGCCCTCCGGGATGGCTCACCTGTGACTGGAAAACAGGGTCAGTTCTCTTGTGCTGCAGCTGGTGAGATGCAGGCGAGTTCTCTCAGTCTCATGACCCTGAGGCCAACTTTCTTGCCTGCAGCAGGTAGTAAGGGGCGGGGGGGGGGACATTTTTCCCTCACCCATGCCAACGCATAGCAGCCCCCCCCCCCCCCTCGGGGAGAGGGTCAACTCTGTTGCTCTCATGCCCTCAGGGCTGGTTTACCTGCATCCTGACAACAGGGTCAGCTCTAGTGTGCTGTCCAGAGAGGAAGCAGAGGCTGCTTTTTCATGCTCTGAGTAGGAGAGCTACTTATTTATTTCCTGAAAAGATTTAATGATAAAGAGTACAATAATAATGTCTTCTCACACACTGTTTGATTAAACAAAACAGAACAAAACAAAACAAATGTATTCTTCTTGAGTAAAGAATATTTTGAGACTGTTTCTGAATTTACCCATTTAATCTGTTTTGGAGTCTGTGATTTTTCTGGACTAAATTATGCAGCTGATGAAGGAATGAAAACTCATGAAAGCATTTCCTCTAAGGAGGCTTCTCTGTTTGCATGGCATGCAGCTTTCACCTTGCAATTCTTTCTCTATGAACAAAGTGACTAGTAGCAGTTGAAATCTTAAGGAATGTAGATAGAAAAATATTCCTTATTATTACTTTTTCTCCTTTTAGACTATCATCATAATAGAAAGTTTCTCCCTCCGTCTTCTCCTGGGACTTTAGAATTAGGAGTTAGAGACTAATAGATAAGGGGCAGATGAGAGTATACATCACCAATAATTTGCTTGTCAAGAGGGAAAAAGGACCTAATATAGCACTTTGAACACAGCCGATGCCTAAAGCTGGATAACTAGATGGATGACTGACCATGTACCATGTTAAGTTATTTTAATGACTATTATGGTATTTGAGGTTTCCTCTGCATCAGTAGCTTTAGAAATGCTGGATCTAATTCTGGCCTGGTCTAATTTGAGTTATTTTGGAGAAATAATATATAAAAATCCAACAAAGTATTTCAGTTTGTTTATTAGAACACTACTATATAGTTCTTTATTCGAAATATCTTTGGCTTCACCTTTTCCTAGTTTTGCTCCTCTTTTCTCCAGGTAAGGCTTGTATGTATCTCCTGAGTAGCTGTGCTGATAGTTTCTTTGTCCCATTCCAACTGACAAGGACAAGCACTGATTGCAATGTCACTTCCCTGATACCTACCTTTAGTGAATATATTGACCGTAGGACACAGGGAAATGTATGGAATTTCAAAGCAATGCCTTTCAAAATCTAGCTCTACTTGACTTATTCTATGAAGTTCATCACCAATCATAAATTGGTTTACATTTCTCTAAACGTAGTAAATCATAATGCAACTCCCACAAAATTTTGTCATTTCTGTGGTTTTTGTTTTGCTCAAGTTTTCTTTAGTTTCCTACTTTTTAATTAAGCATTTTTGAGACCATTGAGATGTCCATTGTGAGTCACCTTGTAGGAATAGGAGCCAAGTCTTTTGAAAGAGCAACAGATATTCTTAACTGCACAATCTTCTCTCCAGCCCCTACGTGTTTTGAAATGCAAACAAATCTGCTAAAAAGTTTTCAAATTATTTTTTTTATTCTTCTAACAAAATCCAGGTATAGATTGTTGAAAATGTTTACCATTTTTTATTTAGTTTTAAAATTTAACCAGTTGACATTTTAATATTAGCCATTCTGCTGTGTATATAGTGGCATGTTATTGCATCTTTAACATTTTTGTAGTAGTGTTACTGAGGTATACTTGATATGCAATCAATCACACATGTGTGAAATATAGTCAGTATATTTAGTCAGAAGATAACGCTTTATGTCAACAGCACAGTTGGCTTACCTGATACAGCCATTGATAGAATATGTGTGAATCTTCTCTTCTGGCCTTAAGCCTCGTGATCATCCTTAGGAAACCATTGCTCTGCTATCACCCTGAATTAGTTTGATGTTCTAGAATTTTCCATAAATGAAGCAATATGACAGATTTACTGTATTTTTTTCTCAGCACGGCTATTGTAAAATTCATTCATGTTATATGCATCAGGAGTTAACTTTTTTTTTTCACAGCTAGAATGTATCCTGTTGCATAGATATGCAACATTTTATTTATCAGTCCCCTGTAGACTGTCAATTTCTGCCTATGAAACTACTATGAACACACACTTACAATCTTCCATTTCTGTTGGGTGAAGACCTAGGAGTACATTCCAGGGCCATGTAGTGGGTACAGTAGGTAGTATAAGAAGCTACAATAACTATTATAGTCTTCTTAGCTCCGTCTCTGTCTTTGTCTCTGTCTGTCTCTGTCTCTCTCACTGTCTCTCTGTCTCTGTCTGTCTGTCTCTCTCTCTGTGTGTGTGTGTGTGTGTGTGTGTGTGTGTGTGTGTGTGTACATGCAACTGTGCAGGTACCTATGGAATCCAGAAGAAGACACTAGAGCCCCCGCAGCTGGACTTACAGGTGGTTATGAGCTGCCCGACACGGGTGCTGGGAACTGAATTCGGGTCCTCTGTAAGAGCAGTACACATTCCTAGTTGCTGAGCCATCTCTCCAGTTCCCTATAAACCATTCCCTGAAGCTGACACACCATTTTTCATACTGACCACCATTGTGCAGAGTTCATTTTCTTCTACTTTATTGTTGACATTTGTCTTGTAAGTCCTTGTTTTAGTTAGGGTTTCTATGGCTGTAATTAAACACTGTGTCCAAAATCCACTTAGGGAGAAAAAGGTTTTTTCAGCCTACATGTTTTGATCCAATCCTTCATGACAGGAAGCCAGGGCATGAATTTAAGGCAGAACGCTGAGGGCAGGAATAGAAGGGTGTGGAGTGTAGCTGGAACACCGTTTACTGGCCATGGCATTTTTTTTTTTGGCTTTATTGTGCTTTTCCCACTGACTCATAAACTTATATAAGTTGTCATATGGCATTTACCATTGTTTGTTTAAATGTCTATTCAAATATTTTGACATTTTTTATCACATATCCAACAGATGTCTGGATAAAAACTGGCTATATATATTTTGAGTTTTGGTTATTCTCAAGTTTTGAGAATTCATCGGAAATTCTATATATAATAATATGTGACTATAAAACATTTTTGTATGCTGTAGCTAAAGTCCTCATATTAAGTTTTTTTTAAAAAAGGAAGCCTTTTAATTTTGAAAAAGCATAATTTGTCAAGGTTTCTTCTACAAAAGATGATTTCAGAGTTGTGTTTCAGGAGT
Source organism: Onychomys torridus (assembly GCF_903995425.1). Lineage (NCBI taxonomy): Eukaryota > Metazoa > Chordata > Mammalia > Rodentia > Cricetidae > Onychomys > Onychomys torridus. The sequence goes on from NC_050448.1 coordinate 107,209,668, forward strand.
TTTAACTCAGGACCAAACATTGCTATTATGATACTTTCTATAAGTTTTATAATTAAATTTATAATTCATTTTGAGTAAACAATTTACATGTTCAAGACATGAATTTATAACTATTTGACTTCTATCTATCTATCTATCATCTATCTATCTATCTATCATCTATCTATCTATCTATCTATCTATCTATCTATCTATCTATCTATCATCTATCTATCAAGCCCTGTGCCCTTTGCATTTTCGTCAAAAGTCAATTGATAAGAAGGAGCAATGGCTCAGCAGTTAAGAGCACTTGATGTTTTTCTAGAGGATATGGGTTTAATACCCAGCACTCACATGTCAACTCACAACCATCTGTAACTCCAGTCCCAGGAGATTTGACACCCTCTTCTGATATCTGCAGGAACTACACAAAGACATACATGCAGGCAAAACACTGATACACAAAAAATTAAATAAAAAAACCAATTGAGCACATATTCATGGATGACAGTACGAACTTCATTCTGTTTAACTTGCATATTTACGTCTAGGCCATGTAACATAGTATGCCTTATAGTACAATAGCTTACTAATAAATCTTGAATCAGGTAATATAAGCCAAATGCTCTGTACATGGGTTTTTGAGTTATTTTTCTTACTGCCAGTCCTACACTGTTGAAAACACTTTACAACCAGCACCCTGGCTTCTAATTAAATGAGGGGAGTTTGATTCAATCCATTTTCTTTTTCTTTTTCTTTTTCTTTTTCTATTCTCCTTTACTTTTAAAAACTTTTGCTTCTTTTTTTGCACAACCTCCTTTGTGCTCAATGGATAGCTTCCTGCCTTCCCCTCCTTTCCTGGGCACAGGGCTTCATCTTGGTCTTTTTCATCTTTGCTCAGCCAAACTCAAATCTCCTTCAGTCTAATCCTTCACTTTATTCTCTTGCCATTCCTCATTATAAAGAACAAAAAGGTGAATCTGTGTGTTTCCCAGAGGAAGGCATTCTGACTCCGGGAATCTAGGATGGCCTATAACTTAGGGTTTCTTTCTTTGTGGTAGTTCTTCATGTCTCAAGAGAATTGGAGGCTGTATTCATTTATACCTCAGGGTACGTCGCCTTAAAAGCCATCCTGGGAAATAGCAAAGGATAAATAATAAAGGAAGAAAGTATCCTTCTGTACCAGTCTTTGATATGCCAGGTGTGGCTTAAGGAACTTCTGGTAAATCCTGGATATGGGGCATTAAGGAAGATCTGTTATCTATTAGCTGGGCCTGGATATAGGAAGCCCACTTTTGAATGGTTTCTTCCCCCTGGGTATCTTGAACTGGGTGTTAAAGAGTGGAACATGTGTTTTAGATGTAGAAATTCATGAATAAAATGGCCTTTGGGTAAGCCTAGGTATTTTAAACATCTGGTCCTCAAATGAAGAAACCAACTTTCTGTTCCTCCTGATGTAAGAACATCACGTATTTAAGGGGATACTCAGGCCACAGCAACAGCATTTCAACTGACTTCATTGTTTTCCTTCTGTCCACAATATTTTCACACTGTAATATTTTGATCTTTCTAATTTAAGGAGATTAATCTTTGACATTTGGACGGTGTTCAGTTTCTGTCCCTCATCATGAAATATTTGTATTTATTTTATTAGAACCCCACCATAATTCTGCAACTCTCTGTGTTAGATGATATGGAAATGCTCAATTTAATATCTCAGCGTCTTTGCTTCTTCATCGTTCCCTGTCTTGGTAATTTTTCTTATTCTGAAATTATTTGCATCATCCTTAAATATTCGGCTTGAGTGTCACCCTCGGTAAACTCTAACCACAACTTCCCTCCACATCACAAGTTCTATTTTTCTGACATAGTAGCAGCTGGCATTGGCTGTACACTTACTAAGAAGTGGGTACCCACCATCACTGACACGGGTTTACAGTTCATAGGCTCACAGCTGATGCTGTAATCCAGGTACAATGTGTCTCATACCTGCATCAACACTTCAGCCATCAGTGATACCCTCCTGTGCCATGTCCCGATGGAACTGAATGTGTTGTGTTCTAGGTCAAAATGCACTTGAAAAATGTGACCAAGAAGTTCCCCTAGAGAAGAAGAGAAAACAGTTTCTAGGAAATCAAGAAACCGAAGGACATGGAGTGAGAAATTGGAAGGGCGCCAGAAAGCAGGGTGACACATAGACTCTCCTAGAGTTGCAAGGATTCTTGTGTGTTACTTTCCAACATTCCCTCCTTTCCTGACTCCTGGCTTACTGTTGTGTTTTCCATCTCTGTGACAGGGAGCCCTATGGTCTTTAGAGTCACTTGCCCGTAATAGATATTTGATGGCCCCATTTTGAATTAATGAGAGAACAGATGTGAACAAGGTGTGCCCACCTTTCCTCTTCTCACCTGTATCCAGAGGACACCAAGACATTACCAAAACGATCTCACTGTTGTTAGAAGCAGATATCAGAGAATGGTAAACCTAGCTTAAGAAGATGCCTCTATGAACTTAGGGAAATTCATAGTCTTATCTTGATTCGTTCATAACTTGTGATGTTTATTATGGATTATTCTGCTAAGACTGATCCTTTTTGTTGCAACTTAAGTGAACGCATGAACAGTGGAAGGATAACGTGTATGTCTCAGTTTTAAAGGTCTTCTTAAATCTTATTGAGCAACACAACAGCAAAGAAAGAGATATCTCTTCTGAGGGAAAAGTTGTCCACATTGCCTGTGCATTTGAAAATACACATTTTGTGGCCACAGGTTTTATAGTATATAGTATCTTTTTTATAAATTACATAGAATAACATGCACTCTTGGTGTTCAGAAAGAGACTGGATAAAACACCACACTGATCACTACAAAGTCTACTTTTTTTCCAAGGAGCATCTAATCCCTTGGATGTAAGAGGCCATTATTCCTTCTCAATACATCTCTCAAGCTTTTATCAAAATTATGTACACTTTTAGTGTCTGTGACAAGCAGTGAGAAGTTGTTTTCCTCACAGTTCTCCTCCTGGGTCAGTGGTAGCTTCTAGTGTAGTTTTCTCTGACCCTTATTTGAGTGAAGGCCAGACATTTTCCATCATTTTGTGAGGAATAACAGCCAGAACTATCATTGTACAGAAAGCCATGCCAAAGGGAAGGATGTCCAGAAGTGGACCACAAATTGCCTCTCAGGACTTCACATCATTGTTTATGAACTGGGTGTTGACAGTGTGTTTACCTCTCTGTTAAATAAAGGAGAAGAAACAGACTCAACTTCCTGAGTTCAAGCTCAGAGGCAGGCAGGCGTGCTGGTTGAGTTACAGGACTCTGTTGTCTTACATCTCATGGGACTGGCTGCTTTGCTGTCAGAATGTAATTTCTTTTTGTGCAACTATTAATGGAGAAACAATGACTTAATAGTATTTAAAAGGTAGGAACATTTGGAAAAGACTGAGAGACAAAAAGAAGTTTCTTTTGCCGCCAAAATCTTTTCTTTTCACCCTTAAAGCAGCTAACTAGAGTAATTGGCTTTTATGCATAGAAATGACTATAACTTCATTTTTCTTCCCTGGAGGTTTGTGGGTTTTCAGTTTTAGTGCAGATTCCTCGTCCAAGTAATGGGAGGTGAGCCTGCATAAAAATCACACTATGTCTTAGGATATGACCATGCCTTCTGAATGCCAATTATTTTCATTGGATTACCTTTTTCTATTAACTAGTACCTCTGCTAGTACAGATAGTCATGCAGGGGATTCTCCTTAATTTTTTCCAGTTTTATATGGCCTGTGTGTTGTCTGTATAAGAATGAAAATGTGAAGACATCTTAAAATCCTGAAACAACTTCAAATAGCCACCTTACCTTGGTGCTCCAGAGCTTAAGGACTTGTTTCCTTCATGGCTGTGGAGAATGACTGACAAGTTCAGTAGGAGGACTTAATTTTTGATAGGAACTATTTCTTAGAAAAAGTAAGTATTAGTGAAACATGGAAGTGAGCTGATTGTGCCTATATGTTATTCTGAGATTGTGAGGATGAATATGTGTGCGTTTTATTAAACAGAGTGAAAAGAAGGGAGGTAGAATTATGCTCTGGGAAATAGGAGTCAATGTGGAACCAAACTGTCTATTGGCAGATACAGAAGGTGAAGGTCACAGCTAAAAATACAAACGATGAATTTGTTTTTATAATTTTTCTTCTTTTTTATTATGTGTTTTAAATTTTATACATCAGCATTGTGTTCCCCTGTTCTCCCCTCTCCTGCAACACCACCACCTTCCCCCCAGCCCCTCCCCTCCATTCCCATGTCCTCCAGGATCAAGGCACCCCTGGGGATTCATTTAAACATGGTGGATTCAGTACAGGCAGGTCCTGTCACCTCCTTCCAGACTGAGCAAAGTGACCCTGTGTAAGCCCAAGGTTTCAAACAGCCAGCTCATGCACTAAGGACAGATCCTGGTCCCACAGACTGGGTGCCTCCCAAACAGATCAAGCTATTCAATTGTCTCAATTATCCAGAGGGCCTGATCCAGCTGGGGGCTCCACAGCCTTTGGTTCATAATTCATGTGCTTCCATTCGTTTGGCTATTTGTCCCTGTGCTTTTTGCAATCTTGGATTCAACAATTCACGCTCTTGCAGTCCCTCCTCTTTCTCGACAGTTGGACACCTGGAGCTCCACCTGGGGCATGGCTGAGGATCTATGCATCCACTTTCATCAGTTATTGGATGAGAGTTCCAAGACGACTGTTAGGGTGTTTAGTCATCTGATCACCAGACTAGGTCAGATCAGGCTTTCTCTCGACCATTGCCAGCAGACTACAGAGGATGTATCATTGTGGATTTCTGGGGACCTCTCAAGCACTCTACCTATTCCTGTTCTCATGTGGTCTTCATTTATCATGGTCTGTTATTCCTCATTCTCCCTTTCTGTTCTTGATCCAGCTGGGATCTCCTGCTCCCCTAAGCTTTCTTTCCCTCAAATCCTGCCCTTCATTACTCCCACTGTTGTCCAGGTTGTTCATGTAGATCTCATCCATTTCTCTGTCATTGGGTGATCCCTGTGTCTTTCTTAGGGTCCTGTTTTCTAGGTAGCCTCCCTGGAGTTGTGAGTAGCAGTCTAGTCATCTTTGTTTTACGTCTAGTATCCTCCTATGAGTGAGTACATACCGTGTTTGTCCTTCTGAGTCTGGGTTACTTCACTCAGGATGATTTTTTTCTAGATCCATCCATTTGCCTGCAAACCTCATGATGTCATTGTTTTTCTCTGCTGAGTAGTACTCCATTGTGTATATGTACCATATTTTCTTTATCCATTCTTCAGTTGAAGGGCATCTAGGTTGTTTCCACATTCTGGCTATTACAAACAATGCTGATATGAATATAGCTGAGCAAATGCCCTTGTGGTATGATTGAGCATTCCTTGGGTATATGCCCAAGAGTGCTATAGCTGGGTGTTGGGGGAGATGGATTCCCAATTTTCTAAGGAAGCGCCATATTGATTTCCAAAGTGGCTGTACAAGCTTGCATTTCCTCCAGCAGTAGAGGAAACTTCCCCTTGCTCCACATCCTCTCCAGCATAAGCTATTTTCTGTGCTTTTGATCTTAGCCATTCTGACAGGTGTAAGGTGGTTTCTCAGAGTCATTTTGATTTGCATTTCCTGGATAATTAGGGATGTTGAGCAATTCCTTAAATGTCTTTGAGCCATTTGAACTTCCTCTGTGGAGAATTCTCTGTTTAGTTCTATAGCCCATTTCTTAATTGGACTGTTGGGCATTTTGATGTCTAATTTCTTGAGTTCTTTATATATTCTGGATATCAGCCCTCTGTCAGATGTGGGGTTGGTGAAGACCTTTTCCCATTCAGTAGGCTGTCGCTTTGTCTTGTTGACCGTGTCCTTTGCTCTACAAAAGCTTCTCAGTTTCAACATTTCCCATTGATTGATTGTTTCTCTCAGTGTCTATGCTACTGGTGTTATATTTAGAAAGTGATCTCTGGTGCCAATGCGTTCAAGAGTACTTCTTACTTTCTCTTCTATGAGGTTCAGAGTAACTGGATTTATGTTGAGGTCTTTGATCCACTTGGACTTAAGTTTTGTGCATGGTGACAGATATGGGTCTATTCGCAGCCTTCTACACATGGACATCCAGTTATGCCAGCACCATTTGTTGAAGATGCTTTCTTTTTTCCATTGTACATTTTTGGCTTCTTTGTCAAAAATTTTATGTTCATAGGTATGCGGGTTAATGTCAGGGTCATCAATTCGATTCCATTGGTCCACATGTTGGTTTTTATGCCAGTACCAAGCTGTTTTTATTACAGTAGCTCTATAGTAGAGCTTGAGGTTGGGGATTTTGATGCCTCCAGAGGTTGTTTTTTTGTACAGGATTCTTTTGGCTATCCTGGGTTCTTTGTTTTTCCATATGAAGTTGGGTATTATTCTTTCCAGATCTGTGAAGAATTGTGTTGGTAATTTGATGGGGATTGCATTGAATCTGTAGATTGCTTTTGATAAGATCGCCATTTTTACTATGTTAATCCTGCCTATCTATGAGCATGAAAGATCTTTCCATTTTCTGACATCTTCAATTTCTTTTTTCAGGGACTTAAAGTTCTTGTCATATAGGTCCTTCACATGCTTAGTTAGAGTAACCCCAAGGTATTTTATATAATTTGTGGCTATTGTAAAGGGTGATGTATCTCTGATTCCTTCTCAGCCTGTTTGTCTACTATATATAGGAAGGCTATTGATTTTTTTGAGTTGATCTTGTATCCTGCAATGTTGCTGAAGGTTTTTATTAGCTGTATCAGTTCCTTGGTTGAATTTTTGGGGTCACTCATGTATACTAACATGTCATCTGCAAATAGGGAGAGCTTGACTTCTTCCTTTCCAATTTGTATCCGCTTAATCTCTTTATGTTGTCTTATAGCTCTGGCTAGAACTTCAAGTACTATATTGAATAAGTAGGGGGAGAGGGGACAGCCTGCCTTGTTCCTGATTTTAGTGGTATTGCTTTGAGTTTCTCTCCATTTAATTTGATGTTGGCTGTTGGCTTGCTGTAGATTGCCTTTATTATGCTTAGGTATGTGCCCTGTATTCCTGAGTGCTCCAAGACCTTTATCATGAAGGGGTGTTGGATTTTGTCAAATTCCTTTTCTGCATCTAGTGAGATGATCATGTGGTTTTTTTCTTTGAGTTTGTTTTTATGGTGTATTACATTGATGGACATTCGTATGTTGAACCATCCTTGCATCCCTGGGATGAAGCCTACTTGATCATGGTGGATAATTGTTTTGATGTTTTCTTGGAGTCTGTTTGCCAGAATTTTATTAAGTATTTTTGCATCAATGTTCATGAGGGAGATCGGTCTGTAGTTTTCTTTTTTGGTTGCATCTTTGGTTGGTTTAGTAATCAGGGTAATTGTAGCCTCATAGAAGGAGTTTGGTAATATACCTTCTGCTTCTATTGTGTGGAACAATTTAAAGAGTATTGGTATTAAGTCTTCTTTGAAGATCTGGTAGAATTCTGCAGTGAAACCATCAGGTCCAGGGCTTTTTTTGGTTGGGAGACTTTTAATGACTGATTCTATTTCCTTAGGGGTTATTGGAGTATTTAAATGGTTTATCTGGTCTTGATTTAACTTAGGTATGTGGTACCTATCCAGAAAATTATCCATTTCTTTTAGATTTTCTAGTTTTGTGGAGTAGAGGTTTTTGAAGTATGACCTGATGGTTCTCTGGATTTCCTCATTGTCTGTTATTATGTCCCCCTTTTCATTTCTGATTTTGTTAATTTGGATGCTCTCTCTCTGTCTTTTGGTTAGTTTGGATAAGGGCTTGTCTATTTTGCTGATTTTCTCAAAGAACAAACTCTTTGTTTCATTAATCCTTTGTATTGTTCTCTTTGTTTCTATTTTATTGATTTCAGCTCTCAATTTGATAATTTCCTGGCATCTGTTCCTCCTGGGAGACTTTGCTTCTTCCTGTTCAAGGGCTTTCAGGTGTGCTGTCAACTCACTAGGGTGAGACTTCTCCAGCTTCTTTATGTGGGCATTTAGTGCTATGAATTTCCCTCTTAGCACTGCTTTCATAGTGTCCCATAAGTTTGGGTATGTGGTGTATTCATTTTCATTGATCTCTAGGAAGTCTTTAATTTCTTTCTTTATTTCTTCCTTAACCCATTGGTGATTTAGTTGAGCATTGTTCAGTTTCCATGAGATTGTAGGATTTCTGTAGTTTTTTTTTGGTTGTTGAAATCTAACTTTAAACCATGGTGGTCTGATAGAACACAGGGGGTTATTCCAATTGTTTTGTATGTGTTTAGATTTGCTTTGTGGCCAAGTATGTGGTCGATTTTAGAGAAGGTTCCATGGGGTGCTGAGAAGATGGTATATTCTTTTTTGTTTGGGTGGAATGTTTTGTAGATATCGATTAAGTCTGTTTGTACCATAACATCAGTTAAGTCCATTATGTCTCTGTTAAGTTTCAATTTGGCCGATCTGTCCAGAGGTGAAAGTGGGGTGTTGAAGTCTCCCACTATTAATGTGTGGGGTTTTATATGTGATTTAAGCTTTAGTAATGTTCCTTTTACAAATGTGGGTGACCTTGTGTTTGGGGCATAAATGTTCAGAATTGAAACTTCATCTTGGTGGATCTTTCCTGCAATGGGTATGTAATGTCCTTCATCATGTCTTTTGATTGATTTTAGTTTGAAGTCTATTTTGCTGGTTATTAGGATGGCTACAACAGCATGCTTCTTAAGACCATTTGATTGGAAAGTCTTTTCCCAGCCTTTTATTCTGAGGAGGTGTCTGTCTTTGAATTTGAAGTGTGTTTCTTGTATGCAGCAGAAAGATGGGTCCATTCTTTTAGTCTGTGTCTTTTTATAGGTGAATTAAGTCCATTGATATTAAGGGATATTAATGACTAGTGATTGTTCGTTCCTTTTGTTATTTTTATTTTTTGGTGGTAGTGTGTGTGTACTTCTCTTCTTTGGGGTTTACTGCTGTGGTGTTATCTATTGCCTGTGTTTTCATGGGTGTATCTGCCTTCCTTAGGTTGGAATTTTCCTTTTATTGCTTTCTGTAGGGCTGGGTTTGTGGATAAGTATTGTTTAAATCTGGTTTTGTCTTGGAAGGCCTTGTTCACTCCATCTATGATGATTGAAAGTTTTGCTGGGTATATTAGTCTAGGCTGTCATCCATGGTCTCTTAGTGTCTGCATTATATCTGTCCAGGTCCTTCTGGCTTTCAAAGTCTCCATCGAGAATTCGGGTGTTATTCTGATGGGTTTGCCTTTATAAGTCACTTGGCCTTTTTCCTTTGCTGCCCTTAATATTCTTTCTTTATTCTGTACATTTAGTTGTTTAATTATTATGTGCCGAGGGGACTTTTTTGGGGGGGTCTAGTCTGTTTGGTGTTCTAGAGGCTTCTTGTATCTTCATAGGCATTTCCTTCTTTAAGTTGGGAAAGTTTTCTTGTATGATCTTGTTAAATATATTTTCTGTGCCTTTGAGTTGGTATTCTTCTCCTTCCTCTATCCCTATTATTTGTAGGTTTGGTCTTTTCATGGTGTCCCAAATTTCTTGGACATTTTGGCTCATGACTTGCTGGTTTTAGTGTTTTCTTTGACTGATGAATGTATTTCTTCTACCTTATCTTCAACACCAGAGCTCCTCTCTTCCATCTCTTGCATTCTGTTGGTTATACTTGCCTCTGAAGTTCCTGTTTGTTTACTCAGATTTTCTATTTCCAACATTCCTTCTGCTAGTGTCTTCATCATTTTTTCTATTTGCCTCTTCAGGTCTTGGATTGTCTCCCTTGCTTTTTCATGATTTTCATTCAAGGATTTATTGTTTTCTTCTGCTTTAATTGTCCTTTCCTCTAGTTTTTTATAGCGTTCTTCCCATTTTTTGTTTGTCTGTTCCTCTACTTTATTTTTGATTTCTTCTATGTAAGGCTCTAGCCTCTTCATGATGTCACTTATAAGGTTGTTTTCTTCTTCTTTCATTCCGTGATGTTCAGGTCCAGCTGTTGGAGAAGGGCTAGGTTCTGGTGATGCTGCATTGCTCTTTATTTTGTTGTATGTACTTCTGCCTTGATGTCTGCCCATCTCCTCTTGTGTTCGTTCTTGGTCTTATCAGTGTACTTGGTGCAGAGAGAGTTGACAGATTTAGGGAGCCTCTCTCTGGTCCAGATGGAAGCTCTGGGCCAGATGGGAGTGCTGGTCCAGATGAGAGTGCTGGCCGGATAGGAGCTGGGGGGCTGGACTCTTGAGTCTTGAAAAGTCCCTGGGGTCTCCTTATTTTGTCCAGATGGGAGCTCCTCTTGTCCAGATGGGAGTTCCTCTGGTCTTTGGTCCAGATGGGAGTTTTAGGGCAGGATGAAAGCTTGGGGCTGGTCTCTGATTCTCAGGAAGTGGATGGGGTCTCTCTGGTCCAGATGGGAGTTCTGCGGCAGAGGGAAGCTGGGGGCTGGTCTCTGAGTCTCAGGAAGTGGCTGGGGTCTTGGGCAAATGGGTGTGGGGGCAGGGTGTGGAGATTGCAGTGTTTGCCTGAAGTCTTGGAAAAGGGGAGCCTTCCCACAGGGCCTGCAGATTGGCAGGAAACTGGGGCCAAGTTTGTCAGGTCCCCCCAGAGTGGCCTGTGTCCAGCGGTGGGACCCAGGCGCAGGTGCCTCTCTGACTATAACCCAGGCACTCCCAAATGATGAATTTTAAGTTTTTAGGATACACACACACACACACACACACACACACACACACACACACACGACTCATAACCATTAGGAAATATCATTTTCTTTACAGAAATATATTTTTTGTTGTATATTGTAGCACGGATTCTAATTGGTCTTAATAATAAAAACCTGGAGTGAGATATAGGAATAAATGCTGAAAGATCAGAGAGACAAAAGAACAAGCCACAGCCTCCTCTTACCTTACCAACTCCTCAGCCTGAAAGAGGAACCTGTGCTCCTGTCTCCTCCCACTTTATATTCCTCTCTCCATCCAGTGGTTTCACTTCCTGCCTCTGCCTCCCTAGTGCTGAGATTAAAGGCATGAGATCTCAAGTCTAGGATCAAAGGTGTCTACTACCACTGACTGGCTCTGTTTTTCTTTCAGACTGGTTTGATACTGTGTAGCTCAGGGTGGCCTTGAACTCCTGATCTTCCGGCTTCCTCCTCCCAAGTGCTGGGATTAAAGGTGTGTGCCATCATTGCCTGGGCTCTATGGTTATCAAATGGCTAGCCTTGCCCTCTGATCTTCAGACAAGCTTTATTTGTTAAAGCACAAACAAAATATCACCACAGTATATCTTAATGCAGGAATTAAAGATAGGGTTTCTTTTGCAAGCCAACTTTGTATCATGTTCAAAGTCAAATGGTTTCCAAGCAATATTAATTGTTTCTTCCATGGAGTTATAATTTTATCTGAGCTCCCTCCCCCTTTCCCTTAACGGTATACTTCTTTTACACCTAGCATATGTGGACTGGAACTTGGGACTAGAGTCTATGTCCTTGACGACAGTGTTTTCTATATTCTACACCTCAACAAAGAGATACATTGACTGCTGATAGGAGGCAAATTTATTCATAGATTTTTTTTGTTAATGTCCAACCTTACTGTCCAACTCTAATATACCATTAGCTAATTTCAAGCCACTTTCTTGATCTGCTCTGTGATAAAATACTCTGGCCAGCGGAGTTGTGGGATTTGAGTTATGGCTTGTTTTAAATAGGCTAGTGTGGATGTCAATCCAAAGGCTACTCAGTGTAGCAGAACAGCTCTGGGGACCCAGAACACTTTGGATTCTTCCCCCCAAAGCATTTATAATGAACAGAGTTATTTTGAAAGTATTCCCTGCAGTTTGTGTCTTAATTCAGTCAGCTGGGAATGGGAAAGCAGATCCCTCTCAGTGCACCAGGAACTTGGATGTCTGTGGTATTACGCACAATCCTCTCATTTATTTTCACAGCAATAGAGTGCTTTCTGAGCCAAGTCCTTTTTGCAGAAGTAAAAGGCTTTAGGTGACTCCAAATTCTTCAAGTGGATGTTTCTTTTATTATTCTGTTCATCTTTAATCATGGAAACATTCAGGGCCAGAGAGATGGCTCCTCAGGTGGAGGCACTTGCTGCACAAGCCTGGAGACCTGAGTTGAATCCCTGGAACCCTTGTACAGGTGGAAGGAGAGAACTGGATGGACAAAGATGTGTTTTGACCTCCACACATGGGTTGTGGAACATAGGTGTGTGTTGTTGATATTGTGTTTCCCAAAATACTGTGCACCCTAATAAACTTATCTGGTGTCAGAGAACACAACAGCCACTAGATACAGAGCACAGAAAATGGTGGTACACAACCCTTTAATCCTAGCATTCCAGAGGCAGAAATTCATCTGGATCTCTGTGAGTTCGAGGCCACACGGGAAACAGCCAGGCGTGTAACAAGATCCTTTAATCCCAGGAAGTGATGGCAGAAAGCAGAAAGGTATTTAAGGTGAGGACAAGGAACTAGAGGCTGGTCAAGCTTTTAGGCTTTCGAGCACAGTTCAGCTGAGATTCATTTGGATAAGGACTCAGAGGCTTCCAGTCTGAGGAAACAGGATCTGAGGAACTGGCAAGGTGAGGAAGCTGTGGCTTGTTCTGCTTCTCTTATCTTCCAGCATTCACCTCAGTACCTGGCTCTGGATTTGTTTTTATTTATAAGGCCATTTAAGATTCGTGCTACACATGTGCACGCATGAACCAATAATAAAATAGAAATGAAATCGTTAACATAAACACAGATTAGAGCAGGAAGATACAATTCCCAGCCTTCGGCTTATGGTTTAGCAAAAGTCACTCTGGCAGCATGATTGATAAAGACTGAGACAACATATGAATGAAAAAGATCCACCTGCTTGATTCAGTGATCTTACTTCTGTTCTATTTTCCCTCATATTCTGCTGTCTGAATTCTGAGAGCTGCTGATCTAGTTTTTCCTAATAAATCAGAAAATTAGAAACGAAAATAAGCTGTAGGAGAGAGAAATTCTAGGACCTAGAGATATTGACCCTGGTTTACCTTTGGTGTTGGATTAATCTGTGCTGAAAACTGACCATTGGCTACTAATAACCTCTTCTGAAAAGAAACTACAAAGGGTTGTCATTACTGGAAAAAAAAAAGCTTATTTCTAAAGCTTCTGGTAATTTTACACATGCAGGACAAAAATTTGTTCTGTAGAATTGAGGTCAGCAAACTTACAGCTTGCTTTTCTCAATAAAAAATCCTGCCATATAAATAACAAATTCCATTGACATCACATTTTTGTATTGAGTGTAGTGTACATACATGTTCATCTATGTGTACACATGTGCCAGAGGCCAACACTGAATGTCATTTTTGATCACTCTCCACATTGGTTTTTGAGACAAAGTCTCTCCCTAGACTGGCTGGCCAGGGATCTTCCTGTCTCTGCCTCCCCAGAGCTAGAATGACAGGTGTGTACTACTCTATTGAGGTTTTTGTGTAGGTTCTCATGTTCATATGGCAAATACTTTACTGACTAAGGCATCTCCACAGTCCAATATCACATTTTTGTGTATAATTTTTACCAAAATCTTTTCCTTTTTATTTATTTATTTTTACCTTAATTTAGTCATGGCCTTTAGTACTTACTATTTAGTGGAGGAGAAATTTTTTAAAAGATATATTTTATATGAAGTAAAATACTTGCTATTTATTTATTTACTTACTATTATTTATTTATTTACTTTCTCACCATTTATTTATTTAGACAGGGTTTCTCTGTGTAACAGCCTTGACTGTTCTGGATCTCACTCTGAGGACCAGGCTGGCCTCAAACTCACAGAGATCTGCCTAGCTCTGCCTCCTGAGTGCTGGGATTAAAGGCATGCACCATCACTACCGGGCTCTGTTCATTAAAGAGAGTAAAAATGAGGCTAAGAGAAGAACTAAAGGATAAAAATGACTGAACAAGAGAACTCCATCACAGGAATTCCTTTCCTATTACATGATGAGATTCCATCCAATGTATTTCATTGGTTTATAATGACTTAATATTACTTCCAAAAGCCCACTTCTGATATTGAAAAGATGTAAACATTCTGCCCAGGATCTGCCTCAATTAGAACTGTGTAAATGTTCTAGTAGTCAAGAGTAGAAACTGTGGATGACCCTGTAAAACAGTTGAAAATGGCAAGAATAAAAGTAAGATTTATTCCCTAGGAATATTGATGCTAGAAGAAATGTTATTGTCCCAGGAATCTAGATTATATTAATGTAATATTATAATATATTATATACAGAGAAATCTGGAAGTCCATCAATGTAAGGAAATTAAATGTCAGTATATATGAAACCTGTTTTAGAAGCAAACAGGAGTGTGAAAGCTCTTTTATTAATTTGTGTAGAACAAAACCCTGTGTTTCCTACATTTAGCTCATCTTGGTCTGACATCATGACATGTAGAACTGGATCTAAAGCTTGAAATTGGTTCATATTCATTAGTTCTTAACCTGTGGGTCACAATCTTCACAGGGGTTGCTTATCAGATATTTACATTATGATTTATAACTAACAAAATTACAGTTATGAAATAGCAACAAAATAATTTTATGTTGGGGGGGTCACCACAATATGAGGAACTGTATTAATGGGTTGCAGCATTAGGAAGGTTCGGAGATACTGGTTTAAATGAAGCGTGTCTGTCTGTCTGCCTGCATACCTGTCTTTTCTTTTCACTCTTTTTTGTTTTGTTTTGTTTTTTTTGCATTGCTGGGGAGTTAAGCTCAACTCTCCAGGCATGCAAGGCAGCCACTCAACAACCAAACTATATTCCCAGTCTTTCTAATTCATTTAGGAACAAATGAAAATTATTTAATTTTATTTTTGACTTTTTAATAATGGAAAAATGATAAGGCTTACATTTATTCTATAATAAAATAATAATTGGCAAAGATATTCCAGAATAGTAGGTCTGAAATGGATTCAACACTAGTAACTCCTAACCTATTGACCTAGTTAAGTTGTGTGAAGGAAACTATATCTTGATAAAATCATCATTATTAAAGAATTGTTGTCTTCTCGGACTTGAAGCTCACCTCTACCACTTTATCCTAAAAATCCAGATTAACCCTGACTGAGCTAGAGCTGAAAGCTTTGAGTGCATTCTCCTACCTTGCCTGTCAAATTACTGATAAGCGCTTGGAAATCTCGATGAAGAAATGAAAGAATGAAAGAAACAAAGATTTTAAAACCAAAGAATCTTACATGTGGATCTCTTCCAAATTCAAAAAATGATTAATATTGTTGCCTTTTAAGGCACTGTGTGTCATACATTACATCATATGTGACTACATATGTTACAGTGAGCCTAATTCTAATTTTTCTTGCCAGTAGGTGCACTGATTACTTTAACATCAACTGAGAAGGTCTAAAACTCTGATTTGCTTGAAATGGTTATTCTAAAAGTTATCCTAAATAATACAGCAAAGGCTCTGTGGCCCTGGAGCTGCAGCCTTGAGCTTCATGAAGAGCCTGGGTTTTGTGGAATATTATTTTAAAATGTGTTACATTTGTTTATGCTATAGAACATTTGTTTTAATAATGCAAAAATGTGTTGTATTATTTTATGTTGCATTTTGTTTAACTCTGTGAAGCTGTGATGTTTTGCCTGTATAAAACACCTGATTGGTTTAATAAAGAGCTGAACAGCCAATAGCAAGGCAGGAGAAAGGATAGGAGGGGCTGGCAGGCAGAGGTAATAAATAGAAGGAGAAAAAGAGGAATGAGGAAAAAGCAAGAGAGATCAAGGAGTGAGAAAAGAAGGGGCCAGATACTCAGCCACCTAGCCACTCTGCCACCCAGCCACCCAGCCACCAAGCCACCCAGCCATCTACCCAGCCACAGAGTAAGAGTGAAAGAAAGATTACAGAACTAAGAAAAGGAAAAAAGCATGGAGGCAAAAAGCAGATGGAATAATTTAAGTTAAGAAATGCTGCCTAGAAACAAGGCAAGCTAAGGCCAGACATTTATAAGTAATGTAAATAGATCTGTGTGTAATTTATTTGGGAGCTGGGTGGTGAACCTCCCCAAGAGCAAAGATCCAAAGAGTAAAAAAGTGAAAAACAACATCTGGGTTGCTACAAATGTGCTTCAGCAAGTCATGTTGATGTTCAGGGGAACAGTTGTTCAGAGAACACAGAGATAGACTGTATCTGTGTGTATGTGTATGCATGGTGTGTGTGTGTGTGTGTGTGTGTGTGTGTGTGTGTGTTGTGTGTGTGTGTGCGTGTGCGTGTGCGTGTGCGTGTGTGTGTGTGTGTGTGTGTGTGTGTGTGTGTTGTGTGTATGTGGTGTCAGTTTACTCCAACAATGGTCTCTGACTACTTGTTATCTTCAGGTCTAATTGGGCTTATCAAATTGCTTAAGCAACTAAATAAATAAGAGCTCAGTGTATGTATAATGTATTATATAATATTATGGATTGGCCCCATTGGCATGAGAAAAATGTCACAGGGAGAAGTGACAGAGCGAATTGCCTGCTTCACTTCATTTGATACAACCAACTTTCTGCGCTGCCCTCTGGAAGGGATTAATCCTTCACTGGTGTTCAGTCATTCTTGGTTCAGAAAGTCATAGACAGGCTGCTGTCAGTCTAGACTCAAAATCTGGGTTTGGTGCTACTTAAGGATATCCACAGTTTTGGGTTTGGGACTACATCAAAGACCATTAAAGTCGACACTTCATAGTTCTCTTTTTATTTTGAATGTAGGAGATGGGTTTGACATTGTGCTGGTCTTTTGAGGTGAGAAAAGAATCGTTAATTTGTCTGGAAATTCTCTTAGTCATGGTCTCTATGAAAAGATGTGTGTTCAAGTCACGTTAGCATTCTGGAGTAATTGCAAGCTGACAGCTTTGTGGGTGTGATATTTGAATGTGTTTCAGCCAATGTCTTGAATATATTTTTATATCCCCTTTGAGTTGCTAAATAATGAGAAGTCAGTAGGTCTCTATGACCCCAAAACAAGAGCTGAGACATAGTCAAGCTAATAATGTTGAAATGTTATTTCATCAACCATTATATTGCATAATAAAAATTATTGCCATATATTATAAAATATTTCCTCTAAATAAGCTGGAAAATTATTCAGTGCTAAAAAGAGATGAGTTTTCCAGCCATGAAGAGGCACTGGAGAAGTTATACATATATTTCTTAGTGTGAGAAGTCAATCTAGAGAGACTGTGGACTGTGTGATTCTATGTGATAATCTTGAAAAAGGCAAAACTATGAGTTAAAAGACCAAAAAGTTTCTAGTGTTTGGGGTGCAGAAATGGTGTACTGTGAACTGGTGGGACATTCAACATGGTGTCTATTATTCTTCAGTGGCAGAGAATGTCAGAGGTAATTGTTGAGCCCACAGAATGGATAACACAAGTAAACCTTGATATGAACTATAGACATTGTGCAACACTGACTAACAGTGATGGGATTGTAACAAATAGATCTTGGTGGTACAGGATGTCAAAAGTAGGTGTGGGAGACAACCACTTTTGAGCAGACAACACTTGAGAGGAGATAGAATCATGAGGAACTGTGGACTTCGTGCTTGCTTTTTCAGTGAACCTATAGATGCCATAAAAAGTGAACTTTGCTAGTTAGAGACAAGTATCTTATTATTAACAAATACTGGCAATGGTAAATATTAATCATGGATCTACCCTGTTCTAGACATGAAGCTCATGGAACTGAGCAGTCCTTCCTTCATGGAACATCTTTGTTGGTTTTACTATTAAGCAACTTGATTCAAATCCCAAGTCCTGTTTCTTTTAACTTCACACCCTACAATCCTTCCAAGATGTTTCACAACTTCTTTATGCCTGAGCCTTTCTGAGCACAATGGAGGTTGAAGGCTATTAGACAAGAAAGAGGTAGCTAAGCAAAGATTCATAATTACGATCCATAGGAACAAAAAGAGGTGTTGAGGTAAGGAGCATTATCCCTGGACTAGGAATTTTGTGGAGACCTCAGAATTGCTTTCAAATATGAGAAATTTAAAAGAAATGAAAAAATGTTTTCAAATACGCCAGATCCTTAGAAACATGTTTTTGTGGATGAATTGTTTTCACAATTACAGAAATGAATGATTTTCAGAAGTATTTCTAGTATTTCCATGCTAGATTTGACCAATATGTGGTTGTTTACAGCTTGGCTGTACAGTGGATCTCTTTTCTTTCTTTTGAAAACATGTCTGTCTTAAAAGGCTATCTGGAAGAACTTTAAAGGGAATGTGTTGATACTTAGATTATATTATTGTAACAAACATTAGATGTGTTTAAAGACTGTCTGTCAAGGTCAATCTGGGTTTCACTAATGTTCCTTTGACAACAAAAGTTCATTTCATCAGCCTCACCCTTTTATCATTAGAATCTGCCCCTGCTTCGGCAAAATTAATTTCCCCCCAAAACGATATAATGATTTTCTTGAATCATTCATTTAAATGACTGACCTTAAAATTAGAATTGAGTCTAAGTTAATTATAATTTTTAAAAAATTCTTGATATTTTTTCTGAGGTTCTACTCTAAGGCTTTTTATTCTTATCACACCATTAATGACCCGTGGTTTCTGTGCTCAGAATTAAGTAGCACTGACTTCTGATGCTGGGAGGTGGGAAGAGCAGGGCCTTGGAGTTGTTTGTTTTTGGATCCTAATGCCTTGCTTGTGTTGCCTTAAGCAGACTACCTCACTTCTCTATACATCTCTAATTCCTCTGTGAACCTGGATTAGCCAACCCCCACAAGGGGAGCCACTTTCTGTGCAGTGCCTGCTGGGAAGATAGTACCTTCTAGGAGTCAGTTTCTCATTACCAAATAAAATGAAGGATGCAGTTAGAAAGGTTTACCTAAATAGTCTGGAAAACACAAAATATGTTGGCTAGTTTGTACTTTGCTTTTTAGTTTCTTACTGCAAATGGTACTTTTTTTTTTATTATCTTGGCTAGGTTCTGGTTAGGGATCCTTGGCTTTCTCAAAGATTACCTAGGGTACTCATTGATTAAAAGATGCAGTCTCTGCAAGTAGTTGAGTTTGTGTTTCTGACTCTTGGTAAGTGATTCTCTAGCAGAAGCACCTGAGGCTTGGAGCAGCTGAGGCAAGAGGCAGCGGAGAACAGATGATTTCAACAGCAGCCTCTCACTGGATCATAGTCACTTTCTCCTGATGTTGCCTATGGCTCCAGATGGGACTTTTATTCCATCTCACTTACTAACTTCAGTAACAAAACAACCAGTGTTGATTTTGTGTTTATGGTTCTTCTACATAGTTCTGCCCTTTCCCCATCTTGCCAGAGGTGCTTGTGATGGCAATGTAATTGAACACAACCTCTTATTGGAGATGAGCGCTACAGCACAGACTACAACAACAATTTGTCCTTTGTAAAATCTCTACCAAATTAGCTTCTGTGATTTTCCATTTTTCCGATTGAAATAAAAATTCTTCATAAAGTTCTGGACTGAAGAGGTGGCTCAGCAGTTAAAAGTACGAGGTGCTCTTCCACAGGAACGGAGTTCGATTTCCAGCAAACCACGTGGCAGCTCACAATCTTCTGCAACTCCAGATGCAAGAGATCCAAAGCCCTCTTTTGGCCTCCATGGGCCCCAGGCATACAGTGGTATGCAGACATTCATAAAGGCAAAAACACACAAACATTTAAAGAATTTGAAGTTTACATCATAATACAGCATAGAATGTGTGATATAATAAATGTAATATAATCATCATTAATTTTCCTACCAGCAAGTATAAACCAGCAGGAGTTACTCTAGTACATCTGCTTTCCTTCCTTCCTTCCTTCCTTCCTTCCTTCTTTCCTTCCTTCCTTCCTTCCTTCCTTCCTTCCTTCCTTCCTTCCTTCCTTCCTTCCTTCCTTTCTTCCTTCTTTCTGCAGGTCTGGACCACATGCAGCTGAGGCCTGCCTCAAATTCCCCATGTATCCAAGGATGACCTTGAGCTCCCCACTCCCATGCCTCTATTTCTCAAGTGCTATGATTAAGAGTTCCCCACTGGGCAGGGTCAAATTTCATTATTTTAATGGGGAAAAGGCATTGAAAATTTTTATAAAATTGATGCATGTTCATACTATGAGTTCAAACAATTTAGAAAAATTAAAATAAAAAAGTCTAAAAAACTTTTAATTACCCTTATTACCTCTAAGCAAACATCAGTAGCATTTTGTGGGTGTCATGATGTGAGTTTTCTCATTTACACAATGCAGAGAATACTGAGAGATGTTAATACACTAAAAATGTTATAGATTGTAAAAAAAAACCCCTTATCTATAACTTGAATTAATTATGAGGAACTGAACTATACATGATAAGGATTATAAGTAATATGTCAGCTGTATGGACATATAAATACAATATATACATATGTTAATCACAAGAAAGGTTTTTCTTAAAAGATTTTCTTAAGGTGAAAGAAATAGGTAAGAAAAATAATTAAAAAAATGAAGTTAGAGTTTTTTTTTTTTTTTTTTTTGTGTGTGTGTGTGTGTGTGTGCATGTATGCATGCACATGATACTGTTGAATGTGGAGGTCAGAAGAAGGTATTTTTTCCCCTGAAGCTGGAGTTACAGGCAGATGTGAGCCACTCAGTGTCAATGTGGGAAGCCAAACTTGGTCTCTGTGCAATAACAATACATAGTCTTAACCACTGAGCTGTCTCTCAAGCCCCTGAAGTTTGTGTGTGTGTGTGTGTGTGTGTGTGTGTGTGTGTGTGTGTGTGTGTGTGTTTAAATTTAGCTATTCACTTTAACTTAAATAAATAGTTGTTGATTCTCTTCAATTAAAGACTCTGTTGTTAACTGATAGCATACTCCATTTCCTTGATTCCTGTTATTAACTGATAGCATACTCCATTCCCTTGAGTTTTCTTCTCTGTGAAAACATATAATACCTTTTCTTTTCCTTCTGAAATTCCATCTCTAACAGAATTTTAACATTAGTTACACATTTTATTATATTCTTTATGATGGCAGGGGTTGGAACCCAGATCCTCACACACTCAGAGAAGTGCCCACCACCGAGCTCCACCCCGGACCTAAGCATTCATTTGAGGGCCTACAGGGTTTTGTTATTTCTGAGTTCTTTATTTTGGTCTTTCTTTGAATGGGTCCATTTGCCAGCTAGTTTTTAAGAGGCTCATGATTTGTGAAGTTCCCTCTTTTCATACTTGAGAACAATTGCATTTAATGTCTTCATTTAATATATGAGTAGTATTGAGTTTCATATTTGAGTCTTTATTGTTTTCTTACATAGAATACTACAGTAGAAAATTTTTGTGAATAAACTGATTTTTCTTCTGTCACTGAATTGTTATAAACCTTTGATGCTTGTAGAATTTATTCCTCACTGTTTCTTAAAGTATGAGACACTAATAAACACATGCATGTCACGATTGCAATATATGGAAGAATTATACTTACTCTCCAAATGGCAAATTCAACCGTTTTTTTCCATTCCGGGTATTTTTTTATTACACCATTGGGGAAAAAAAAAGCTGATTTCACTGGTTGTACTTTTCACTGTCAAGGATAATTACCCTCAACTGGATGATATTTGCTTTTCCTATTCAACTCTCCCTGGATACGGTTTTCTCTCTTTCATGTGCATCTTCCATGATTATATCAAGCTTTTCAGCAATGTTCATTGAATTTACTGTTCTTTGGAATCTATTTATTAATTCTAAGATTATTTTGTTTTTACTATTAACTTTTTGTTTGAACCTCCTTTCTGTTTTTCTAATGCTTTATTAAGTGTTCTTAGTCATTTATTATTTTGAATTTATATTTTTATTAAATTACACAGATTGGATTCTGTTCTTCAGTTATAATTTCTAGTCTGCATGCTTTCTGCATGCTTAGTCTTTCCGCACATTGTCTCTGTCTCTGTCTTTCTTACGTGGTTGTCCAGTAGGCCTATGTGCGTATTTGGGTGTCTTTCTCTATACATTAAGATGCTGTTATCTGGAGGAGGTAACTTTTTGACTCTTCTCCAACATTATCATGCTCTTTTCGTAACTGGGAGGCAGAGAGGGAAAGCAGATGAGGAGGAGAACAGAGATGCAGAAAGTGTTCAGTTTCTGCTAGACATCTTGGGCACTGATCTTTCTCCTGAAATGTTCTGAACCTTCAGATTGCTGCCCCTCAGAGAGCAGTTAGAATTCTCAGTTCTGTAAGATAACACCAAGACATTTTGAACTCTCTGCATGTCCTTACATTTCAGGAAGAGGAACTACAGAAGGCTGTGATCTTATATCCAAACTTAAGGAAATAATCAAAATATTCTTGACTTGGCTTTGCATTAGTGTAGATTCTGGTAGTTTGTGAGTTCAGGTGCTGAACCCTGGTAGAGCACATTTTGTTTCCATTTTGATAACTAGATTTTAAAGATTTTTTAATTAGGCTTTGTCTTTGCAGTAGATTGGAAAAAGAAAAAAAAAAAAAAAACAAGCCACAAATTCATTCCATCTTGCAAGTGGTTATCTTTCCAATGTGACCTTGCACTCTCCCTAGTAAGAAGGTGACATGCACTTCTCTGCCCACTGAATGTGGGTAGAGAATTTCATGTATTTACTTTAGTGAGAGGAGCAAATGACCATGAAATGCACTTGAGCCGTAAAGTCTGTCCTTCTCATTTATATCATAGGTCCCTGTTTTCCATGTGCACAGTTCTAGGCTGTTCTACTCCAGGATAAGCAACATGTAGCTCACTGCAATTGTTTGGATCCTGAATGTTCCCCAAAGACCTGTGTTTTAAAGGCCTGAGTTATATTCCCAGCACCCATGTCAGGCAACTGCAACTCTGGATCCAAAGGGACCTGACATAGTCTCTCTGGACATGTGTACGTACTTACACATATCCATGTACAGACATAATTTAATAAAAATAAATCTTAAAAATAAAATAGGGCCACATGGAAGAAAAGTAGGTCTTAGAGATTTTGGAATTCAGTCCTTTTATCTTTCTGCCTTTGCTTTTCGTCATCATGAAGGGAGAAGCTAGCTCCACGACATGTGCCCTGCCATATACACTGCTTTGCCCCAAAGCAATAGTGCCACACATGACTGAGATAAACTCTACTTTCTATCAGTTGATTCTTTTATGTATTTGTTAGAGTAGCAAACGTTGTCTAATAACCCATTACCCCAATATACTGGATAACAGCATGTCAATTCCCATACACAAGAATCAAAGATTTTTAAATTATGCAGTCACCAGCAGACCAATGACTCATGAAGGAAAAGACCAGTAGAGTGACAGGAAAGGTGGACAGAATCTCAAGCTAATGATATATTTGTTTTAATCTACTACGTTTTAGGGGGTGAGTTGTTACATAGCAGAAGTTCATTGATACAGCACTTGTTAGGTCTAAGACCAGGGTATATCTAAAGTGGAGTTTCACTGTTTAAGCAAGTTTGAAATTTCTTTAAAGCCATTTTTCAGGGGATATCTGATGAGATTGGGCATGTTCAGGATGGTATAGCCATAGACAATTGGGGCATATCTGAGCATTGATTATAACATAAGTCTAGCCACAGATATTTGTTGTTTATATAACATTCTGTAGCCCACTTTTGGTGTTCATGGTATAGTGCTCATTGCACACTAACTTTTGTGAATAAGGACATCTGGTTAATAATAATAATAATAATAATAATAATAATAATAATAATAATAATAATAAATGATACTTCTGACTGGCTCTTTCCTTACTGGGTTAGATTTGCTTTCGTGACTTTTATACTTACACTTGTATATGGTAGAAAGTATGGTTAACTGAATGTAACTTTTCTATGCCTATCCCTCCCTATGTGGACTTTTATTCAGAAAGGTGTTAATCATGCATCAAAACAACTTACAATGATTTCATCTTGGCCTGTCAATATGGGAAACCCTACACAATACACAAATCTTGCAAAGGAGCCATAGAAAATAATGGTGACCAAATGCTTAGAAGCAAATAGTTATTTAATGCAGGGCTATGTCACATTTGTTTTCAGCCTCAAGGCTTGAGACCCTTTTAGAGGGTTTCATTGGAAAAGATCTAAAGACTCTAATGTCACAAAGCCTGGAAGGTTGATCATTTTGGCTCATTTCCAGCCTGACCTATTTGTTTAAAGACCACTGAGCTATAGAAACACTTTTAGTTTTCAGTACTGGAGAAATTAAAAAGTCTAAGCAGATGTCTCCAAAATTATTTCAAACCCTAAATATTTTTTGATGTGGATCCATTTGAAGTTCATTTTCATGTTTCAGCTCAGCAAGTCGAGTCAGAAATTACACTTTTTCTGCCTTGGCGTTTGTACCAAATTGTCATGAAAAAAGACACCGCTGAAGTCTGAGAATTATGGCTTGGACTTGACTCCACAACCCATTAGCACGGCAGCATTTGGCAAGCCTCCAGCCAAATGTAACCTCAGTTTTCCAATCTGTGACATGAGAATGTTATCACGTTCTCTTCCTGAGAGATTCACTGGGAGTCAGATGAGCTAGTGTTTTGGCCAGTGCTTTGTGACTTATTACTTGGTGTAGTCAAGCTGTTTAAATGTGTGGATTCTTGGAGAGGCAATCCTTTGGTTCACCAGATATCCATCCCTCTGAATTTTTCTCTTTGGTTAATCTGCAGCATTTGTTCCTTTTGTGACCACTCCAAACTATACTATCTAGCTGAAACCCATTTTGATGTATTTTAGAACTTTCTTTTTTTCTTGGATGACACTGAGGCATCTCACATGTGACTAAACCTGAAAGGAAAAACTTCACTCTCCTCCTTACTCTACTGCTCAGGTGGTTTTTTTCATTGGATAAGGATGGTATCCCATGCCCAGATTCCCAGCTCAGAAATCCTGGTATCATTGAAGATACCTTCCTCATTCATTCCTTACATTCAGATAATAATAACCAGGTCTTGGATTCTCCATCTCGGGTAACATTCAGATCCACCCATTTCTCTCCATGCCTTTGGCAACAATCTTGGCTCACCCCTTACATTTCTAGCCTGGTGACTACCAAGACTTCCTTTGTCATTCCATGACTTCTCTTGTTTCCCACAGTGCAGACAGCAGTCTTTCACAAATGTAAAGGTGATGATGCAACTTCAATTAAATGTATGTTTGTCTGTATGTTATGTGCACCTAAGTATATGAATGCACACACACACACACACACACACACACACACACACACACACACGCATACACACACACACACACACACACACACACACACACACCTGGGGAGAGGTAAATAACAGTGCTACAGATGAGTAATGTTGTTAATAATAATTCTCTCACAGCAGCCTGCACAGCCCCTTACAGTACAGTAAGTGTTAGCCATCAGGAAGGAAGCCTTTAGCTCAGTTCTAGCTTGATTTCTCCAGGTCTTGTGACAGGAGGTGGCATCTTCACCAATAAGGTCTTATCATCTATTTCTGGTGGCCAACCAATGGCACTGACAATTACCTGCATTTAGTGGTCTCAGGGACCTCCCTGAACAACAATTGATGGGAATTAGCCCATCCTTGGCACTGGAATTTTTATTTAATGACATATTGTTTCTTAGAGCAGCATTTCCTACCTATACAAGGAACTTCTGCTAAAATTCTTCCTTTTTTAAATTAGCTTACCAAGTATTAGAATTCTTTATGACTTTTTTAGGCACCCTTAGTTTTGGAACATTTTCAGTCATTGGTATGTGGCTAATGGTTGCCACATTGAACATTGCAACTCCAAGGGTTAATTCTCATTTACCTATCAATTTATTGAAAAAAAAAATGCCTCTATCATTTGCTTTGTGTTCTGCACCCATTTAGGTTCCTCTATTATGAAGAAAAAAAAAGCTTTGTTTTCACAAAACCTTAGTAGCACATGAAAAAATAGACCAGAAAGAGGGTACTAAGGCTGATAAAGATATGGTTTCCAGGAGATAGAAATTATGCTCAAGGGAGCAGCCCTTGGGACAGGAATGTTTGCTGAAGGAGGTCAGATCTGAGCTTAATCAGAAGAAATGAGCAGTATAAGAAAAAAAAAAAGACCCCTACATATAATGCCATAAAGGTGTTGGAGAGCCTGAGAGAGAATGATACACATAGCACATATAAATGGTTGGATAAAACTGAGACCAATCAAGGAATGGAGAGATGCAGGAGAGATGGATGAGACATATTACAAAAGTCCTTGTACACCTTTGAAATTTATCCTGGATTGAAAGCTAATAATCAACTCTGTGCACTGAATACAAATAAAAACAATAAAAGTAGAGATTAAGAAGAAGATGGGCCCTGAAGGTAGATTCTCTGAATTTGAGGCTTGATACTAGTTCTATGGCCTTGGGCTAATAATGTTGGCTTTCTGTGCATACATGTTCTCATACCTAGTAATAAATACTATGAGTATGCCCTTGCAGGGTGGTCATGAGAAGTTAATTGTTACATGAGATGTTTATCAAGTGATTTTAGACTAGACTTGGTAAATGGTAGATATTAGAATCACTGATGTCCAAGTGATAAAGTCTGTAAGGGATTTGCATTTCATAAATATCACACTGTGAACCAATAAGCCCACTGATGAGGCTGCTCAAAAATTTAGTGAGATATAATCCAGGACATAGTTGGAGATGGTAGATATTGATATCTTTGAAAAGCACAAAGGTGAGAGATTCTGATAAAGTGAGGTGTTCGGAGTCCGAGTCAATTTGGCTCCCAGGTTTTAATCCTGGATATTTGAGTGAGTGTGACAGACAGATCTGGGAGTGAGGGTTCTGGGTGAAGGTGTAAGAATATACCTGTTTGAAAATGATTGACATAATTGGACAAGAGGGATGACTAAGGGATACCTGAGAATGGATGTTTAATAGGGTCGAGACACATGTGTCTAACCTCAGAAGAAATATCTCAGAGCATATCCTTTATTTTCTAAGGGAATGTCTGAACACCTCATTGGTATTGAAAAATGATCATTTTAAGGCCATCACAGTCACCCTTTCAGAATAATGAGTTAAATCCTTTTAGATCTGACAAATGATACATTTACTACATAATTTAAAGAAGTTTTATATGAACACCATAAACAAATCAGGTAATGTTGTAAACTTCTTTTTATAGCGGTTATACAGATCTGCACAAAGCCACAGCAATCCGAAAGCAAGTCTTAAAAGTGACAGAAATTTCAGCAATACAGAATCTGTTTATTCTTTTTACATAAAAACAGCACAGGTCATATCCTGGTCATTTCTTTTACCTGCATGACAAGGATGTAGACTAGGTAGGCATAAGGAATTAGACAAAGTAGAGGCTGTACTCCTAAAGCCTGGTCTCCTTAGTTAACTTCACCTATGACTAGACCAGACTTTTACCCAAAAGTAGAGAGCCCTCCCTCCTTCAAGCAATCTGCTGTTGAGTATGGAATGCACGTTTTAGAGTCAGACTCAAGTCACTCAGTAAATTCAGGAAATATCTATGTAAACTAATGCCAGAGAGGTAGATCCCTGGACACTGGGGCTGTTAGAGCTGTTTGTGGAGAAAATCCCCAGACCTAACTGAGGACATTCATTTAGCAGATGTGCACCTGGCAAGCACTAAGACAGGGAGGGAGAGAGAAGCAGCACATTGTGACAAAGGACAGATACAGGGTGAGTCTGAACTAGAGAGACCAATGGATAGTGATGCTGAATGAGAGGGTTTGAAGTAAGGCAGAAAGATGAAGCAAGGGTTTTGTGATGCAGTTTTTGTTTCAAAAGCCATGCTGTATTTCTTTAATCTTTGTCTATGTGAATGTGTGTGTATACAACTGTGCATATTTTTTGTGTATGAGTACGTATGTACGTGTTTGTGCGTGTCACAGTGTGTATGTGGACAACCTCAGGTGTCAGTTCCTGCTGTCCTTCTTGTTTGAGAAAGGGTCTCTTGTTCTTCACACTAGTGTACAAACTAGTGTGGGGTTTCCCTTGTCTTTGTCTCCCACCTCCTCATTGAAATGTTGACACTGCAGATGTATATTACTGTCTGGATTTACATGGGTTCTGGGGTCTCAGATCCTCACTTTACCCACTGAGCCAACTCATCAGCTCTGTGTTTTCGTTATGAAGATTCTACATCTCTGCTTAGTGGACATTGGACTTGCTCTTGGACTGAATTTCATTGGCGAGTGGAAATGATGCACAGTCGTTTCAGGTAGAAGCTTTGAGAACTCTTGTGAAATCTCTCGTGTCTGTTCTCCTTCTGCAGGGAGATTTTAGAAGGTTGCTGCCGCTGATCTGTGTGCAATGTGAGAGACTTACCTTCATTGTTGAAGGGCAGGGTTTGGCTTCAGCTCAAGCTCAACAAGAGCTCTAGTCTCTCTGTTTCTTTTAAGGCATGGGGCCTAATGATTAGGATAAAAGCCACATGAAATCAGTGTTATAAAGACATGCACTAGAGGCCCCTCTAAATCAGTAGTTCTCAACCTGTGTATTGTGACACCTTTGGAATTTTTGTAACTGAAATTTTCTTTCTTGTTGGTGATTTCCTAGATTTTTCTCAAGGAGAAGTTACAGTAAGTAAGCCCCTGGGGAGGCAGACATTGAACAGAGAGAACCTAGTTTATGTTTTGCTTTGCTTGATTTCAGAACTGCACAAAAAGCAAGAGATAGTCTTTCCTGCTGGCTTGCAGCTTCCTGTTTCAGGAGCAATGTGGCGGTGCCTTTCTTTGAGTTATAGCAGTAAACACTGCCTGTTTGTCACAATTAAGTTAAAATGTCCCCTTTGAGGTCCAATATTGACTTCTGGAGAGATTTTAGTCTTTTTTTTTTTTTTTTTTCCTGAAGGAGGACTATGTTATGCTGGTTAGGTTTTGTTGGTTCAGGAGCCTCCACTGAAGAATTGCCTACGTTAGACAGCTTGGTCCATGTGTGGACAAGTCAGTGAGGTGTTTTCTTGGTTAATGATGGATGTAAAAGAGCCCAGCCCACTGTGGGCCACCCTTGGGCAGCTGGTCCTGGATAGTTTTAAGAAAGCAAAGTCAAGCAAGGTACAGAGTTCAATTCAGGAAGCAGCAGCATTCTTTCCTGGTCTCTGCTTTAGGCTCCTGCTCTGACTTTTCTTGATGATGAACTGTGACATGGAAGTGTAAGCCAAATGAACCCTTTCCTCCCCTAAGCTGGTTTGGTCAGTGCTTTAGCACGGATCCAGAGAAACACACTAACGCATGCATATATATTTCATGTCTCTTGGATTTAGTTCTATAAGCCCTCATTTTCTGGCCAACATTTTGGAAAGCCTCCCTTTCATTTTGTTTTGCTTTGTCTCATTTTAATTTTCCCACTTGCATAATGCTAATGTCTATCTATCTTGGAGGAAGCATGCAGGGTATTTTCAGAATCCTTGCAGGGATCCTGAGGATTTAAAGAGTAAATTTATCTGCAGTTTGGGATCCTCTTTGTCCTCGGATGTTATAATCCATCTTCTAGGTTCCCCAGTCTCTTAATCCTGAGGTGCATTTCCAGCTTAAAATTTTTTTTCTGCCTGAGTTGGACTTTACTGCCCTTCTGCTTCCTTGACTATATACTCTTTAGCTCCTCAGTGTGCCAGCATTTGCAAAGTCTCCTGCCTCTGCCTGAAATATGTAAATGTTTAAGGTAGAGCTCCACCTCAATATATACAAGAGCAAGCTATTATTTTACCCTTTCGTAGGTATCCTTTTTTTTTTTTTTTTTTTTCTAATTCAGTGGTTCTCAATCTGTGAGTCACAACTCCACTGGGGTCAAATGACCGTTCCACAGAGGTCACATATCAGATATCCTGCTTGTTAGGTATTTACATTATGATTCACAACACTAACAAAATTACAATTATGAAGTATTGATGAAAATAACTTTATGGTTGGGGGTCACCACAACAGGAGGAACTGTATTAAAGGGTCGTAGCATTAGGAAGGTTGAGAACCATTGGTCTAACACATTTTTATCTATGTCATTCCAAGTCTATGATAGTTTACTAAACAGTCTTCATATCTTTTCATCTATTGCTATCACATGATTTATCTTTAATTTTATTTATTTATTTTAATCACAGAACAAATATTGTGGTTTGAGGCCAAGATTGGTCAATATGTAGCAAAAAAAAAAACAAAACAAAACAAACAAACAAACAAACAAACAAACAAAAAAACAGAGAATCCCACAATAAGTGTAGAAAGGGGATTGTTGATATCTGAGAATAGGTAAGAAATGTTGATGGGGACAATGAGATCAGGGAAGTGTATTGATGGGCCACAAGAAGGCCACCAGTAGACGTTTCAGTTTGGGTTTTCACTTCAATTCCTGATGCGTAAGCTTATGCATTGTTGTTCAGGGTCAAGCAATACAGCTAAGATAAGAAGCAAAGGTTTTTCACATAGGAGGAAGTCTGGAGGGAAGTAGTTCTATGCTGGTGCCTTGGCTTGATGACATTCCCCGTGGCTCAGGTGTTCATCATTGTCCTGGGATGCTGCCTTTGCCTGTGGGCTTCTTGACTGCATGGCATTGGCCTTTCTTGGGTCAGGAATTCCTTCCTGCTGTCAAAGTAGAAAAAAGGGGTGACAGCAATAGTTACGCATAGCCATTTAGTTGGAAAACAAACTTTTTCTAGTAGTCATTGTTCCCACCAAATACTTTTTTTCTTCAATTTACTTGGTCAGATTCATGTCATATTATCACTTATACCTCTATACAAAGCAGGGGAAAATGAGTATTGTAGGCTTTCTGCATTTATAGGCTCTAGATTCACAGATGCAACCAACCCCAAATTCAAAATGTTTTAAAGATATGCATCTGTATGAACATGCACAGTGTGTTTTTGGTCACTGCACCCTAAACAATGCAAACTGATAACGACTTAGACAACATTTCCACTCACTGCGTGAGTGTAATAGTGGCACAACTGTTTCGGGTGACCAATTGCTCTCTTCCTGAGTTTCAGGCTTGCTACACATGAGGAAATGCATGCCTGATAGTATAAACCTTGACAAAAGCCCGTGGTTAGAGTGGTTATAGGCCCTAGGGGGAAACCTACTAATTTATTTTGATAAATGGTCATGTTGTCAAACTGCCTTTCAGCACTTATCTTTATACATTTCTAAGTATTCATCTAGAATGTTCTCAACCTCAATCAAAGGAGCTTCTTTTTGCAGTGGGCAGCAGTTAATGCAGAGACTCGTAACTGGCTTAAGTGATGAGAATAAGTGACTAGGAGTGTTCAGCTCCAAATGAGATATCTGTATCAACCTCCCAAATAAGGTTCAGAGTGTGTTATAGAAGATGGGGTGTAAAGAATGTAAGAGGTTGGGGCTAGAGAGATAGATTAGTGCTTTGGAGCATCCACATGGTAGCTCACAACAATCTCTAAAGCCAGTCTCCTGGAATCTGACAGCCTCTTCTGACTCCTCAGGCTAAATCACACAGGTATATGCAAGCAAAACACTCACAGACGTAATCTAGAGATAAATAAATAAAAATGAATGTAAGAGCTGGAGAATGGGAGGAATGATATGAAATGGTGTCTTTGGGACATGACATGGCCCTGAATAGTAGTCATGGTTACCAGCACAAGATTTAGCCAGTCAATATCACAGCATGGTTAGTGGGTAGTTCTACCCCTATATGAGGCACTACTGTATTTGGTGGTGGTTGAGGGAGAGAATAATTTTTCTCTGGTGTTACCCCTTATAAGTTGCCCATGCTCCAGTGGGTAGTCCCACATCCATGTGCATATGGGCAACACTAATTGGATTCAGTCAATACCAAAAAAGAGAAAAGGCAAGAAGGGAGAGAGAGAGAGAGGAAGAGAGAGGGAGAGAGAGGGAGAGAGAGAGAGAGAACACAGGACATTGGGATAGTAAAATGGGTTAAGAGGGAGGAAATGGAGGGATGGATATGACCATAATACATTATGTACATATATGAAATTCTTGAAGAATAGATAAATATTTTTAAAGGAACAGTGAATCAGTAAAAATTGAAATACAAGGACCAAAGGGAGAATCTGTGGCACAATTACAGATAAAAGGAAGTCAAGTGAATTTTGTATGACAGGAAATGAGATTGGGCTGAGGAGACAAATAATTGGCAACTCTTTCCAGGTCTTGCTCACAGCTCTACGGGATACAGTTTTGCTACCATCAGTTGACCTATTTTAAAAGCAGCTGGCCAGCATGAACAGTAGTGGAATTGAAGGAGGTTTGTGCCTCTGAAATTTGGGATCCTTCTGTCTTTTGGTTTAATGGTATAACCACTGCTAGATAAGCCATACAGCAATTCGGGATCTCAAAACTGCCTGGAACAGCCGTGTTCAATTGCTCAGTGGTAAAGTGCTTGCCTAGTATATGAGAAACACTATCATTTTCAAATATCAGCCTTTGCCCCACCACACAAATAAGAGCAATAAAGTAGAGCCATGTTTTTAATAAATGTGAATATCCTTTGTTTTCTGAAGAACTGATTTCATTATTAGGAGGATTTGATTAAATTCAAAATTTTCAAGCAGAAGTATAAAAAGGATCCCTATTATTTGTTACATCACAGAGACTTCTCTAGTGAGTTCCTGGGACAGGGACTAATTCTACATTTTTTAAAAAGAAACATTTATTTTATTATTGGTTTTTGAGAATTCCATATATTAGTATTATATTTACACCAATTCCATCCCACACTTTCCCCCTCCAGATTTTCTCATTGTTTCAACTTCATGACCCCTTCTTCTTTAATTGTTATTGTAACACACACACACACACACACACACACACACACACACACACACACACACAATCCTGATTTGTATTTTGTCAACTTAACACAAATTGTAGTTATCAGGGAAGAGAAACCTCCCACAAATGATGCCTTCATCATTTTGCCTGTATGTAAGTCATATGGCATTTTTTTTTTTTTTTTTGATTAATGATTGACATGGGAGGGCTCAGCCCACTGGGGCAGTGCTACCCCTGGACAGGCTGTCTTAGTCTGTGTAAGAAAGCAGGCTTAGAAAGCCATGAGGATCAAGGCAGTAAGCAATGTTCCCTCCATGTTTCTGTTCAGTTCCTGCTCTAGGAGCCTCTAGGATCCTGCTTTTGTTCCGACCCTGCTTTTTCTCAATGATGGACTGTGATGTGGAAGTGTAAGCCAAACAGAGCTCTTCTTCCCTAATTTTCTTTTGGTGATGGTGTTTAGTCACAGCAATAGAAAGCAAATTAGGACAATGTGCATATATAAATATTCTCTGCTGTGTCCATTTAGTGCTCTTATGTATACAAGTTTAGGGATGGCTGCTTGGAATTAGATAATCACTCAGAGCCTCATCCCCAGAGGAGACTAGTTCTCCCTTTTTAGCAGTCATTACATGCTTGTAACTCTTTACCTACGGGTAGAACTTCAAGAGATTTTTTCCCCACAACTACGTTGGTTGTCAACTGGCATTGTCAATGTGTAATTTTTGTTTAGGTGACCACATTGCTAAGATTTTATGGGTGCAGCTCCCTGTCATACAGAGAAGACGCCCTCTCATAGTTGACTTTCTTGTTCTGTTCTTATAATCTTTCTATCTCTTCTTCCATGGTATTCTCCGAGCCTTAGCTGTCGGGATTGTGTGGTAGATGTAGCAATTGGAGATGGGCATCTCACAGCCAGTTGTTTTCTACACTGACCAGTTGTGCATTTCGCTGCTGGACTCTAACTTCTGCAAAATGAAGCTTCTTTTCTGAGAGATAAGAGCTATGCTTATCTTTGGATGTAAGGATGATATTTAGAGTACAGTTGGGAATTATGTAGGTTTAGGAATAAAGCAGTAGTAGGTTGTTCTCTGAGGTTCATGACCTCATTGGCCAGGGATAGTTGGCTGGGTTTGTAGAAGCAGCAAGGAACTCACTCCCCTTGAGTGTACCTTAAGTTCAGTATGGTAGCTGTTGGTTGTCGCTGAGGTACCAGTGCCACTGCTGCACACTTTGGTATAGCTTGCTCTTTTGTTTCCCTTTCCATTGCTGTGATAAGACTCCGTGACCAAGACAACCTATAGAAAAAAAGGCTTATTGGGGAGGCTAGAGTTTCAGAGGGCTATCACCATCATGGTGAGTGTGTGTGTGTGTGTGTGTGTGTGTGTGTGTGTGTGTGTGTGGTGTGGTGTGTGTGTTGGGGGGAGTTGTTTACCATTCTTGGTAGGAGGTCTCTGCAGGTGTACAGTTTTGGGAGGAAGAAGCCACAGTTGATAGTTTTTACACACATTGATCAATCCGCAGTAAACCCTCATAGTTGGACCAGAGGAAGAAGCCTCTGCCAATTCCAAACCTGACCCACATGGGAAAAGGCTTTGCCAATTTCCTGTGTGTCTGAGGCCTTGGTCCTTGTCATGGCTGTGCCCATTTCAACAATGAACTTGTTCACTCAGGGCTTCATTCACTCAGAGCTTCTTCTGCTCCCTACATCAATATCTTACTGTTAAAGTATGATAACTTCCAGATCTTTCTCTTCCTGTGTCCTCTAATTTTTTTAAAATCACTTTTATCCTCTAAGTTGAACCCATGGGATAATTTGTAAAATGGCTTTTAAAATATTTATTTTAGAATAAAAACATACACACATTATAAAATTAGATTCAAGGAATATAATTAATATTTTACACTGATTTTCTAAATATTTATTCTGAATGTAATTATATATAAATTAGAATTCAAGTGCTATAAACATAATATCTGTTTTTGATGGTGGTATTTTGGACTTGTAATGCATTTCTGATGCTACCTATTAAAGTTCATCTTGATGAAGACAGTTATGCTTGTCATAACCTGCTTGCTGAGAAGGAACTACAACGGCATGTTCCTGCCTTATTTAAAGTCCTTAATTCTGTCTATCTTTTGTACTTTTAGTTTATCATAATTTACTATAAAGTAAAGATTTCCAAGTCCAATACATCTCAGGTTTGCTCAGGGAATACTGCTTTAAATTACACTCTAATTACTCACATGTGCAAATTTAACACATCACCAAGGTTGATGGGCCTTACCTAGGGGTCTGCTTAAGCTTTCAGGTTTGGAAATGATTCAGTGCCTTAATATCCAAAAGAACCAGCCAACTATGTACAAGTGTAGTATTATCACAAAGTACATATAATTACTTCCACCATCTACCAGGAGTTTTAAGTGTTTTTTTATAGACAGTATTGTTAGGCTCATTTTATGGATAAGCTGATCTCAGCCAGATTGAGGTTTACATAGAACTTATTGGATGACCTGGAAATACCAATTATGTAAATAATCCCTTCCCTTTTGCTGCCATACAGACTAATAATGCATCACATCCTTTAGTCTTAGACCAAGTGGAACTGTGATAAAATCCACTTTTCCTCTTCCTATTCCTTTCCTTCCCTTTTACAAATAGTTTATGCCTTCTCTTTTCACATTAAAGAACATTGGAGAATAAATCATGAACAAGTTGTAATGTTAATTTACTTTGGTTTCTTCCTTCTTAGTTCTTTAAATAATTAATTAATTAATCCATTTACTCATTTATTCTTCCCTCATATATTACATCCTGAATGCAGTTTCCCCTCCCTTTTCTCCTCCCTCTCCCCCCACCTCCTCTCTCCCCAGATCACTCCTCCTCCATTTCCCTTCAGAAAGGGGCAGGTCTCCCAGGAGTGTCAACCAAACATGGTGTATCATGTTACAATAATATGAGGCACATACCTTCATATCAAGGCCAGATGAGGCAACCCAATAGGAGAAAAAGTGTCCCCCAAAAGCAGGCAAAAGAGTCAGAGACAGCCCTTGTTTCCAGTGTTAGAAGTTCCATAAGAACACCAGGCTATACAACCATAATATATATGTAGCAGACCTAGGTCTGTCAGACCCATACAAGCTCCCTGATTATCTCTTCAGGCTCCTCTGAGCCCTAGCTAGTTGGTTCTTATGGTGTCCTTGACCTCTCTGGCTCCTGTAATCCTTCCTTCTCCTCTTCAGTGGGAATCCCTGAGCTTCGCCTAATCTTTGACTGTGGGTCTCTGCATCTGCTGCAATAACTTGCTGGATGGAGCCTCTCTGACAACAATTATGCTGAGTGCCAGACTACAAACACAGCAGAACATCATTAGGAATCATTTCATTAACTTTTTTTTTTTTTTTTTTTTTTTTTGGATTTTCAAGACAGGGTTTTTCTGTGTAGCTTCGCTCCTTTCCTGGAACTCACTCTGTAGCCCGGGATGGCCTTGAACTCACAGAGATCTGCCTGCCTCTGTCTCCTGAGTGCTGGGATTAAAGGTGTGCGCCACCACCGCCTGGCTTAAGAATCCTTACCTTAAATTATGTAGAGAACCCGTGGAGTTGGTGCTTGCTGGTTTTACTGTAGTAGCATGTGTGTGTTTGCGCACCTTGGATGACCTGAATTTTTTAAAATTTATGGGATTTAATGCAGATTTAATTGTAGCTGGATGGTACAATGTTGATTTATTTATGAAACTGAACTTTTTGAACTTTCTGAGAGTTTTGATAGCTAATCTCCTCTCTATGCATCAGCCTTCCTTCCTGTAGCCAATCCTTTTCCTGTTTGTCCCCCCCCCTCCCTCCCTCCCTCCCTCCCTCCATCCATCCATCCATCCATCCCCCCTCCCTCCATTTTTTTCTAAGCACAAACAACCATTCAGATCTGATGTGATTTCATGATTGGGTCTACTTTTTTGTTGTGTAGTTCATAGTTTGTTCCATGACACGTACGATTCTTTGGGGCTGTACTGTCTCTGAGTCAGCATGACAGTAAGGTGGCAAGGAATTGGGATAATAGGAGCCAGGAAAAGACAAAGCTGGCCACCAATTCTTCCTACGACCACAATATTTCTGTTTCTACCAAGAGTACAATTGTGCTGCAATCCATTTCCATTTTTCACAAGGGCGTTAACCACCTGGCTTCTCTTCTTTTCCCTTCTTGCTCATTTACATCTGTTATTTCTTCATGGTTCTACATTCCAAATTTAATATTCATTTCCATAAAAATTCCCTATTCATGAGGTTGCCTAGACTTTACCTGGAGATCTTACAAGATGATTAGAGTGAACCAGCCCATTCAGATTCAGTGTGTGCTCACTGTGTGGGAATGTGTGGTTGGGACGAGCCTCTGGCCTCGATGTGCCTGTGCAGACAGTGTTTGTAAGGAGGACTGCAGCTAAGCAATCTGACACATCCTTCCTGGTTGGGTCACCACATAAAATGTGCTTAGCTATTGGTAAAGCTATCTGGAGGTAAAGAGCATGTTAAATTGGAAACAGCTGGCCAGGATGACACACACAGGCCTGGAATTCACAGTGCAGGGTGTGGAGTTCAGTCAGGTGCTTGAGGTCCTGACAATATTGTCTCTGTAGGAAAAGAAAAACCACCTGGAGACTGGGTTTGGCAATGGCAAATTCACATTTGGGGCTGCTGAATTCTGATTTTCTTAGAAGGGGTTTACTATCTCTTTAAATGGGAAGCAGTCACCTTTATAAATGCCCCCCCTTTAATTCTATCATTCTCACTTGCCTCAGTCCTGTTACAATACCAGGCTCCTCCTTATCAATTTAAATTAGAAATCAAAACTTTAGAAAACAAATTAGAGAAAATGTCATCAGCATTTACCCTAGATATTAGAGGTTCTTCATGTTCTCTGTGATTGCCAAGCCCAGAAATGACTACTGTATTTAAAATGAAACACTTGGTGCATGATTTTACTGCGTTTATATTCATATTGTCTGACTATAATGTCAGCAGAGAAAACTTGACAAATAAAACTGATGTGAAAGCACACAAAGCAAATTATGTCAAATAACTCAAGAAATTAAGGCATTCCCTTACATTTGTTGTTCATTGTAGCTGTAGTAGAGATTCTAGTGAGAGAAAAGATTTGTGTATTTGACTATTGTCTTAGGCTGTAGACAGCATGATATTTACAAATAATGGCCAATCAGAGGCCCAGAGGCCATCTGTTTCTTCCTGGTTTTGCTTTAACTTCCTCTCTCCATTTTATTTTTGAGTAAGTGGGGAGGATTTATATTGGGTACTAATTAATTGCAGGCTTGGCCAGATTCAAAGTTACATCGTGGCCTCAAATGGGCTAAGTTGTTTTACTGAGATAATAGAAGGAGTTATGAGAACATTTGCTTCAGG
This sequence comes from Onychomys torridus, assembly GCF_903995425.1. Classification (NCBI taxonomy): domain Eukaryota; kingdom Metazoa; phylum Chordata; class Mammalia; order Rodentia; family Cricetidae; genus Onychomys; species Onychomys torridus. Next base: position 107,247,824 of record NC_050448.1, read on the forward strand.
TCCAGGTCTGGGTGAGGATGTCGTTACTGAAGTGGTCAACCTGTGGAGGGGCTTATCTGAATAGAGGTAGGACATGCAAAGTCAGCAGAGACTTTCCTGAGATGTCACAAAGGACAGCTCAAGCTTAAAATGTCTTCAGATATTGTCCAAGTTGTTCCCAGGTAAGAACCACTGCTCTAAACTAAGTTTTGAAACTCCACATAGCTTAGTGGTTAAATGCATAGTCTGGTGGGAGGGCCTAGAATCCTAATGGAAACAAGTCTCCGGGCATGTCTGCGAAGGATTGTTATTGTTTGGGTTTATTGAAGTGGGAAGACTCAGGCTGAGGGTGGGCAGCATTATACTATGAAATAAGGTCCTGTACTGCATGAAAAGAAGATGCAAAGGGTCTATTTATCATTTGTAAAGAATCAAGCAAAATATTCTTTTCAAAGTGGTTCTCTGTAGATTGAAATTTCAAGTTCAGTACTATGCGATATTCCCAAGAAGCGCTGGACTTCAGATGGAAATATTCAATAGGACCACATCAACAAAAGGAGCAGAATGACCTCATTTCCTGTTCTCTACATCTCTCCCTGGTGGGCACGGCTTCTTAATAAGTAGGAATGAAGATGAATATTTGAGAGGATTGGATTCCAGGATGCTTTTCACTCACTAAATCTTTCATTTCTAATTCTAGAGCTTCCGGAAGCCAAGCTATTTTCTACTTACTACATACTCCTCATCCACAGACACCTTCTAAACCAGCTTAAGCTGTCATTCCAAGTTACTTGTATTTTAAAATTTCATTTGCTGCTGCAGCATTGGCTGCTGTGGTTCAGAATAAGTCCATATTTTATTTCTGGGTAAAGTTTTTAATTGAAATAGAATTAACTTTCCCTTCTGCTTTTCCTCACTCCAGCCCCTCCCAGCTACCCTGCCTTGACTGAATCCTGCCCTCCCCCATGCCATGTCCTCCCCCACTCTCAAGTTGATAGATTATTTTTCTTAGATTTTATACATTCATATATAGAAATGCCTATGAATCCATGCATGTGTATGCACAAATATATCTAAATACAACCTGATGACTTTGTTTATGGTGTGTGCGTGTGTGTGTGTGTGTGTGTGTGTGTGTGTGTGTGTGTGTGTGTGCATATGGCATTGGGCAGCCAATAAGGATGCTCACTACTGGGAGAGATAATTGTTCTTATCCCAGAAGTCATTAGTTGCCTATAATTCTTTGTCTAGGGGTAGGATCCTGCAATCCCCTTTCCCCCCTACTTGTTTATGCAGGTATTTTAAGAAGAGGCAATATCCAGCAGACTTCTTGGTATTCTGGCTCTTAAAATATTTCTGCCTCCTTTTTGATAATGCTCCCTGAACCTATGGCTGGGATGCAGATGTCTCTATTGGGGCCAAGCTCCCCATGGTTTGTCAATCTCTGCATTATGTCCAATTTGTGGTTTCAGTGATGGTCTCCACCTGCTATAAAGAGAGGCTTCTCTGATGAGGGTGATGCTATGCTCCTCTGTGGGTATGAGGATAAGATTTAGAATGCAGTAAGGGATTGTGTAACAAAATGGCAGTAGTAGATCCTTTTCTGAGGTCCATATCTTTGATAGCCCCAGGAAGCTGGCTAGGTTTCCAATACCGGGCACGATTTCCATTCTGTTAAGTGGGCCTTAAGTCCAATTAGAGAGCTGTTGATTGCCACCAACATGTGGCTGCCACTTATTGCACCCTTATGCCTATCTTTTCATGCTGGTGTTTGACTTGGTTCATAGGTGTCATAGCTGGGTAGGACTGCTTAATTGCTTCCCTCCTTTGGTAGCTTGTATAGTATTTTCTGGAACTATGGAAGCTAGACCATAAGAAAGAGGCTTCCAAGTCAAATCTCTCTCTCTCTCTCTCTCTCTCTCTCTCTCTCTCTCTCTCTCTCTCTCTCTCTCACACACACACACACACACACACACACACACACACACATGTACTTATGTGCATTTTGTATAATTGTAGGTAAATATACAATAATATAGTTCCTTGAGGCTTTAAGGCTTTATCAAACATCCTTAGTGTTATTTGCTTCTCATCCCCCCTTCTGCTTCTTTATGACCTCTCTCCCTCCTCCTCAGTTGGAGCCACATCCCAGTTATTTTGTTTCCCACTCCATATCACTTGTATTCTGACATTCCCCTCACATAAACCTTCTATGGTCCATTTGTTCTTCCCTGGTTTCTGTTGTTACTCCATAATGTATGCTCACATGTGAGGATTTGGAGCTAGAAACCATAGATGAGAGAAAACATGTGGCATTTGTCTTTACTGGTCTGGGTTACCTCACTCACTATAACCTTTTCTAGGTCCATCCATTTACCTGCAAATTCCACCATTTCATTTGAATGCCTTATTGTTATTTGACTTTCTTTTGAGACTGCCAGCTCACAAATAATGACATTGAGACTTCCTATTAACTATAAAACTTGGCCTTAGCTTAGTCTTTTCCCCAACTATTAATCTGTATTCTGTCACGTGGCTCGGTTACCTTTCCTCTGTACTGGATGTAAGACTTGTTCTGCATCTCCCTGGTATCTCCACCTCTCTTCTTTCTATCTCCCCAGAAGTCCCACCAATCTATTCTGCCTAGCTATTGGCCATTCAGCTCATTATTAAGCCAATCAGAAGGCACCTTAGGCAGAGACTCATCTTTACAGTATAAACAAATATCCCACAATACCTTATGATATTTTTAAGTATGAAATTTCTCTCATAGGTTCATGTGTTGAATGCTTGTGGTGATATTTCAGGTGGTTGTGGTGACTTTAGGAAATGGGGTCCTGTTGTGGGATGTGGGCCAGTGGAGTTATGCCTTTTAAAAGTATGTCCAGTCCTGGTTGGCTCTTCTCTTTCTGCTTCCTGTTGAAGATGAGGGAAACAACCTTCTCCTCACATGCTTCCATTGTCAACTCAATTCACCATGGAGCCAGAGTCAATGGTGCTCAGGCTAAGCCTAAAATCTCTAGTCAAAAGCAAACCCTCAATCCCTTCAGTCAGTTCTCTCAGACACTTGTTCACAGCAATGATAGAACTTACTGCTGCAGCTCCCCCACTTTTTTATTCCTAGAAATCAAGGTGATCATTCAATTTTGCCAAATTCCAAATAAGAAAAAGGGAAGGAAAGATGCTGTTCCACTTAACTGGAAGAATAAAATGGCTAAACTTCCAAAGAGCAGTTTGACCATGTTTTCAACTTTAGTGACTGTATCAAGTGCTGTCAACACTATTTATGTGGAAAATTGGATTGACATAGAATAATTGGTTCTGGAGTCTAATTGCAGCACAATGGAACAAAATAGCCTCCCCAGCATACTCACTGCAATAATTAGCCAGATCCCAGACACATCTAAACTCAGGCAAGGGCCTTCAAAACTTAGAAACGAAGTGGTACAGGGTGCAAGAGAAGGACAGTTTTGATATTTTTCAAATTTAACCTGATGATGATCAGCTTCTAGGAAAATGTTCGTGTTGGCTAAACTAGAGGAAGAAACAAGAAAGTCATTTTGGCATACTGCTTTTTCTGTCATCACTTGGGGATTAGAAAGGCTTAGTTTCTCTAATATCCCATGGGTAGTGATCCAGAACATCTGAAACCAGATATGGTGCCTTAAAATGAGTCCCCTGGAGGGGCTCATTGTACAGTGACATGGAGCTGTGTCCACTTCCCACAATGAGATGCTCATTTGTGTCCTCTACAGATAAGTCTAGTGTAACTTGAGATAAGATTAAAATTATGAAAATGTTCTAGACAAACAGATTTTCTCAATCAGCAGCTGTCCAATACCTAAAAATGATGACATTTTTTATTGCTAAGTGCTAGAAACACAGTTTTTCTCAAATTTTGTCACTTCCTTCTGTTGTGAGAATGCCTTCTTTGGGGAGATGTAAACAATATCTGCCTCCTCCTTAGGAGGTCCCCCATACCAAAGTATAATGTCACCAGAGTTAAACTGGGGAAAGAATGAGTTTTTGGGCTTACTTGTGGATTATGGATGAGGGGCTTCCTACAGGACAATGGGTGACCCCAAACCAGCTGCACTGGAAAACCTCCACCTGCATAAATGATATCTTCTCCATTGCACACAGATGGATTCCTTCATCAGTTAACCTTTCCCAGCCTATATACTCTAGCAGAATGGTTCTCAATCTGTGGGTCATGACTTCTTTGGGGGTTGAATATTAGATATCCTGTACATCAGATATTTACATTATGATTCATAACAGTAGAAAATTACTGTTATAAAGTAGCAATGAAATTGTTTTATGGCTGGGAGTCATCACAATATGAGGAATTGTATTAAAGGGTTACAGCCTTAATAAAGTTGAGAACTACTTCTCTAACACTTCCCTGAGACACCCCTTCCTTCTATGAGGGAACGCCAACAGCCAAAATCCAGTGGTTCTTCCCAGCAGGTTCGGCTGATTTGATGCAGATGGTGGCTGCTTTGCTTGGGGGATGGCCTCTGCAACACCTCAACCTTATCACGCAACATCTCACTCTTGAGTCACTCTTTCAGACTCGTTCCAGGTTAATTTTAAACTGCTGCAATTTAGGTTGGGGAGGAATGTATAATTTAAATGACATTACTTCCTTTTTAAAGATATAAAATATACCTGCATAAAATATCTATGCCATGCTTCACACCAAAGGGTCAAATGTCCATAAGGGATGATTTAGATGGATAGATATAAAAACACACTTATTTTTAAGAATTCTACAGGAGTGTACATATCTTTTATTGATTTTTTTTTTTTTTAGACAGTCTTGCTGTATAACCAGTTTGGTCTGGAACTTACGATGTTTCTGCTTATGCCTCTCCAGAACTGGAATTAGTTTTGCACCAGTATGTTATGTGAATATTACATAACATTTCAAATTCCTTTCTACTTGTGATGTTCCTTTCAGTGGGAGATTGTAGTAGCATAAAAAGTAGCGTAACTACTAGTTTCAGTGTTCTTATAAGAAGTTCTCTGAAATACAAAATTTATGGGTGAGGGTTTGTTTTTCTTGTGCATATTGAATAATATGTCTGAATTTAAAAAATAATTTTTTTGGAGCACAAGTTTATCTTTAGTTATTTTCTCTTATGGAAAGAAAGATGAATCTTAAGGGTGAACTGTAGCAAATATAGTTCTCACAGTTGTGTAATTAAGTTAGCATAATGGTGTGGGAAAGCCATTGCACTGAAAATATTGTTGAGTTGTAATAATTGCATTAAGGCATATCATAATTCAAGAAATGTAAATATTGATTACATTTCTATTATTAGAGAACACTTTTTCTGTCACCTTTCTCCTTTGAGATGCCTTATGATTATCCCTTATGATTCCATTGATTAAATTTAAAATTTTATGGCCACTGAAGGTTCTGAGTAAAATAAATACTACCTTTGATTTTTACTTCTATCTCAGATCATTAGGAAAGCAGAGTACCTCTCGCTCCTGCTGAGAAGTCAGGCTTGGTTCTCAGCACACAAGGGGTGGATCACAGCTGCCTGTAACTCTAGTTCCAGTACATCTGACACTTTCTGGCCTCTTCAGGCATTGCATGAATGTGATGCACATATACACTCAGGCACACATATACACTCACAAACATACACATAAAATAAATACATACATCTTTAAAATCCCCTCATTTGCGGCTAGAAAGATGGCTCAGTGCTTAAGAGTGTATACTGCTATTATAGATGACCTGAGCTCAGTTCCTGGCACCCATATTGAATAGTTTACATCTGCTTTTACTCCAGCTCCAGGGGAGATGACACCCTCTTATGACCTCCTTTGACACTGTACTCACATGCACAAACTCACAGGTTTGTAATCTCAGCTCTGGAGAGGCTGAGGGGGAAGATTGGTAAGTTAAGTAATACTAACACTCTAAGACAGAACAATGGCAAAACTTCTCTCCTTCAAGATAACCCAGCAAATCCCACTGCCAAACCACCAGACAGTCTGCCTTATTTTTCTGAGTGCTCAAATGGAAATCCCAGCCACCCGAAAAGAGCACCAATAAAAGTAAAAGGCATTTGGTGCTTTTATTAAAGTAAAAGGACCTTTATTTTAACCATTTTTTTTTTGCATTTTTCTTGCTAATGGAGAGATTTATTGTTCAAAGAAATTAGTAGCCAAATGAAGAGGAAAGGCCTCATGTTTACTTGACATTTCATGTACAATTATAGTTCGTTATTTCAATGGTCCCATAAGTAAGATGAAACCCAAGGGACTTCATGTTAATGCAAACACTATGAATAACTGAGCTAACTTGCCAGCTTGATACATCCGCCTGACGCGAAAATCCACGATCTGACCAGCATAAAGCCTGTAGCACATAAAAGAGAAGACCCATTGGTGCTGGAAAACATACATTTAATAGAATTGAGAAACACATGTTCCGATTTGGGGTTTATACGTAAAGTCTGAAAAATGACTTAAGATAGACTTGTATGCTGTGCCTGGAACACAGGAGACATTCTCAGCCTGTTCGTATTTTTTCATTCTCATCCCCTCTGGAAACTTAGACATTTTCTCCCCTAGTTGATCCCCTTGTCCCATGAAAATTTAATACCACAGGCACACTTCATATCTTTTTATACACTATGGTTCTTTGGGGGGCCACAAAGCATTGTAATAAGAACGTTTGCTCCCTGGGGGGTCATATTGCTTCTGAGATTGTCGGAGAGTAACTGCTGCTGGCTTACCTCTCCACTTCCACCCCATCACTAGATAGAGGAGTAGGCAGGGCAGGGAAGCACTTTTTGGGTGTGCACACATTCTGTCTGAATTCTGGTTCCATTGTTTGTAGGAGAGAACTAGCACACGTAATAGAACCTTGCTAAGGCCCAGCTTGCTCTTCAGGAAAACTGATGACATTTCCCAATGCAGATAAAGTTCTTGTGAGACTGGAAAATGGACGATGTCCTTACAGTATCCACCTTGAGGCGGCAGAGTTCAGTCTCGGCTCCTTTTTACAGCCTGAAGTTTTGGAAACTGTATCTGGTACATTAGCTGAGTTTCCTAGGCATGTGATTTTCTTTCTGTGAAAAGAGGGCACTCATTTCTAATGTTTCTTTTGATCTTTGCAGTCGGTGGCTTTGTGACACCTTAGGACCCATGAATTGGCCAAAACTACTTATATCTTGACCCCTTTAAATCTTAGTGCCCCAGATTTAATAATTTTTATTTTTATATTTATACATATTTATTTTATCATTTAAATCTCTTTATAAATTTTAATTTCAAAAGTTAAGAGCCACAGGCTACACCAATTGTCCCAAGAAGAAGAGATTTTATTTGGACCAAAAGTTATGTTTCCTAGTGATTTCCTCCGCCTTATCATTTTTTTTTCTGGAAATATCAATGAAGGAAACTTAGCTGTGTTTCTAATTCTACTTCATTCCCAGCTTTTTGTGTATTTAGATAAGATCTGCTTTTCTCCACATCCCCTTTCTAATTTCATTTTTATTTCTTCTTTTTGTTCTCCTCTCTCTTTTTCTTGGGTTCCACTGAATCTACTCAGTGCTGCCCATATGCACATGGAACTAGCACCCCACCCACAGGAGTGTGAACCGCACCACTGGAGAAAACTGTCCCCCCATGGCCACCAACAGCCAATAGCTTCGCATCTAGGAGTAGGGCCTCATGAGCCCATCCCCTCTCCAGACTGGGGTGTTGATGAGCTTGACCTGGTGCTGGCAACCATGTCTGCTATGAGTTCATGAGCACACTGGCCCCTTACGTCTAGGAGACATTACTTCCTAACATTTTTTTTTTTCTGATCTCCGGCCCATCTTCTGCAATGTTTCCTAAACCTTGGGAGTTGACGGGGTACGGTACCTAGGACTTAACATTTCCATAGTCACTTACTCTCAGCACTTTGATTGATTTTGAGTCTCTTTGTTAACCACCAGCAGCTGCAGTTAGAAGTTCCTCTGATGAAGGAAGGGGAGAGTGGCACTAGTCGATGGATGTTCCAGCTGGTACTCAGGGAGCTGGAAGATGCTTTGTCGGTTGCAGGATGAGAAAAGCCATCAGCAGTCTTATCCAGCTGGGAATCTTAGGAGCTACGATAACAGCCGTCCTGGAGAGTGATGCCCATTGTTGCAGTAGTGGTGTGAATGATAGGGGTTATCCTAAGTTTTCTAACTGGATTTAAGGCCCCTCCACAGGCAGAAGCTCATCCCTGGTACTGTAACCTGGTGGAGAACCCATGGCTTGGGAGGCTACAGGCTGAACTGCTGTTGTTTTGCTAAAGGGACATACTATCAGACTGCTTTGTACGCAAGCATTATTTTAAGGAATAAAATCATTTATCAGGTAAATGATTTCTGTGTACTAAAGTGTCAATGTCTCTTAGCATGTCTTTGTGACATTCTGTGTAGGAAAAGTGTGTGATTTACTGCAGAGCAGAGAAAGACAGAGCTCTGAGAAGCAAGTGTCACACACACACACACACACACACACACACACACACACACACACACACTGTGCAGAGCCATGCTCCCAGGGAACACTGAACTGCTTACTCAGGTGGGAGACAAGGAAAAACAAAGATATCTCTAAGCTCCTTTTGAACAGAAGGAAGTATACCTCGGATACACATAGTATTTGTGCCTGCCCATGTTATTTGGAGTCTTTTCAGACAAATAAAAATCATGAAGAATTCTGTAACAAGCAGCCATGTGTCCGTAATTAGACAAAGAGAATGTTACAAACCTGTTTACTATTCCTCATGTGCGTTTCCTGATGGTGATCTCCTCCCTAGAGAGGACTACATTCTTCTGAATTTGCCGTTTCTCCTCCTGTGCATTCCATTGTCTTTTTAGATTTTGCATTTATATATATTTAGTCATTTTGTCGGGCTTCAGGTTTATAAGATGGATACCACAGCAAAAATAATTTTTCTGAAACTCATTTTATTTCACCTCATGTATAATATTTATTTTATGACTTTTGAATGTTGTATATTAGTTTTAATTGTGAAGTAATTTACATGTAGTGATGTATTCTTTTATACTACATTATGCTATTATCACTTTTAGTAGTAACTAGTTGATTTACACTTATGTATTTATAAGCCATACTCAGGATGCTGGGCTTACAGGACTGTAACATTAAAATCTCTTTTTGAAATAATTCATAATGAATTATTAGTCATCTCTTCATTAACTCATTTCTCTCTCTCTCTCTCTCTTTCTCTGTAAGACATTGTCTTACTCTGTTGCCAGAATGGCCTAGAACTCGCTATATAGCTCAGACTGGCCTTCAAGTCATTGTAATATTGTGGCTTCAGATTCCTAAATTCTGGGATTATTGCCATGACCCACCACATCCAGCTTTATTTTTGAAGTGTGTGTGTGTGTGTGTGTGTGTGTGTGTGTGTGTGTGTGTGTGTTTCTCACTAAGTTAGAAAATCTATAAGAACCGGATGAATTTCTAGGTTCCCTAAATTTTGGTTTAACCGCCCAACGTCAGCAATTAACAAACCCATTGTAATGACAAGTGATTGATGCGGCAATGACAGGGTTCTGGCAAAAAAGAAACACACGCCGGATGGTTCACACCATAATTCCACAAGACGTTCAAAGATAATCCACACGAAAACTTCTTAAATTACTCAAAACATGGAAACAGAAGGAGTGCTTCCAAACCTTTAAGCCAAGGTTAGTCTAATACAAGACCACAGGCAAAGACACAAGAACAACAATAAAACAACCTACATGCTGAGCATGAGGGCACATTCCTTTACTCCCAGCACTCAGGAGGCAAAGCAGGCAAATCTCTGCATAAAATGGCAGACAGAATTCCTAACAGGAAGAGTGGCCTTTTTTTTTTTTTTTTTTAATGTATGGAAGAAATGCAACGGGAAATTGAGCAATTGACCAGGCTTAGTGTTCCCATCATTATAGTTTCCCAGTACTTTGAGCAAATGACACTTCAGCACTTCATCTAGCACATCGCAAGCTGCTGTGATTATTTATTTCTTCATCTGTCTGCTTCAGAAGACTGTGAGATCCTTGGTGGAAGGTCATGAATGCTATTCTGCAGCTCCTTGCCATTGCCTGGCATGGTTCTGGGTGCACAGTCCCCCATCAGGAAATAAATGTTGCTTGAACTTAGAAAATAAAGAAGAAAATTGTGTCTACTTCCACTAAACGCAGGCATCTCCTCTCCTTTCTGTGTATTCCAGCAGAACAGGATGGTGGTGGCTTTGGAAACCTAATTGTCTCCTGATCCAGTATTATGGGAATACACCTGTACATAACTGTAACAATAGCCTCTTGCTGTTATCATACAGTACACCATTACCCCAGGGGCACTACATTTCTGCTGGTCTGTTTTCTTTAGTACCCTGATGTGCTCTAGGACATGATCCCAAAAATAAATTGTCCATCTAATCTTACCTGAATTCAGGGCAAGAGTGCATTAGGACATTTTTTTTTCCTGAGTGGAGAGAGAATTCATTGGCAAGCTCACATGAAAATATTCCATTTCTCAAATGATCCCACCTGCAAATGAAATCCATGATTATTATTTATTATTTGTTGAACACAAGCTGTGTACTTAGTGCTATTTTTTTTAAGGCAGAGAAGAACGCAAAACCAACACAAACCACAGGGGACTCTATGGTCCATGCCTTAGGGCTTAACAATGCACACCAGACACGGCAAGCGATCCATCTATGACAAGACTGAAGAAGTGATTGTGACTCTGAAGTGAGCTTTTGGAGATCTTTTATGATTATAGAAAACTTACACAAAATATTTTGACCAAAATAATTTATCAAAATGAGCAAGTTTCAGGAGGGACAGCTAAAGAGGAAAGTCTAGTGAAATGACAGGATTCCAGAGTCAGGCCACGCACTTACCTATGTGACACTGGCAAGCCAGCGATTGATCTTGGCAAGGGAGGAATGCGTCTAGCATAGATGTGAATGCTCCTGGCGCCAGCATGTGACTATACCTTCACTTCATGTGAGTGTTCACTGAGACAATAGAGTCTTCATGAGTTTCTCTATTTGTGTGAAGACATGTGGCAAACCAGCAAGCAGAAATGGATAGATGGGCTAACACGAGGGAGAGTTCCTGGAGAGTTTGCCAAACTCTAGTGCACGCTGCTTAACTGAAAGGCAATGACAGGGTGCGCAGGAGCTTCCTGACAAAGAGCAGACGATTGGATTAGGCACACAGAAAGCTAATGGTTTTTCTCTAAAGCAACAGGGCATTGGAAAGCGTGTGCTACGGATATCAGGCTTAGGGAGGCTTAGAGTGAGGCATGCGCATCTGAAACTGTTTCCAAATACATATCTGGGGGGAGAGAATGTGAGGTTTTGTAGGTTGGAAGCAGAGGCTGCCACTAGATTACCTGAAAACCTATGTGGCAATCACAGCATTTCTTTTGGGCCATCAGCTCATCACATGTTTTCCATCTCTCTTCCTGCCCTCAGGAGCTTACCATGGCAATGGGCTGCCATGCTTTGAGCTTAGGCCTTTTCTCTCTGATACCTTCATTGATGAAGATTTTGTGTCCCAGTTTGTAATATTCGTTGTCAATTACTGCTTACAGTACATCAGAAACTCACTTACTAGCTTATGTTTCTGTCCAGTGGTCCTCTCCAGGTTGGTGAACTTTGACTTGATATGATCTGAATGGCAAAATATCTTAAACCTACCTCCCAGGACCAATGTGAGCTTCAGGTCTCTGATCATCCGTCTTGTCTTCCTGACTCTGCATTAAGGCAGCCACAGCTGCTTCTCTTTCTGATAGAAAGGAAAGCAAACAACAGGAGGCCTTGAGTAGTATGACTCTATAGCATTTATCATATAGGCTGGGGCACGCATAAAACATGTAGCCATAGTGTTTATCATTTAGGCTGGGGCACATATAAAACATGTAACTGTTAGTTGCCTAGTGAACTTCCCACCATTTTTCCTTCTCCTTTGTGCCCTCCATGCTCCTACTTACAATATTCTCTATTTCCTATTAGGAAATTCTTCCTTTTCTAGAAATCTGTGTGCCCAGGTGCACTTTCAAGTGTAATGCCTTCATGATGAACTTTTTCTTCTGAATTATCTGTTTTCTCCTGATGTTATTATTAATTTTTTAAAAAATTTCACTCCCTGGTATGAATGTGCATGCTTGTGTGTGTGTGTGTGTGTGTGTGTGTGTGTGTGTGTGTGTGTGGTGTGTGTGTGGTGTGTTTGCATGTGTGTGGTGTGTGTGTATGTGTGATGTGTTTGCATGTGTGTGTGTGTGGTGTGTATGTATGTGTATGTGTGTGTGTGGTGTGTGTGTGTGTGTTTGCATGTGTACACTCATGTGCATGTGAATGTGTGTGTGTTTGCATGTGTACACTCACGTGCATGCTTGTGTGTGTGTGCATGTGTGTGTGTGGTGTGTGTGCATGTGTGTGGTGTGTTTGTGTGTGTGTGTGTATGTATGTGGTGTGTGTGTGTGCGCATGTGTACCCTCACGTGCATGCTTGTGTGTGTGTGTGTGTGGTGTGCATGTGTACACTCACGTGCATGCTTGTGTGTGTGTGTTTGCATGTGTGTGTGTGTGTGCGCGGTGTGTTTGCATGTGTACCCTCACGTGCATGCTTGTGTGTGTGTGTGTGTGTGTGTGTGTGTGTGTGTGTGTTGTGCATGTGTACACTCACGTGCATGCTTGTGTGTGTGTGTTTGCATGTGTGTGTGCAGTGTGTGTGCATGTGTACACTCATGTGCATGTGAATGTGGGTGCCAGAGGTCAACCTTTGGTGTTGTTCCTCTGGAGACATCCACTTCATGGTTTGAAACAAAAGTTTCTCACTGAGACCTGAGGCTCACTGATTTAGCTGGGCTAGCTGGCCAAGAAGCCTCAGGCATGTAAGTATCTCCTCCTCTGTCCTAGGATTACAAAGACATGCCAACATGCCGTGCTTTTCATGTAGATGCTGGTGGTTGAACTTAGGTCTTCCTGAATGTGTGGCAAACACATCACAAACTGAGCTATCTCTCCAGCCTGCTCTTTGCCTTTTTTTTTTTAGAGAAAGAGTTCTGCCCTTTCAAAACCCCTCATTTGTGGTCACAAGAGTTGCCTCTTTGTTCCAGGCATTCTTGCTTTCCATAATTATCATACCTCTTGTCAGTGGCTGCAAATTCTGGTCTCTACAATGGAATCTGTGTTAATTAGGAGCAGAAGAATGAATATGCCGTGGGTATGTTTTTAGGCTTGTTCAGTTGCTGAAACTGACCAGGTTGCACAGTCTTTGTGAGGTTTGTGGCTGATGCTATTGATTGAAGATGATGAGGTAAACAAGCAAAGGGAGATAACAGTGAGTTGGGGAGAGCAAGACCAAGGAAAACACCAGGACAAGATGGTCTGCCTGAGCAGCGCCTCAGACCTACCGAGTTTTCCCTTGCCTCTTGGTAGCATGAGAAGCCAGGGATCCTGTAGGAGTCAGTCTCCTTCATTGCAGTGTTAAACATGGTCTTGGTACAAAAAGCCAGAGAGGCTGAATTAGGATCTAGGAGAACAGAGAAGTTACAGGCCTAGCTTCTGCCTCATGTCACCTGAAAAGTGACATGTGTTAGCTACAAAACAGCTGCTGCTTCACTCTGGTCCCCCAAATTTCCCAAGAGCTATTCTCATAATCTACTCTAACTAAATATGTACAGTAAAGTGTATTCTGGGAAATGTAGTTCTCCAACAATATGACATTTTACAGGCTCGCCACAATTCATCCTTTGTCAACTTGCATCAATGTATACTTCTGCAAATCATATTTTAAACTCACCATCAGGAAGATAATTTGTTTTATGCTTCTGCCTCATACAATTGTGACAGGTATAGCTCATCATACAGCATCTGTGTGTGCTCAGACCATCCACCTGCTGCATGGACTAGATAGGAGAGCTGAGGATATTTGTGGTAGGAATGGCATTCTGGGTCTTTCCAGTTTTTCCTGGTACCACTCTCTGGAATCCCTCCAGAAATGGGATCTCATTCCTGGTCATCTATTTCTTTAGACAGAGGGAGATCTACTGGGTGGACTTTCTTCCCTTAACTGCTCTTGCTCTAGAGGCCAGGAACAAATGTATGGGTTTTGATTGCTGAGAATGGTTACCCAAATATGAACTGATGAAATGAGCAAGGGGTCATTATAAAAGGGGCTTTGGATGATGGTCTATTAGTTGCCAGTCCCATCTCTTGCTGGTGAACTCCAAAGAGTATTCTGGGTACAGAGGAATTAATATCGGTTAAGAGCCAGTGTCTAACAACCCCCCCCCACACCCCGAACATAATTTCTCATTTCCCAATGCAAGGGCCACACTGGTAAATAGTTGAAATTACCTTTTGGGAAAGGTTGTGAGGCTGCATAGCCAAAATTTACACATTGATACATTGATTGTATGTTGTGTTATTTTGATGAAAGTGATTAGCAGATCTATACATTTCTAGTGGAGTCACTAGAGTCTTTTAAAGATAGCATCAGGCTCTGTACAAATAAGGACAATGTGACTTCTTCTTTTCTTATTTACATCTCCTTTATTTTTTCTTTTGCCTTATTACGCTAAAATTTCAAGCATGACATTGATTAGAAATGAACGCAGTGGACACTCATTCTCTGTCCCTGATTATAGAGGGAGGAGTTTTAGTTTCCCTCTAGTTAATAAAATGCTGGTTCGGTATATGCTGTGTGTGCATGTGCAAGTGTGTGTGTGCTGTGTGGTGTACATGTGCATGGTGTGGATGTGTGAATGTGTGTATGACTGTGTGTGTGCGGTGTGTGGTGTGTGTGTGTATGTGTGTGTGTGTGTGTGTGTGTGTGTGTGTGTGTGAGAGAGAGAGAGAGAGAGAGAGAGAGAGAGAGAGAGAGAGAGAGAGAGAAAGAGAGAGAGAGAACCTTTATTATGTTGAGGTATGTTTATTCTGTTCCCAGTTTCCTTAGGATTTTATTATGAATTGATGATGACCTTTGTCAGAGACATTTCTACTTTGATTGATAGGATAACTATAATTTCCATCCTTTATTCTATTTGTGCACTCTATTATTTTTTAATTGATTTATGTATGTTGAGCCATCCTGGAATGAAATCAACTTAGTCATCCTGTATAATGTTCTTAATGTGTTGCTGAATGTGGTTTGCAAGTATTTTGTTGAGGTTGTTTGTATCTGTATTAATCAGAAAAAGTGGTCCGCAGTGTTTGTTGTTGTTTGGCCTTATTTAATTTTGAAATCATGATAGTAAGTGGCTAGTAGAATAATTTTTGGTAGAGTTCCTTTCATTTCTAGTTTATAGAATAATTTGAGGAGTATTAGTGTTAACTCATCACAGAAGCTATTTGAATCAGCCTTAAACATAGAAGAGAGGGAAAAATGATCAGTGTTAGATTATTATCATGGATTAAAGGAGACAGAAAGGCAGAAAGAGAGAAGTGAGTCTGACCTTTAGGCCAGATCATGTTCATTTGTGGAAACACAGTGATGGGGTTATCTTAGTTCTCACCTATGTGGAGCAATATGTCCTATGCCATGTGGGTTGATGAGAGAAATTCTTACAGGAAGAAGCTGGCTGCAATCTTCATGGGGTGAAGAAAAAGTCCGTAGAGTTCACAAGGAAAGCTGGGAAGTGTAGTCTTTCAGAAGGAAACTATCCTTCAATCAGAAGAGCACAGGAGAGAATGTTTTATGGAGCAATAAATGAGCAAAGAAAGGCAAAGTAGGAAAGAATCACATATGTCCAACTCAGAGATCAGTAACCCCCTAGCATGAACAGGTGAGAAGAAAAGAATAAACAATAACACAAGCAACCATGGAAACAATCAATATTATTATTACAGGAACCGTCCAACCTCTCTCAGTAATAACCTTAAGTATAAATGTTCTAGACCACATAATCAAAAGACACAGATTAAAATCTAGCTTTCTCTCCCTTTTCTCTTTCTGCTCCCTTCCCTCCACATGGTCTCTCTGTTTCTCTTGTCCTCTCTCTCTCTCTCTCTCCCTCTCCCCCCCCCTCTCTCTCTCTGTCTCTCTCCCCCTCCCCACCTCTCTCTCCCTCTCTCTCCCAATAAAGCTCTAAAAGGTAAAAAAAAAAAATAAACAAACTAGCTTCCTTGATTAAAAAGTGAGATCCAACTAGGAAAACAGGAAAGGGATGAGAGAAAGAAGAAGTAAAAGAAAAAAAAAAACAAAAAAAAACCAACCCACCACCACCACCACATGGACAGAAAATAGGGAGAATCACTGGAAAGAAGGAAAAGGGAAGATATTAAAAAGTGCACAATAAAGAAAATGCATAAACAAAATTATATAAATATAAGAAGAGGAATGAAATCTATAAGCTGCTTTTTAAATGAAATAAAAATAATAGAGAAGAATATAGCAAAGGAGAACATAGACAAGGACAGAAGAAAAATATCAATATTGAGCAAACTAAAATAACAGATCAGAGCAGACTTACTTCTTTAACTCATAGCCTGCTGGGTAAAGAGGTGCAGAATCAAAGTTGGAGATGGCTGTCTAATCCTGTTTAAGTGGGTGCTGAGCACAGGGTGCTCAAAAGCTGGTTGCTGAACAGAGTTGCAATCTCTCCCGTTGCTTTTCTTCTCTGTCCATCAGGACTCACTCTTGGAGTTTGCAACCTGTGGACCAGGCATGCTGTCACACCCTCTAGAACAAAGTGTACATCTTGGGGCTGGGGTAATGTTTAAAGCTGAATGTGCTAGGGTAGAGCACTGTGGGTGTGGGTAGACAATTGAGATACGTTGCCACAGACTTGTCTTAGTGCTTTTGGGTTCTGCTCAGTATTGAACACCCCACAGGTTGGAGTAAGTTCCAGGGAATGTCGATTATACTTAAACTTTAGAGTTCTTAGTCTTGTTTGTAGTGGAAAAACACAAGACTTATTTCAAAGTTTGATTTCATGGCTGTCCTCTAAATCATGGCTGTCAGTCTCCAGCTATCTCACTCCACTGTGATTGTTTAGCTCCTAGCTAAAGAGTTTGGAGCCACTGACTTCACCTCAGCTCTGAAGCCTCCTGCCACCTGGGCTTCTTTTTGTGTATGCACATCTACTGCCCTATCCCCCATACAATCTCAGGCAGCTACTTCCCACTAGGAGCTGTGGCAGGTTGACCCAGGCTTCCTGATTTATGATAATTTCTTCTTAACAAGTCCCAAGTATAACCCTTTCATACACAGCAGGTACTCTCCCAAGACAGTAACCAGGTATAGTCCTCTGAGACATGGATCATGACAAGTTGGGCTTCCTGTCCACTGCTGATGTGGTCCAGGAAGTCATTGTCAACCAAATTCTCCAGATGGACTGGAGCTTGTGAGAGCTGTGGGCTCATCCTGTGGGTCTATTTCACCAAGGTCACCTGGGTCACCTTTTGGATGAAACTTTGCCTTTGCCTTCTCCTGCTGTGAAGCTGTACAGCAATAGCCATATGCTAAGGGCACATTTTGCTGGGTTGCGCTTCTCTTTCTTAACATTTTCATTTGTTCTTACCCTGGAAAACTGCCAATGCTTCTCCTCCCTCTGGAACAGAGACACTCTTTGCTATCCTGACTCTTCTCTACTATAACACAGAAAGACAATGCTTGATTTGCCATCTTACTCTGACTGATGATGATGATGAAATTTTGTCTGAGTTAAAAAAAAATTAGATTGATTTTTAAATAAGCCTTTCCATTTTTTTTTATTATAGTAAAAGCACTAAACATAAAACATAGCATTGGAATTTTGGAGACAGCATCTCTCCATGTAGCCCTGGCTGTCTGGAACTTGCTATGTAGACTGGCCTGGCCTCATACTCACAGAAATTTTCCTGCCTCTGCTTCTGAAGTGCTGGGATTAAATGAACAGAACATAAAACACAGAACCTCAATAAAACCTTAAATGTGCATCGTTGTTGACTACATGTATTCTGTGGGGAAGATCACGATTCCTTCCCAATTTTTCATGGTCAATAACATTTGTATATTCAGGTTTATACACATAGACATACAATGAATATCATATGTTTGTATATATCTATTTGTGTACATTTGACATATCTATCTAGAGATGCATCATTCTGTCTGCATAGAGAAAAGAGTTGCTGTTTACCATTTCTAGTCAGCTATAATGCTGAATGTAAGTATGAAATGAAATAGTATTTATCAGCTGGGCAGTGGTGGCACACGCCTTTAATCACAGCACTTGGGAGGCAGAGCCAGATGGATCTCTGTGAGTTCAAGGCCAGCCTGGTCTACAGAGTGAGTTCCAGGAAAAGGCACAAAGCTACACAGAGAAACCCTGTCTCGAAAAACCAAAAACCAAAAAAAAAAAAAAAAAAAAAAAAAAAAAAAAAGAAAAAGAAAAAGAAAAAAAAAGAAAAAAAGAAATAGATTTACTAGAGTCAAATGGGACAATAGGTGTCTTTTAAATCTTTGCACACTGAACACATTGAAAGAAAACACTTCAACTTTAAGTAAAGGAAGAAGACTGAAACTTGGCGATAATTATATATTTGCTTTTCCTGTAGGAGCAATTTATATTTAATTTTTATGTTATATATGAATTTTATGTTTCTAAGCATCAAATAACTGCAACTCAGAGTTTTGGTTATATGAAGTATTATGATCTTCATACTTGAGGACATTCACTGTGGTTAGAGGAGTTTGTGACACACGTCAACATGTTTCCTCATTCCACAGCAGTTTATGATGTTTATGCCATTGTTATGTAAATCATGTGGCTTTTGGAAGATGCTGGGCATATTTGGTTCATCTTGATTGGTGACCTGCAAGGTCAGAACTGTTCCATTAATCCTAGTAAATAAATTTCATGTTAAATTTCGTTGACTTTTTTGGCTTTACAGCCATAAGATGTATAACAGTAATTAGTTGTTCCAGGATGTGCATTTTAGGATCATTGCCTCCAGTGATGGAAGCCCTGTGACACTTGGCTGGGAACCAGTTGTGCAACCCCTTTGGAATGCTCTACATCTTACATTGGGATATGTATGAAAGGGATTGCTGCATTTCAAAGTGTTGATTTCCCAGTCTTACATCAAATCTCAGGCCAGGTGAACTATGATGAAAGAACTAATAGGGCTTTGCATCACATTGTCTATGGTTTGATATTCTGTTTTTGAAAAATATGAGCAATATGTTGGTGAGAAAGTTCCTTTGGTACAGACTATGGTTGGCATGTTTCAGTATGAACCAATTGCTTATTCCTCAAATGATTTTATTTATTTAACAGGAAATAAAACTAACTAAGAAAATATATGTAATCCAAATGTGCAGCTGTCACTTTATCTTGTTGGTGGGGACTTTCTCTTGTGACTATTGTGTCCTTACTCTGGGAATTGGCATATTATTCAAATATGACAGTGAGTTGCTCAATTAACCAGTAATTGTTCTGTACTTTCTGCAGTTAATTTTCCTCCCTAGAATTCATCTCTCCCTCCTCTGTTCCATCCAGTTCATTACTCCTCTTGTTCACCCCAAATAATCACCAGTTGCCTTCTGTCTAGTTGTTTTCCCTTGGTCAGTGTATTTAATCCAATCATTTTAGAACACAGTGATAACATCTAATCCAATAAAAGTATTTTGCTTATAATTACACTTCATAAGTGAAATGGCTCTCTACAGTCTATGATTATGATGTTTCTTAGCCTCTCTTCATGTTGCTATTTCGATACATTTACAATGCCTTTCTGTTTTCCTTTGTGGTCTTATTTCCTCTAAAAGGCACCTTTGCTGAGATTTGTCTGCAACAGATATAAAACATACATCAAAAACTTGGTTATCACAACTTTTCATTTGCTTTTTCTATCTTTCTTTGTTTAAATTAACCAGGACTGGATGGATTGGAGAAGGAAAATGCTTATAGATTTTTTTCTTGGTATATGTGTTTTTGATAAGTGCCAAAAAAATCTGTATCACCCAATTGTTTGGATTATTTCTGAAATAAAGTACCAAAAAGTTTCTAGAGGGAAAAATGCTCTAGTACTATAAAGACATGGGTAATGGAAGCTACATCCTCCACTAAAGGCAGGCTTGAATTCCTATCAGACAATGGCCATATCTAATTTATTTTGTACTCAATTCTATCCCCTAAAGCAAAAGATGCATGTAGGTTGCCTGGAAACAGAATAAGTGAGCAAGTTCATTAGTTTATCCTAGATAGGTTATTATGATGGACTATTGAACTATTTTTACTAAGTAATAAATGAAATTGGCCATATTGTATTTTTTATAAAGAAAAAAAGTTATCTGCCTCTTTACAGCACATATCAGTCTCATAATTTAGTCAATGAGAAGTAAAATTTTCACATGGTTCATAACATTGTTCAATGAGGTAAAATTGCCATTAATTTAAGGCAGATATACAGGATGCTAAATCATTGACATGGAGAAATACCCCTGCAAACCATGATAATCAGATCTGTTTTTGGCAATGTAAGCAGTAAAACTGGAAAATATTTGAATGCTAGCCAAAGAATGAGAGTTAGGGTGAACATCCTGGCCAGTATTTACTTTTTCTTGAAGTGGTTACTAATTTTAAACAATGAAGACCCTAGGACAGTGAGGAATAACTTTGGATTTAATTTAGAACCATTACATGAACTGCCAGCTATTGTAATGGAATATGTCTAATTTTTTCAGAAAGTATTTATTTATATAGGACATCTTCCAATCATGTGAGATTGTTTAGAATGGTTTTATAGAAATATACATAGTTATTGTTCAATCAATAACGTTTCTGGTTTTATTTTTCTTCTGAATTGTTGATGACAGGTTCTAGAAATGTTTGCATTAGGCTTTTCCAATTACAAAATTGCCTAGAGTTCAAACTTTTCTAATTTAGTAAATTGAAGAAAGAAAAAAATGCATATCTTCATTCCCAGTGGACTTTAATGAGAATTCTAAACTGGGTTGAGTTTAGAATTTAAAAATTCATTTCATAGACTTTATTTTAGCTTTAAGTAAAATTGTTGCAGGTAGCTCTTCAAAACAATATAGTGTTAATTGCTTGAACAACAGTGAATTAATATTCAGTAGTAATTGTTCCACTTTATACACTCTGTTTCCTACTTTTAAGCCATTCTACGGTTAATGTCAGGAGAGAATGATGTTTGTCAGCTATTATGGGGTGTCATGAAATAAGTTAATTGTAGTGTCTTGCCAAATCTAATTTGCAACCAGTATACTGGATGGAGATGCACATAGTGCCAAATGTAGTTTTTGTGAATTCTATTCTTGTTTCTCCCAATACGACACACACAACATAATGGGAATAGAGCCTTCGGGCTGGACAAACAAATGGTATTTTCAATCAGTGAAGTCATATTTTCAATCAATTTCAGTTTCATTTGATGACATACAGTGTGAACTCATGGTGTATTACTTTAATTAAACATATATATTGCAGCTGTATACTCTCATGTGTGGCTCAGCTACTTGTGTTTCTATTAGTGAAGAAAATTATATGAGGGAATGTTTTTAAAGGATACATACTTTTAGTGGGATTTAACATTGCCTGAGTAAGTAGAGGCACTAATTTATTTACTTTCCCTTTGTTTCAGTCTTTAAAACAAAAGTGAGCCAGGTGGTAGTTCAGGCCTGCAATAACAGCATGATAATAACTGAGGCAGAAGCTTAGTGAGTTGGCTATCCTGGGCTACATAGTGAGACCTGGCTCAAAACCAAGAAATTATGCTGTGTCCAATGTAGTCCCATTCAGGTAAAACTTGGTTCAGTTTCAACTATAGCAAATGATGATACTTTTTTTTATTTACATATAAAAATGTTCCTAAGTTACAAATCCAGGCATAATTGATCCATGGTGTTAGGCACCAGGGTAACAGTCATTCCCTTTGTGGGAAAATGCTGCTTTTTAGGCTGTGTGCTCCCACAATTCACCTAGGGCATTTCTCTTGATATTTTATATTTTCATAAAATATTTTTAAATAGCTCAAGTGAAGAAAGAATTGAGGATTAGTGACTTGGAGGAACAACTTCCAAGTGTTTAAGATATGGATCACATATCACAATTGTTCTATGTATAAGTTGTTCAGAATAATGGTTTGGGACTAAAGCAACAACCTTATACACACCCTTTGGCAATGAATTATGGTTCCTGAGTCAATCTAACATTGGCTAAATATATCCTATATTGTTTTAATAAAAGTAGTTTGTGAGAGCCTTTGAAAAATCACTTTGGCTGTATAAACAATTCAGTCAAAACTATACAGCTAGTTTATCATTTTGATAAACTGTTTGTTTTTTATGTTCTTTGGTTTTAAATTGTATAAACTAACTGCCAGTCAATAGGTTTGGAAGTACAAAAGCTATTATTTAACCAAATGTTACCTATTCTGCTTAGCAATATGGAGGCTGAGGTTTGTTTTCTTCTTTCCAAATAAGCTGCTATAAGGAGACAAAGTCAAGGTGTCCCTAGTGTCACATTAACTACCTCGTCATGTGTACATTTGGAGCATGATGTGAAGTTGGGGTAGAGAGGAAGGCTTTCATCTGCTTTCTTCTCTATGTAGTCACTCACTGTTGGGCTCCTTCATGCTTTGACCTGATACATGAGAATGGAAAACTCACAAGGGCTTACAATTGAGCAAGATTGATGGATGGTTCCAGTGGGTGAGAAAAACGTGCATCAGGGAGAGTTCTGATCTCTACTCTTCTAGGTGAAGCATCACTGTGGATCTTCTCTGTATTAAAATTGTTCCTGATGAAGGAAAGTTGACAGAGGTCAGTGGTTCTTTTCATGATCAAAACATCTGAGAATGTCTAATGCTGCTTTTTCTCTTCCTTCCTTCCTTTCTTCCTTCTTCCTTCCTTCCTTCCTTCCTTCCTTCCTTCCTTCCTTCCTTCCTTCCTTCCTTCCTTGTTTGTTTATTTAAATTAGTCATGGAGCCAGCAAGATGGCTCAGTGGGTAAAGGCAATTGTGGCAAAGCCTGATGACCTAAGACTGATCCTTGGGATGCACACATAGAAGGGAAAAAGAAAACAGCTCCTGCAAGTTGTTTTACACACACACACACACACACACACACACACACACACACACACTACACACACACTAAATCAATAGGTAGATAGATGAATAAATAAGTAACATAATAATAAAGAAGTCAATAACCTAATATCTTAAATTTGCTATTGTTACAATGAAACCACTAAAGTGATGAAAAGGACATGGGATTTGTTTAGACTGGTTCTTGATAGTGAAAAGGTACTATGATAAGCCTAAACGTGCTTCATATTTACCAGCTCTCAGTGCTCACCACCCTGGAGGATAAATTGGGGCTATTTGTGCGGCCAACAGTTTGGGTTACATAAACCAATTTGAAGATTGTTCGATTAATTTCTTAAAACCATGTCAGGTACTGGAAAAAACCTCATATCTTGAATTTCCTTCCAAAAATGAGACAGTGTTAGTTATTTCAGTAATTTTGTGCAGGGTGTAAGATTTTCCTTCTTGGTTATTTTGTATCTGTTAAAAAAACAAAGATTGTTTATAAGGGATGGGAAATAATAATATGCAAGTTTTCCTTCAAATTTCACAACTATGTTTTGAATGTTGATGGCTGCCAGTGCATAAGCAGTATTGCAAAGATAGCAAATTTAAATATGATCAACTTGTTCCATGTATCCAAATTATTGCAGTTAAAAAAACAAAATAAAAAAAACCCAGCATGAAGTGACCAGTGTTCCTTCAGTCTAGTTCAAAGAAATGCTTACTCTCTCCTAGTTTCTACCATGGATTTAAAAGCAGATTTATAACTTAGGTAACCTGAGATAGAAACAACTCACAATACAAGACTTTAGGATTAGGATTTTAGGCTCTAAACCCACATTTCCAAAAGTCAAAATTCTGTTGAGCACACAGTTACAGAGTTCATTTTTTTTTTTTTTTTTTTTTACTATGTTGTGTAGCTAAATGGGAAACACATGACTATGATGTTATGCTATAGTCTGGCCATGGAAATGGTGGTCATACCAAGATTATGAGTGAAGCTGGTTTTAAAGGTCAGTTCTCAAGTTGACATATTATCAAAGTGTAAGAGCATTTTATTAAAGTATAGGAAAGGTACTAGAATGTAATCTTCAGGTGAGCATGATCTTTGGTGTAAGGCTATTTCCCACAAACACAAAACAGCTCCTTGTGGGTATTGGAGTATTTGGAATGTGTAGAAGACAGTATAATAACCTTGTGGGCACAGCCTAATGGACAGTCTTGTAATACATTAAGATAATTCTTTTTGTAATGTTACAAGGCTTTTGGATGAATCAGATAAATTTAATTATTTTAAAATTTTAATTAATTTATAGTAAAAGTAACTGCAAGTTTGCCAGCTGACAAGATTAGGCAAGGAAGGGAAAACTGGAAGACAGTCATGAAAATGTATACTGTAGGAAGCATAAAAAGCTGGTTGAAGTTGGTGGAAAGAGGAAAGAATCTGGTAGAGGAGGCTGAATAGAGGCTGACAGATAGAGAAAATGAAACAGAAGGAGAAAAAAGCTCCACACTCTTCTATTGCCACATCTGCCAGCTTTGCCCATTTCCCTCCTCCACCTACATCTGCACCCCAAAATGAACCACTCCATTCTGTCACTATGGGTGAGTTGTCTGTTCTTTTATCATGGATATCTTTTTATATTTTGTATCTCCCCCCTCACCTGCTCAAGGATAATGCTTCAGAAATCTTGTTTTTTGAACCACAGTTTCAGTCTCTCTACTGGTTTGACCCATTCCCAGCAACCTGAAGGTGTGCTGTAATGTCTTACATCTTATACAGAATTGTCTTTGCCCCAGAGCTCACTCTTCAGCCATGGTCCCAAATGTCATTTCCACTTCATAGCAAATGATGTTGAAAAGAAGACCATTTCCTCAACTTTTCCTTAACTCTCTCTTTGTTTGCGTGCAGTTGTGTCAAATTAACATTTTGTTCCAGAACCACAATGATCTCCATATTTTTTTAATTCAAAATTAGCTTTTGTCTTATCTCATTTGATCAATCAGCAGTTCCCCTTGGGTGTCAGTTTGTTTGGGTTTCTGTCATTTCTCACCTGTAGTTTATTTTTGGGTTCTTTTGTTGGTTCCTTCGAAGACATTTAACCTATAAATACTAAAGGGTCCCCAAATCAGTTCTTAGACCACACCTGTCACATACATGGCAACCAGGGGCCATTGCATGTTTCTAGGCTCTATCTCGATGATGACTTTTGTCCATACTTCTATTGTGAATGTTGGGTTTTATATCCTACTTTCAACTCACAGTCATCTCCACGTACATGTTTCTTTATAAAATTTGTTGCCAAGACTGTGAACTTCATGAGGACAAAGTTTTAATTTTATTTGTTGCTGTTTACAGCATCTGGAACAGTGTAGCATAGAGTAAACACTCATTTGTTTTATTATTTTCCTAACTTGTCAAGTGAAAATGCATTCATTTCCTACATCCCAGGACATAGTTCAACAAACTCAAGTTCATGAAGATATTGATTTCAATATTATGAAGAAGGCAGGAATTGAGTGTACTCTGGGATTACCAAGAGACAGAAGGCCATAAACACTTGCTATAACTATTATGAAAGAGCCAAAGATATATTCAAAAGGTTCTTGGTAAAAATAATGTGAAATTCTTAAAATATACTCTATATGCATAGAGCAATTCTGTTTCCACGAATTAAAAACTTATGTACAGTACATTTTGCAAGTATTAACCCCATCAGAAGGACAGATATTACCCTCATTACAGTGATGGTTCTCTCATGGGGAGAAGGGAGAAAAAGAAAAGTTACATGATAAAGCTGCAAAGCTGAATTCACAATTGAATCAATGGACAGAAAAGCATGTGTACACTGTCCAGTGCTAACAATGACTCTCATCTGGCCGTAGTATTCAAGGCATAGCCTGAGGAGAGATGTTGGATAAACACACGGAGAAGCTATGTTCTTAAGTGGAACAGTATCATGAAAATTATCCCTTCCTGAGAAGAAAGAACACTATTTACTTTGCCATTGAGTCCGTCGACTTAGAATTCAACATTTTGAGCAACACAATTTCAGGTTTTTGTCCCTTGCATTCTTATCTGTATGATGATTTAAGAGGAAATTCATCTTAAAAAAGTGTCAGTAGGAAGCAGTAGATCAAGCTGTGTCTATTCAGAGAGGAAAAACAACTTCCCACATAAAACCAGTGTGCTATGAAAACGAGGAAAATGTGCTAGATAATTTGAGCATGAAGCCATTGGAGGCCTATGATACCAAAAGTTCCTTACAGATAACAATTAATAGTGACCCTATAAGATTGATGGAATGCCCTCTAGACTATTCAACACTATTTGTTCTTAGAAAGAAAATTCATACATCATTAATGTCTGTAGGTTTCAAGAGTAATTTAAATTAAGGGTTGACTTAAATAATCCAAACTTATACAAAGGACACTTTTTTGATGTAGTGTTGATAAAAGCTAATAATATAAATGTTATATATATATTATATTTATATCTCATATATCTTCTATATAAATAAATATATAATATAGATATATCAGTGTGTAAGACAATGTCAAGTAAACTAAACCAAATCAAATCAAACCAAACCTGAAATAAAAGAAAACACAGACAGATCAAGATCAGTTATTACTCTCTGACAACTTTTCTTCATCTCTCTGAGTGTGTGTGCGTGTGTGTGTGTGCGTGTGTGTGTGTGCGTGTGTGTGTGCGTGTGTGCGTGTGTGTGCGTGTGCGTGTGAGTGTGTGTGTGTGCATGTGTGTGAGTGTGCGTGTGCATGTGTGTGTGTGCGTGTGTGTGTGCGAGTGTGTGTATGAGTATGTGTGTGTGTGTGCGTGTGTGTGTGAGTGTGCGTGTGCATGTGTGTGTGTGCGTGTGTGTGTGAGTGTGTATGAGTATGTGTGTGTGTGCACGTGTGTGTGTGCGCGTGTGTGTGTGTGCGTGTGTGTGCGTGTGTGCGTGTGTGTGTGTGCGTGTGTGTGTGTGCGCGTGTGTGTGTGTGCGTGTGTGCGTGTGTGTGCGTGTGTGTGTGCGTGTGTGTGTGCGTGTGTGTGTGTGTGTGTGCGTGTGTGTGTGTGAGTGTGTGTGTGCATGTGTGTGTGTGTGTGTGTGTTAATGAGATGATTTAATTTATAATATTTTATTCTATGTATACATTATCTTTCAGTAGAAGTATGAATTTTGCAGTACACAACTCTTTTTTTGACACAGGAGATGTAAGTTTTGAATTTTAATAGAATGATCACAGCAATGATCTTTTTTGAAAAAAACAAAACAAAACAAAACAAAACAGAGCAGGGCGTTGAGATGGTTCAGCATGTAAAAACACTGGCAGCCAAGCCTGATGACTCAGTTCAAATTCAGGAAGTTACATTATAGAAGGGGATAACCAACTCCCAAAAGTTGTCCTC
This sequence comes from Onychomys torridus, assembly GCF_903995425.1. NCBI lineage: Eukaryota > Metazoa > Chordata > Mammalia > Rodentia > Cricetidae > Onychomys > Onychomys torridus. The sequence continues at coordinate 107,275,290 of NC_050448.1, forward strand.
TGACCTCCATGCGCGCGCACGCACACACACACACACACACACACACACACACACAAATAAATAGAAACTTTTAAAGGTAAAGGACAAAGTATTGTGAAATTAAACAGTTCCTTCACTTCTTTTATTGCCTGTCATTTTTTTCCAATGGAAATTGGGAAGCAGACAAAAGAAAAAAAAAAAGAGATAGAAGTCACTTTAAATCACCTGTAAGGAATTTCTAGAGGTGGTGGAATCTAAGACTTTATTCCTTATTCAATCAAGTTGCCTCTTACGTTTACGTTCCTACCTTGGGGTCAGCACAGAATTATAAACCTAAAATTATTGATGAAATTATTAATTAATTAAGGTTTTAAAAAGGCATTTTCTAGACTGCATGTGTGTGCATGTTGTAATACAAGCAATGGAAACTGCCTTGTAATTAAGTTCTGTTTATGCTGTTGGCAAAAAACAACCCACAAGAGCCTCAGGATCTGGGGGTGGATATCCCAGCCAACTTTCCCTTTCTGATTTCCATCCTTCAGTTTAAAATAAGAAATTTTCCGAACCCCGTTCCTAATCACAATGTGTCACCATTCTCTGCAGTCACTGGCAAAGCGAATCAAAGAAGTATTAACTATTCCAGGCTTTCACCCGAACAGGCTGTCTTACTCTTCCAGTTGGTAGTCAGGAAAGAATGCACATTGTCTGCCCCCCCTCCCCCACAGCCCTGGGATGCCACTCAATGTCAGGTTACTGTCCTTGGACTTTCAATCAAGGGCACAGCCTTCAGATACCAACTAAACAGATTTACTAGATGCAAGTCACGGTAGGGCCCTGCCAGCTTGTTCATTTGCTCCTGAGACATAGTTCAACACTTTGCAGGGGACCCTTGAGTCCTAACAGGAAGCATCCATTCTGTTCCTGCCAAGTTAATATGAAACACCTGTGGAGAAAGTTCATTCAGTTTTCCATGTTAGATAATGCTGATGTGTCTTTTCACGGCCTTTCTGGTAGCAAGGTTAGAATCACTTATCTTGCTGTATTCTCTTTTTTATTGATTTGGTTGTTTGTTCTGAGCTCAGGGAGGCACAGCTCCATCTGGCTTTGGGTGTGATATTCACTCCTTCATCCTGGGAATGCGTGTGTCTAGTGGAATATAGAACCATACTGGATGGGTTCCTCCTTTTAAAAATAGCTGTATTCTGGGCATAGACTACAATGGGAACATTTTTGGACATTTCACACTCCTCCCCAGTGGGTACCATAAAGTCATGGTCAGAAGGGCTTGCCAGGAACAGCTAATGAGTATCCACATTCCCGCTTGGTGGTGCTGTGCATCCCATTGTTTGGCCTGAGCATTTTGTTTCCCTCATCCCTTGTCATAATGTGTCCTGAAGCTGTTCTAAGTATTCTGTTTCATGGTGCCCTCCAGGAGCCTTAGGTGAAAGGTGGCTAGTCTATTCCTTTACTTATTTAATGTGCTTGTGGGCTTTGGGTTATCTTTAGGAGTGATTTATGTAGTGTTATTACTAAAAAATAACTCCCCTTTAATCACCTAAAGAACATAGCAAGTGTTCAGGCATTCAAAGACAATCTAATATTAAAAACATAGCCTTGACTGAAAGTCCCAGCTCCATCAGTCAATTAGAAGCCTCCTTCAATAAACCAGTGAAATGTCAAGAATAACTCCTCTACCACTTCTACCTCCTCCTGGTCCTTCTCTCCTCCTTTGTTTTTTGGGAAGTGCTGGGAATTTAACCCAGGGTCTTGTGCATGTTAAACAAGTGTTGTACCATAAAGTTACACGTCCAGCTCCAGTGTGCATAGTTTTGACAAGACCTTGATTCTCTCATATTCACATCCCCCAGCAAATCTTATCCATCGTAACACCATGTATCAAAACACATTAAGACACAAGTATTTAGGTATGTTAAGCTTCATGTGATTATGTTTTACACAGAGGCAGGGACTTTTTCCAGACCTATTGGTAGAATATAAATAGAGGGTAATTACTGTTATGAAAATATCAGAACATTATTTAAATTTCTTTAGTAAATAAGATTATAATCATTAGGGTGAGAACTAGTCATCCTGAGAAGCTGTATCCCCTACTGATACATAGGACTGGAGGGAACTTCAAGGCATATAAGGAAGAGACTCTAACAGAAGGAGTGGCTAAGAGCAGTCATAAGCAGGAATGACAGTTCTTCCAGAGTGGCAGGCTGGTACAGACATTTCAGGATGTGCTCATTCTCAGCAATGCTTTATTTACCCTGGAGTTTGCAGAAAAGAGTGATCCCAAACAAAGCCAATGGTTTCTTAGTAGTCCCTGCTCACCCAAACACTGTGATCCTCTATTCTCAGTTTCCCAAATACTGGAGTTCCAGGCTTGATCCATCAGACCCTTTTGCCACATACATGTCTGCACTTTTGTATTGTATATCCTGGAGAGGATGCTGATAAAGGACTTCTTGCTTTAGACTGCTTCTGTGGGCTCAGCAGTGATTCATTTTGATTCTGTCTGCAATGTATGGCAGGAGAGCTACTGTTAGTTATTCCCGCTTGTTCCCTGGTCTTAGTCACTGACCCTTTAAACAAGCAGTAGACACAGCTCTATCATATTCTGTGCCTCCTAGAGTAGCCATATTCAGCACTAAATGCATCCTTTAGTAATAGGGAACTATTAGCCCAAGTTGTTCCTTAGGCTAGTGTCCTAACACAAAGGACAAGTGTACAGACTGGTGTACAATCCTTTTTGAATGAGTATGCTTTAGGCTTCTGAGTATGCCTCAACATCTTTTGACTTTCTCTTTTATTCTTTTATACCATCCAGCCTCAGTCTCAACAACTTAAAATTCTTGGCCAACAAGATGGCTCAGTGGGTAAAGGAACTTACTGCTAAGCCTAAAGATCTGAGTTTAAAACCCACATGGTGGAAGGAGACCATTGACTTCAGCATGTTGTCCTTTGACTTCCTCATGGATAAATACAATATGGCTCCTGCCCACTCTGTGCTCTAGAAACTCCTTTTCTCCAGGATATACTTGACTAAATCCACCTTAATCTCTTTTTACTTGCCATCTACTTCTTCATTTAAACATATGGTAGTAATTTCAAACAATATGAGTAATTCCAAACTCATCTGTTCTCCAAACTTCATTATTCTTAAGATCTGTTTATTTCTTCTTTATCAGTAGTGCCTGACTACCTCAAGATTCTCTCCCTATAACTGCTATTCTAGCCCGGCTTCCTTGTGTGCACAGACAGTGTACTTATTACATAAAGCAAAACAAGAACCACAACTAAACACAATTAAAATAGAATCTGATAAAATATTACATTCTTAATTTTTAAGTTAGTTTATTCTTCCTAAGTAGATGGTAGACATACCATCTAATTCTTTCCTGTCACAGTGGAATGAAAGTAGGTTCAAAATATTAATAATCCTCAAGGATCAAACAGGTTCAAGATTTAGGTTAAATGTGAGGTGGTTGTGCCTTCCAAATGAATCTTGGTCCTATCTGCTGAGACTGATGCATTCTCAGAGTGGACAGTTCCTTGGAGATATTGTGGATGGTTGGTTTCCTTTGTGGATCATCAGATCACAGGCCCAGCAGTGAGGAAATATGGACAGAATGCCCATGTGTGAGAACAACTCAGCACTGGGTCATGGAGCAATGTGGGCATTGCTAGAAGAAAATAGGGTTTGTTTCCAAGAAGACTGAGTAGTCCTTGTATCCATCATCTTGGGAACACCCAGATCTAGGAAGTGGCTTCTGTTCTAATACCCATGGTCCAGCTTTACATCCTCATAGAACATGGAAGTGATAGGAATTGTTAATGCTTGCTGAGAATTTCATAACTGGGAAACTCAACCTAGTGCCTCACGTGGACTATTTCAGTGGTTCCCACAGAGATTCTTGATGATAACAATGACTTTTTCTCCCATTGTGTCAATGGAAAACCAGAGATTAAAGAGGTCAAATTTTCTTCCTGGGGTCAGAGTCAGGAAGTTGCACAGCTGGGATTTTAACCCAGTTGACCAAAATCAGATCCAGCTCTCCTAACCACAACTTCAAACTGCTAAGAAGAACAGAGACACAATCAGTACAGCAGGGGCGTCCAGTGGTAGATGGAAGATAGATATACCTGGCCCAAGAACCCACTCGCCAAAGAGATGTTAGTGATATATTTGATTTCTTCTTCTCAAATTTTGAACAGCTGTGAGGTGTTTAGAATATTGAGTCCAGTAACAGTATATATAAATAACTGAACTTGATCCCCTTTGATTTTATTTTTGGATGCCACAGCTTTGTTCTTTCTTTATTTCGGCTAAGCCTCTACTGCATGTTCCCTAAGCAGCAGAATGATCCATTTCAGGAGCATATTTTATGCGATGCTGACACCAGCTGCTCCATGGAGACCTCCAAGCTCCTGCCAGAGTGTAATTGGCACCCAGGAGCAAGCAAGCTCCAAAGCACCAAAAAGCAAATGTGTTTAGCAATAAGTCTTTATCTCAGCATGAAAAAAGCAATAAATTGTGATAAGTCTGAGCTGCTAGTCTCTAAATACACATACAAAATTTATTATGCAGAGGCTTAGCTTATTGCCAAAAAGGAAGACAATAGTGCTGTCATTTTAACAGCCTCTCTATAACTTGGTTCTTTATATGAACAAAGATGAGACTTTATGGAGTTTGTACTGTGGATATAAACATGCTTGGAGGAAATGGAGAACATGAAGAAAAAATGATCCATTATTTACTCTTTTCAAGCCTCCAAAAATTCCACTGAATTAGGAAATTATACTTTTTACATTGGCCAAGATTATGACAATGGCATATTTAGACTCATAATTTATATCTTTTCAATAAAATTACAAGTTTGTACATCAGAGTATCAACAAAACAATGTGTGGGACATGAAAGAGAAAGGAGGAAGAGGAGCAGTGAGGGACCATGGGAAACAGAGATGATAATGGGAAGAGAATGAACGAAGCATGACAGTATACACACATGGAAACATCATAATCAGGATGATTATCTGCATACTAAAATTAATAAAAATAAAAAATAGGAGTGGGCATATTACTGAAGTTGTCTAAGGAGAATCTTGGCTTGTCTAAATGGCTTTGTGAATCTCTACTATCACTCAGAGAACCACGAGGTGGACAATAAACCAATTTGAAGATACTGCTCTCCACTGGCAGGACAGTGCTGTCTTCTGAGAAGTTTTAGATGCTGCCAGGAAGGGAGAATTTTCTACAAACTGGTAGTCTATTTGGCGCATTCTATATTAGACATTTTAACAGAAAATTTGGCATGTGGCCCATAATCTTAGAGTTCCCAGGGTGTGCTAGAGCTCCCGAAGGTCATGTTACCTCCGTCTTACACTGGATTCTTCCCGTAGTCTCGTACAGCGCCCATTAGCTGTCACTTAAATGAACCTCATTTGAAGCACTCCTATCTCTTTTGTTTAGTTTCTTCTGGGGCGCTGTCTCACCAAGCCTAGTGTGCCTGCAACTTACAAAGTAGCCCAAGTTGGCCCCGAACTCACTGTTGTCCTCTTGCCTCTGTCCAGAGCACCAGGATTAAAAACTCATGCAACTTTTCCCAGCTTCACTTTTATCTTGTAACAAAGAAGAATTTGGCTCCACTCTGCCTAATAAAATGTATTATTTTTGTCCAATATCATTCTAACTGAAAGCTTATGTTTAAAAACTGTAAAAAAAATAAATAAAGAAAAATACTTAACACATTTATGTCACTGTTACTTTATCTATTAAAATTCTGAGAAAATCACACCCTAGTTCAGGGTCTTTCTTAAACAGTTGCAATGAGTAACATAGCTTGTGTCACCCTGCCTTATGTATTATGTCAGGCAAATCTTTGAGCCCGCTTGACCTTAGCTCAGATGGAGCGTCTCCATGGGGCACTGCCCGTTCCCATCTCAGCAGCTCTCAGGAAGCTCTCATCTCATGCAGCAGAGAACACTGGTACCGCCTTCAGTATTCATTGCATACAGAAGAGTTTCCACTCAAAACGTTCTCCTCTGCTCAGAAGAAGAGCTCTGAGATGGCTTCTGGAGTCCCTTGAAGTGAGAAGCTGTTTCTGTCAGACCTGGCATTCCTCACTTGGCCTTGTAGATGTACTTGAGGTGTTTTGCTTCCAGATATTTGGATCTAATTAATTACATATACTGGGACTGGAAACTAGAGAACAGTAGTGATGTCTACTTAAAATCTCAGGCATCATATGAATCCTCTGATGTTGTCTCATTTAACGCTCATTTTAAATCTGTGTTTTGCAATAAAGGAATGAATGGACAGGAAGTATGGATACACTCATCTAGTATCTTTTAGAACTGAACTGGGAAAACTAGGTCACACAAGAAGAGAAAATCCAGAATCACCCATGAACACTTTCCCTGGCACAAGTCTGCTTCGATGACACAAATGGACTACAGAATAAGCACCTGTTCACTTGAAGTTCAAAATAATATCATAGTTAGGGGTGGGTATGTAGCTCAGAGGCACAGTGATTACCTAACATGCAAAGAAAAACCTCTTAGTTTTATGGTAACAGAAATGACAAGAGAGAGAGAGAGAGAGAGAGAGAGAGAGAGAGAGAGAGAGAGAGAGAGAGAGAAGAAATTGTTTGACAAGCTAAATATGGCTGTATAGTTGTTATTCCTATCTGTCTGGCAATTATCATCGGGAGACAAAAAGGTGATGAAAGAGAAAATGGAATCTAGCAGTAAGCTAAAGTAAGCTATAGTAAAGCAAGTTTATGAGGCTGGAGTGGTGGTCTGAACAGCTCTTGGCAGGTGGTGTTGAGGCAGGAGGAATACTGCAATTTAAGTCAATCCTGGGCCACATAGTGCATTCCAAACCAACTTGGCTGCTGAGTCAACAACAGGAAGAAAGGAGACAGAAGGGTAGATAAAAAGAAAGGAAGGTAACAAAGAGAGAGAGAATATTTGCAGGCCATTGAAGAGTAAGTTAAGATGGTCTACAAATGAATGACAGAAAACCATAGGTACACCAATAACAGCAAAAGGAAAACCACATAGAATGTACTTGAAGTCAATGAGGTGAAATATCCTTAATTTCTACATTGAGTGAGACATCCAGAGACAAGAGAGACAAAATTTAAGAACCACACCAAGAATATATCATCCTCAGAATCTCACTGAATGTATTTATATCATTTGTAATTTTCAAAAAGGAAGCTGAGCCCAGGCAGAAGGATTAAAGCAAGTGTTAGCAATAAGAAGGGAATTTGCAGTCAAGGGGAATTTGTTTTTTGACACACAGGTAAGTCTAAACAAACATGAGCAGGACGCGATGACACACTGATGTGATGATGTAATGACATGCAACTCTGCAGTTCCAAGTCAGTGTCGTATTTAAATACTGGGCAATGGAAGAAAGTATAACCATTCTAAGATACTTTTTACTAAACAAGAAAGACAATTTGGTGATACAGCTAACAACACCCACACTACAAGCTCCTGTGGGACTGTGCCACTCAGATGCATTCTCTACTCCATCAGTCATAAATTTGAGCATGACTGGGAGGAGTTGAAGTGGGAGGAAATGATGTAAATATAATACTCAAGTAAGAGATTTAAAAATTAACTAATTAAAATTAAAAACATCATGCTTGTTTTGGCAGCACATACACTAAAACTGGAACAATGCAGAGAAGATTAGCATGGTCATTGCACAAGGATGACATGCAAACTTGTGAAGTGTTCCATAATTTTTTATCAACTGAGCAAGGCATATATGGGTTCACAGAGACTAAATCAGCAAGCATAGGGCCTATATGGGAATGTACCAGGTCCTCTGCAAATATAGCTATTAACTTGGTATTTTTATGGGACTTGTGACCGTGAGAAGGAGTGGGTCTCTAATTCTTGTGCCTGCTCTTAGGACTGTTTTCCTCCTGTGGGTTTCCGTGCCCAACTTCAATATGATAGTTTTTGCTTTGTATTATTATATTTTATTTTGTCATATTTGGTTTCTATCTCTTAGATAATGAGAAACAGAAAGGAAGTGGATCTGGAGGGGAAAGGAAGTGGGGAGAAACTGGGCAGAACAGAGGGAGGGGAAACTATAATCAGGTTATACTGTATGAGAAAATACATTTTCAATAAAAAAAGAAAAATAATAAACTACTGAGTTCATTTAATGTTGTTTCTATGTACATGTGTTTAGGGCTGAACACTAGGGATTGGTTAACAGATTAGGGGGGCTCATCTCTGGAAAAAACCTGATTCTCCCTTTCTCAGCTGTCATTGATTGTCTGTAGCTCTTTATTTAGAGGTAAGCCTTTTGAAATTGGCCTCATTCACATCGGCATGTTGACTGGTGTTGTCACTGTGTAGGTCTGTTTAGACAGTTCTGATGTTGTCGAGATTTCATGAGCACAGCTGCCCTGTCATGTCTAGAAGACACATCTTACAAGAGCTATCCTGGTCCTCTGGCTCTTAAAACCTTTCCATCTTCTCTTAGGGATTGTGTTGTAGATGTATCATTTGTGGTGTTTTATGTTCTGTTTCCTCAGATAAGTAAAACAAAAGACAAAAGAGGGTGAGAATCAGTAGCCATTTTTAAATACAAGCATCTTTCAGGATGAAGTTCACTTTAACAAGAAAATTCCCTTGATTGGCCTTAAGCTGGGTCCATTTCTCATTTAATAATAAAGAAATCACACTCGCACACTCCACTTTGATTTCTCCTTTACCTGCCGCTGTTTTGTGAACGGGCTGTGATCCTGCTCTGTGGCCTGCTGTTGGTGATGGATAACTGTTAGCTGTGCAGCCGCTCTGACACTTTTCTGTGGTTAGCTTTGGTGATTTCAACGCCGTGCAGCCGAGCTGTCTCTAAAACCACCTCTTTATTCAGCCCTGAGGATGGATTGCCCGCGGCTCACCCATGGGAGGCCTTTTTAGGAGGCCCTTGGCACCAGCTGTGGCAGCCCTGGCTCTGGTTCTGAAGGGTGTTTGGTGCCAGATGAAATGATCCCATCGGGCTCTTTGATCTGATCCCACTTGGTCAGCTGGGAAGGCGAGCTTTCTCCCGCTCCCCTCTTCTGCTGCTCCAGGTTGGCTACAGGCCCTCTGCTGTGGTGTCTTCTCACTCCACGGGGTGCAAGCTCTCTTCAGCTGCTTGCACTGACGTGGGCCCTTGTTCTGGCACTCTCATGGATCTATGCTGCCCAGTGCTGGCCCGACTGTGTTGGTTTGTGTTTCTCTACAATGTTGTTAAGTTTCTTCGCCCCTGGCAAGCTCCTGAATTCCCCAGCAAGCTTGAGGTGTAATCACATGTCAACTGCTGTTCTGATATGAGGCACCAATTAAATGGAGATGAAAAGGTAGAAGTGGGTTCAGAGACGAGAGAGCTCAAGCCAACGTGTATTCCTCCGTGGGCCATGCAGTGAGAAGATGACAGGCCCGCTGAGGTTTGGATGTTAGGCTGAAGTCTGGAGTGGGTGAGGAGATTTGCTTTTAGTATGTGTGCTAGCAGTCAGTGCTTTAAGCTTGAAGTTGGGAGAAGCTGCTTGTAACGGCTCCTGAAGGAGCTGCTGAAAGCCCCCCATAAACACGGGAAGTTAACGTGCATTGCTGTAAGAATACCAGAACAGAAAAAGGATCAGTGAAGCAGGATGTGAGGAAAACTTGCCCCACCCACTCCTGAAAGCAACAGCCTTCTTTCTCACCTCCGCAGAACACTATATGATGGTGCAAATCCATTTGTCATATACAACACTGCACTACAGTCCAGGCTGGCGTATGCGTATGAGCTAACAGAGCATCTAAGCAGGACAAAATTGCCAACGAGTAACCTTGGAAATGAGGTTATTGGAGAGGATGATTTCCATTCGCTTATTTTCTGATTTTTCTTACCTGCACTTATCATCACACACACACACACACACACACACACACACACACACACACACGAGAAGGCAATTGTGAGCATTTGTGCCTTTCTAAAGTTACTAGCTGTTTGAAGTCAGTAGAGGCATACTGGAGAGAGTGGGCTAATGAAAGGCAAAATCCCATTTTTTTCAAAATAAAATAAAAAGATATGGAAAAAAGAAAGGACTCAAAGCTGTGTGCTTGTTAAAAAGCAATAATGAAAACAGACATGCACACACACAAATCTCTAGATATCTGTTAGCTTTCAAATGATTATTCATAGCCTCATAGATGTGTATCAATACCAATCAAAACAAATGATCTGAAGACAGCACTCAAAAATCTAGAAAAAGAACAATATAGTGAATCTAAAGAAAGCACAAAGTAGTCAATGTAGATAACAGTGGAAATCAATAGTTAAAACAGAAAAATAGCTCTGTAGTCATTTCAAGCTACTTGACTAATACCAAAACGGTGAAAATGTTACATAAGAAAATCCAAAAAAGAGAGGGAAATCAGATAAAAAAACAAGACACACATTTAAAGCCGGCCGGGGTCGTGGCACACGCCTTTAAGTCCAGCACTCAGGAAGCAGAGCCAGGAGGATCTCTGTGAGTTCGAGGCCAGCCTGGTCTAAGGAGTGAGATCCAGGACAAGGACCAAAACTACACAGAGAAACCCTGTCTCAAAAAAAAAAAAGATACACATTTAAAAATTAAAAGAACTCTACCCAAAAAAATTCAGTTCTATTTTTTTGTCTCTCTACCAATAGATTTTAAAACCTCGATTAGAAGCAGATAATGAAGAGAGATGGCTTAGGAGTTAAGAGCACTTGCTGCTTCTGCAGAGGACCAAAGTTGAGTTCCCAGTACTCACAGGGGAGCTCACAATTTGCAGTAACCCAATTCCAGGGGATGTGATGCCCTCTTCTGGCTTTCCGGCATACATATGGTGCACAGATTTATAGGCAGGCAAGACACACCTATATACACAAGTTATAATAATAAAAACATATTAAAAATTATTAATGAAGAAAATGGACTTACTACAAATGATTTTGATAAAACTGTAACAAAAACAACCATAAAAATTAAAATCTCCTATAGAGGCGCATCAGACTTAGTTGGTTTCACAGAAAAGTTTATCATACCCATGATTTAACAATCCAATGAATTAAAATATATCAGAATATATAGAAAAGAAAGAAATCCTCTATTTTCATTTTCTGGATTTATTATGTCATTGATCCCCAAAGCTGACTATGATTGTATTAAGAAAGCTACATATGATCACAAAGACTGCCAACAGAATTAAATATTCATAAATTACTTATTAGCTTTAATGTGATACCAATAAAAGTTTCTCTGTAATTTCCAAATAAGAATAGACATGAAAACAATGACAGAGAAGGAAAAATGTGTATGTGCAATAGAAGCTTAGCTCACCATACTTGAGATTAATATATGTTAATATACAATAAAAACTACACATAAGTATATGTATATATATGGCCTCACAATTAAGGCAGCTTGTTAATGGTACATAAGTAGAAGAGATGATCAATACAATAAGATAGAAAAACCCAGCAATCAATAGAGCTGTATATGAATATTTAGTATACTATAATTGCCAGCCACATCTTTTTCAAATTATTTTAGCCAGTTTCATACATGTGTATAATGCATTCTGATCCTATCCACTCCCCTCTACCTTCCCCCCTTCTCCCTAAAACCCCCTCTTCCATCCCAGCCAGTCTTCTCCTACTTTCACATCTTTAATTTATTCAGTCTTCAGTTTATGCAAATCTTATGCAGGTGGCCACTGCTGTTCTGTGTGTGTTCATGATTGTTATGGGCCCGTCACACCCAGAAAACAGTGTTTCAGATGTTCCTCTCCATCCTCACTTTTAGAGATTTTTCTTTCCTTATGCTGAAATTTCTGTAGAAGTAGTGGGCACTGCAGATGTTCAACGTGGGGCTGAGGGCTCCCCAGTCACAGATTCTCTTCATCTTGACAAGTTATGAGTCTCCACATTCAGTAACCCCCTGCAATAAGAGGCTTCTAGGATCAAGCACTAGTCAATTAGAATGAAGGCAATGTGAGAGCTTACCTGTTTACAGGACTCAGAACACGTTCTCCCCTGGAGCCTTTGGCCTCCCCAGCCTTAAGCTTTTGACCAGGTTCACAGTACTAGGCATGTATACCCTCCTGTGGAATATGTTTCAGATCTGACCAGGAAACAGTTGCTTACCACCCTCCCCCCCACCACACACACACACACACACACACACACACACACACACACACACCAGTCCTGTCACTCATCAGTGGGCACATACTACTTGACAGTATGGTATGGTAGGATGCTGGCTTTACAACTTGATGAGGCCCATTGATGAATTTTCTCTTCCAGCAGGCTTTGCAGGTCCTTTTTCCTATGAATGCTAGCCAGTAAATGGAAGCTTTTTGCTAGGCTCTGACTGATTTCTGTGCCCTTGTATTAAAAATGTGTGGTGTCATTGGCAATACGGTCTGATTATCTTATTCTGGCAGACAACTGACAGCAACAGACCAGCCATATCTTCACCAGTGGAAGATAGGGCAAATGTTAAGGAAATTTTGGGGAGGTAGTTATCTAGGGGAAAATAACATTAGTTTCACTCCTTACACTTACACTTGTTGTAAAGCTAAAATCTAGCAGGTTCAGCCACTAAATACAAACATAAAACCCATTCAAGTTCTGAAAGGAAGCTTAAGTGAATTCCTCTGTATTCTGGGGATGGGAAAACATTCCTAACTGTGAAAATCCAGGAGTAGTAAAGAAAAGTATTGAAAATTTAAAATTCATTAGGGTTTGTGCAATGGGACTACAGGGACTCTCCATACATGCATCAAGCTCGGAACGTATTTGCAACTTATTTTAGAAACAAGTATTTCTACTATAAAAAGAGAATCTGGGGTCTCCACAGATGATGTGCAGTTAACAACACATATGCTTTTGCAGAGGGCTCTGTCTGGTTCCTGGTGTACACACTGAGCAGCCCACAGCTACCTTTAACTCTATCTCTAGGGGACCTGATGCCTCTGGCCTTTATGCACATCTGCCCCCATGTGCATATACTCTTACCCACATATGCATAATTAAAAATAATACAAATAAATACTTTTCAAAAGAGAATTGGCAAATAAAGGAGAAAGGAAAGCAAAGGGAAGGGAGAAATGCACATATCTGAGCAATGTGTGAAGATGTACATGTTAGGAATAATATAAAAGAAGACATGCAACATACTAGATCTCTCCCACCTGATTGCCAAACACTCAATATCTGCATGTTTCTGTTGACAGGGCCTGTATTGAGACAAAATGGTACAGTTATTATGGAGGAGACTGTGACAACATTTAGCCAAGTTACTATTTATTTGCTTTTAGACTCTGCTTTGGCTTTCCTCAATGATGGGTAATAACTCACAAGTGTGAGTCAAAGGAACTTTCCCTCCTCAAGTTACTTTTCATGAGAACATTTTATCACTGCAATAGAAAAGCAAACTGGAACACTTATCCCCTGGGAAAATGTTTCATTATATAAATACAAAAGCCTGTGGCTGGGGATGTCATAAGCTCCAGAGGGAAAATAGCTGCTATTGTTTTTGAATAGATGTGGTGTTCCTGTAAAACATTTGTGTGTATGCCCAGAGATCACCATGATTTCGGCCACAATCTGTCATAGAAAGAAACTTCCTTTTGCAAATGATGGTGTTCCCCAGAGAGACCCATAGATATTGGTAAGACCCCTGACAATGAGTGATTGTTTCTATTCCGTAGTGACACATGATTAGCTTTAACTAGACATCTATATCGCCTCTTTAAGGCTCAAGAAGCATCATGGAAGAGGGAGAAAAATGAGTGGGAGGAAACTATGGAATGTTACATAACAAGCTTTCTCTCAGAAGTGAAACATTCCATTTTGCAAGGAGACTCATTAACAAGTTAACAACTCACAAGTCTCAATAAATCCCTGAAACTTAAAGGCTTTTTCCATCCACTGGATGATATAAGCAGTAAGGACTGCTGAAGAGGGGAGACTCTCCCACCTGTTGAACTGACTACAAGTCGTGTCAAGAGCTTTATTTAGGGCTATGGCTTTTATGAGTTGTTACCCATGCTAAGGTGGGCTGCGTGTATGTGTGTGTGTGTGTGTGAAATATACCTTTCAGTCATCTATGTGCCTATAAGTCCCACTTTACCTATACTCCTATAAGTAACCCTAATAAACTGATTGGCGTACCAACTTGGACTTTAATAGAATCATTTTTTTGATGTATTGTCAGTGCCTATCTGGGGAAATTAATTTCTCATGTCTCCCAGGACCATTATGTCATTATTCAGAAGAATTAAGTAAATTGCTTTAAATATGTGAGACCACAAAGAATGGAAGAACAAAGCCATTTTTCATATTGGCTCATCAAGTCAATTTCTCAAATATATGCAGGATATTTTGTTGCTGGTGTTTGTATTTTTTGAGGCAGGGTCTAATGCAACCCAAAGTAGCCTCTAACTTTCAATGTAGCTGAGAATGACCTTGAAATCTTGATTCTCCTGTCTCCACCTCCCATGTTCTGGGATTTCAGATGTGTGCTACTATCTCAGACTCAGGAGAAGCTCTTGGAAGGAAGCCACCGGATGGTACATTTCTTTGAAATCTTTGCACTGGGTGCAGCATAAAGCTCTGTATTTTGAACAAGATAAATTAATATTTGGTATTTTGGAAGAATGGACTTCAAGGGACTCTGGGGAGACGGATGAACTTTCTGTTTTTAAAGTTTTCTGGGGTAAATGGAAGAAGGGATACACATTACAAGGCCTGCTGTGCTTTTCCCAGGCAGGTGGAAGACTTTCACATCAGGTTTCCATGAGAAGTAGCCACCACTTTCCCTGTGCTAAGTGCTAGGAAGTATGGAACCTGGGAAGAATTTTCTCATAAACATATCCATATGAGACGAGAAGAAAACACAGCAGGGATGTTAGATCGAAACATAATTGGAGTGATGAGAAGCTATTTGGTGATTTTAAGGCTTAACTATGATGTCACAAAAAGAAAAGCCTTCTTTGAATCTCTTACACATCCTTTGAAACCATGGCAGAACAGCTATAAATCAGGGAAAGCCAGAGTAATCTTCTTCAACCCCCTTTCTCTTTAGATTACGATAGAGAGATCTAAGGAGGCTAAGATCTGTTTTCATGGCCAAACAGCTAATTAATTAGGAGGGGGAATCTCCTAGCTCTTCTTTAAACATCGTTTTTTATAGGGTTGCACCCTGACCCCATTTATTAAGTGACAGTTTCAGCTGGAGCGCTTCCAGGGTCTCCACTGCTTTCCTTTTTATATAGTATATATGTAGAGAATTTATGTTATGAACATTCCTAGTGAATTGCAGTGGGTCTCTTAAGAGTTCCACTGTTTTATTCTCTTCCATTCCCAATAAACCAGGCCTCAGAATCAACAGCTCATTGCAATTTAATAGCCTTTGCTTTTGTTCTTCATAGAGAGTAGAGCCTTCTAAAACCTACTCTGAACTGAGGCATACAGCAGCAGGGTCTCTGATGTCACCTTTCAGACAAAAAGTCCAGAGATAACTGAAGTGCTGGCCCTCCTCAGATGTGTCATCCCCAATAAGTTAAAGCAGGCACTCAGCCCCCACTCCTGACACTGTGAACCATATGCGCTTTCATCGATTATCCGAATCTTTTTGAATTTTTAATGTCTTCCTTTCTTGACAAAGACAACAGTTCCTTGTTTAGTTTAAAGAGTAAGATATGCAGTGTAGAGCATAGCCGTATGATTTAAGAATGCGGGGCAGAAACTGCTGAAACCCAGATTTCTTTTTTGTTTACTCTCATGAGGAACAATTTCCTCAGGACACTGAAAAATCATGTCATAAAATAAACAGCTAAGGGTTTGGGTAGTGTAATCCACGTACCCACAAACATCATGTAATTTAAATTAATATGGTGGTGACTGAGTAGAAAATCAGGCTCTATGTTATCTGGATGTGCGTGTCCAAACTTCTGTTATCACAAAATCTTGTGTTTGACTTTTATTTCGAAGACATTGCTGCACTGAATTGCTTAGAGAAGATTTGCTTCCATGTTTCATACAATGTAAGAGTTTCACAGTTGAAAATGCTCCGTGGGTTAATGGGGAAGCTGAGGTTTCAAAATTCCCTTCTTTATGTCCTTGATGTTCCTGCAGGAAATCAAGAGGGGCCATAAAACCAAGTCTTATTATCAGACTGCATAGCACAGAGAGCACAACAGAGAAGGAATGCTCAACAGGGGAACATCAAAGCTTGGGCTAGTAGACTTAAGACATTCACTAGAAGGCAATACACTTAGTTTTTCTTTTCATAAAAGGAAGGGTTTGGCCATCACTTAATGGTTTATGTAAATGTTTTCTTTTATGCTTTGAGTCTGTTACTGCATCTGCATTTTATGAAAAGCTCATATTTTGGGCTTAACACGTGAACTCTTTTCGGTTAGTTCTGCTGAGAAGAGTCTTTCCAAAATATATTATGGAACACTTTAAAGCAATGGATGGCTTCAGACCAAAATAAGTGATCAGGCCCAAAGACCCTTGGTAGGGAAAGATGGCTGTGGCCTCACTCTGTCAGGTGAGGGGGTAGGAAAGCCAAGGTTCTACTTTAGTCATGGGAAGAAGTCCCTTGTCCTTTTGACTGACCCAGATCCCCCAGTTTCAGAGTATATAGCCTGGGGAGTTTGCTTTTAATTTCCAAATGGAATTCACTGGACTCAAGCTCAGCATCCCAACCTACTGCACAAACAGTAGAAAGCCTCACAGCTGGCTCATCATTATGTACATTTTGTGTAAAAATTACTTGGGATACTTTATTGTCAATTTCTTCAGGAAACCCTCTCCAAGAAGAAAAGACCCTTAGTTCTTTTACTGTTCAAGTTTTGATGAAAAATATGAGGGAACCTGCTCAAAACGACCTTAGGATTCTGATAGCAGTGTGCTTCTAAAACAGCTGGCAGGACTTCCCAGCTTCTGTCTGCTTTTCAACTGGGGACACGCAGTCACTGCTCTTGTGTGCAAGTTCTGTGCTCATAGGTTTGAAATAACCATGAGACCCTTTGGGAAGCAGTAGACACATAAAGGAAAAAAATGCAAGCATGAGCTGGATGAACGGCCGGAAACTGGAAAAGAACCTGGGATGGTGGCAAAATGTACAGTTTCTAGTGCATCTCAATACCAAAATTAATATTAGTCTTGGATAAAAGAAACTAATAAAGCAGAGCTGGCCCCTTTTGAATGATTTTTTTTTCTACTCTGGACAAAAGAAATAACGAGGGATGAGATGAATTTCCTTCCGCATTCTTTGGCCCCTCCCTCCTCTCACTCCTTCCCTTTAAAGAGCACCACTGAGAAGGTCATGTAGACGGACTTACTGAAAGCAAATGGACTCTCAAGCTCCCTGGTATTCAGAAGGGATGTTTGCCTGTTTTGCACTATGCTTCTAATCTTTCATTCATTAAAAAAAAAAAAAAAAAACATTTTGAGTAACTACTGTGGGTTATGAACTTTCTTTTCTTTTTCTAAGAAGAACATTAAGCTCCTTCATCATGAGTGATTAGATACATACATGTTACTAATGTCTTGATAAACTACTTCATCACCAGCTCATCTACATTCCAGTCACAGGGAGCCTTTAGGAGTGGCTGTGCATTTTAGAGATCACTTGGTATTTGTACACACTTGGTATCTGCACACACCTGGCATCTGCACACACTTGGCACCTGCACACACCTGGGATTTGCACACACTTGACACGTGCACACACCTGGGATCGGCACACACTTGGTATCTGTACACACCTAGTAACTTCACACTTGGTAACTGCATACACTTGGTAGCTCCACACACTTCTGATCTCCTATTCATTAGCTCAGGATCAGTCATGTGACCTTATCTTCTGAGAACAAAAGAGGTGGAGAGGTAAATTTGCCTTCTGAGAAGTCTCATGTGCCTTAACACTTGGCATGTGAGTAATTACCTAGAGATAATTGTTTTATTTCATAAACTTTATTATAAAAATCTTGCAAATAAAGAAAAAGTTCCCACCCAAATTAATCAGATTCAAAGTCATCACAACTCAGTGGACTTCTATATAGTTAGAATAAGCATTCAGAAGAGAAACTGTGGAGCTTCCCATTAATATTTACACTCTCAGTATCTGGTGTATTTATGCATTTATCCACCACACAAATGAAAAAATCCATAACAGAATTGAATTAGAAAAACAATTAGCTTTATGTTCTCATTCATGACACATGACCTTGGCCTGTATCCAGTTCTTCCTCATTGCTTACGTTTATACTTTCTTTTAGGATCATATTTAAAGAAAGACTGAGAATATGGGGGTGTTCCCCCATACCACATTTTAAATTAAGGATTCACTTGGTAATTTTCTTCAAAAGCTTTGTGAGCAACAGTTTGGTGGAGGCAGAAGTACAAGTGTGTAGCCTTTTAGGAGTCTATTTTTCTTATCTCAGGAGGCCATTGATGGTGGTTACTTCAGTGTTGGCAGTATTGAGTAGCAACTCATGCTGATTCTCACCTCAGTAATTAAACACTTATAAAGCATAAATATATACAATTTGCTCTACTTGGACATTAATTACATTATTATATATGCAAAGGTTTTATAAGTAAATGTAGTCACTTACTTTGGCCACTGATACTTCATTTTGGTTCCCAAACCTATAGTTATGATTTGGCTATATAGTATGATATAGACTGGAATGATTTGGGAGGTGTCTATGACAATGCCAGTATTAATTGTTAGTACCTTTTACCAGGGTTGTGCCACTTTACATAGATACAGAAGGAAAAGTCCAGGATATATTTAAAGGGAAAGCCAACAGAACGGGAGACAAAGGGTAGAGATGAAAGAGACATGAAGGACGATGGTTCATAGGTTTTGTTGTTGTCGTCATTTTTTGTTTGTTTGTTTGTTTTATCAGCCTGATAAATGTTTTTGGCATTTGTTGGGTTACACAGATTTTTAGTAATGAAATGGGGAGTAGAAATTAAGATTAATATTTTGGTTATTTTGCTAGGGACTGAAAAATAAAGAAAAAAGGAATTGCATTAGATGATTAAGTAAGAAGTCTAGAGTCCATGCATCAGGTCACATGAAGCATGTTCTGTCCACCGACTGAGGATTCATATAGGGGTGTTGTGGAGAAGTGTAACACAGGATTAGGCGTGTTAACCCAGCAGAAAAGTGACAAATTCTGGGGGACCTGCCTTTCCAAGGTAAGGATGGTATGGAGTCTGATGGTGTCTGGGCTTGGCTTATCTATGTAAGCAAGCACCTTACCTGAGTTAGGAGAGAGATGTTTGTTTTCTACAAAAAGTTGAGATTCATAAAATGGCTTTACACAATTAAGTGGTCAGCAGTGAGAGTGGGTAGCATTTTAGATATTCTTCAGTTTGGAAAAGTTTGCAGTTCAGAGCCTTTGATTTCTGCTCTTCGTACAGCCCCTGGAGACAGTGGTGGACAGAGATGCATTTCTTAGCATCCTAGGGAATTCACGGTACTTTGTCCGCACTCAGAGCAAGCTGCTAAGTTCGCTAGGGTAGGTTAGTAGATCTTTATCAGCTCTCACAGAGGCTAGAGATATCATTTGCCCATCCTTGGATCCGAGCCTTCACTCAAACCTTAAAGGGGTTCTCTGAACTCTTTCAGTGGGTCTCTCATAGGTAATGACGACATTCCAGCTAGCCAATGCCTAAGTGTGAAACTGGGATGATAAAATGTTACATCATAGTGCTTGCCACTTTGGATTCCTTTGATCTCCTTCCAGCTACTCGGCTGTCTCTCTCCCTTCCCACCTCATCTTCTGCACACTTTTATCACTTGGTACAATTGATCACAAAGGGAAAGTAAGAACTGGATGGCCCCCCTCTTGTTTTTTTTTAAAAACACCTTTGTTGGGCTGGAGAGATGGCTCAGCTGTTAAAGGCTAGGCTCACAACCAAAAATATAAGCGTTCTTAAAACACCTTTGTTAAAGTGGGTCTGTGACTATAAACATTTCCAGAAAAGACTTGTAATTTGTGCCAGTAAATCAACTCTTCTCTCTAAATATGTGTGCATTTAAGGATGCTGTGTGTAGGGGGTGGGATGAAGTGTTCTTTTTTTTTTTTCTTTATTGCTTTTTGCTACTGCAGGGATGGTGCTGCCTGCCTATGATCCTGGTCCATACAGCAACCAAATCATCTACCTCACAAAACACTTAGTAACATCAGAGCCAACTTGTCTTGCTGGATTGTATCTCTGACTTGTCCATTAAACTCCATGTCATTTACTTAGAAATCAAAGTAGGAAGGCTCTTCCATCCATTTTGTTTGCTCCTTTGCTGATCATCAATCCATCATTAAGTGTTTATGTTGCTTTGTACTGTACTGTTAATCTTAAGAATGTTAAAAATGGCCGCGCAGTGGTGGCGCACACCTTTAATCCCAGCAATTGGGAGGCAGAGCCAGGTGGATCTCTATGAGTTCGAGGCCAGCCTGGGCTACCAAGTGAGTTCCAGGAAAGGCACAGAGCTACACAGAGAAACCCTGTCTCGAACCCCCCCCCCCCAAAAAAAAGAATGTTAAAAACGTGGCATTATGGTAATTGCAGTTGTAATATCTATGATATTTTATGAGGGTATACCTTTCATGCATTAACTATCTAAAATATAATAATTTTCAGTCTTGGAGATGGAAGGATACTTAAATATCTCAGATGTATTAGGTGCTTATGAGGTGTCCTACAGAGGGATTATTGTAGCTTTAATAACCTGATTTTTGAGAGATTCAGGACCATGTTTTGATCTAGTGATCAAAGAAGAGGTTGTAGATTAGGGCACACAACCAATCATAAAATAGACTTTTCCAGTTTAGGCTTCTGAGGGTTGTAAATCAGGAAATGCTCATGTACCCATGTAGTCAGTGGGTCTCAAAGGCACTCTTCTAGAATCTAATTAAATAATTTTATTATTGTAGCTAACCCATGGCCTTTGTGGTTTGTGAGTAGGAATGTCTTAAATAACTTCAGTAAAATGTTTTATGCTGAACATGAAGAGGTACAGCAGGATAAGAAAAGACTCCTCCAATCTTTCCTTACTCTGCATATTCTTGGGTGTCAACTGATGTTTTGGGAAACCTTCAGAATCTGTCTTAAAGCCCATCTTCCAACAGTGTCCATTGCTGACATTTCCATTAACTCTTTTCTCTCCTGCCCTTCACCCTGCCACTGTACACAAGTACTGACCCTCTAGACCTGTATTTTCTTCTAGGTGAATACTCCTTTCCCTTCTGAAGATATGGAAACAGAGTGTGGGATTTTTATGTATACTTCTTCTTCCCTGTGTCCTTTATGAAAATCCTCCAGGATTAGGAATTGATCTCAGAAAATATATTTATTTTTATCTTCTTTCATAGATCTTTTGAAGTCTGAAGCATCTCTCTATAGTTAAGATTCACTCACCACCCCCTCCCCTCATACTTCTCTGAGTCTTTTCTGTATCTTTGCTCTGTGATTAATGCACTTTATCTTTCTTTTATCTGAGAGAGCCAAGTTCATGATGAAAGTTGAGAAGTCAGATATCCTGGCACCTTAAAGAAGTAGCCAGTTCTGGGTCTCATTTGCAGTGCATTCTTCTGGGATGAGCACATATCTTTCCTCTTAGCTGAGCCAAGAAGATAGAATACATGTCTATTGAACCATTGAAAACACCACTTATTATAGGAGAAAAAGAATTCATTAAAATATAGTGTTTGCTCTAAAGAGAATAAATAATCCCAGTGAATATTATTCACAAAATTGAATTCTTACACACCACTTTCCTTGCTTACCTCTTTAAACTCAATGTTGCATGAGACAGAAGTCATGCTGCAGCAAGTTCAAATTAACAACTGGAATCCTGTAAACTATATGCTCAATGTGTAGTTACAAGGGAATTGATTTTTCAAACATGGTCAGACAGGCTATTATCTATTGTCTTACACTAAGACTAATCCTTGCACGGCATCATTCAGACCATGTCTCTGTCTGGGGAATACCATCTGTATAAACTATAAGGTCTAAGACAGCAACACTCTGCAAGACACATGCAGAACAGATGGCCCAAACCATTATCTGCCCATTTGATCACTCTTTGTGACTCACATCCACCACTGTTGTCCATGCAAATACCTGGCTGCAAAAAGCCAGTCTTTAGATGACATGGGGGTTACTTGACAGCATTGCCCTTGAAAGAGCCCAGAGAGCCAGCAGACCCTCTCAGATTCCTATCTGAATGCTTTTAAGAGAGTGATGAAAAAGTAAAATGATGTTACCCAGGTAATGTCTCTGTTACAGGCCCAGTCTCCCTGTGGTGGTTGTTTAGGAGCTCACTGGATGTGGCCAATGATGAAAGCTTAGGAAAACCCAGTGCACATTCTGGACCAGTGTGGTTTTGCAAAGAGTTCTGCTAGTTGGCTGTCTAGCAGAAAGAAGCTGACAGATAGGAAAAGAAAATACTGGAGGTACAAATGCCCTTGACCTTCCATGTTGTTGGCTCTGGGATTTCATATTGTAAGAAGCTGCAGTTTTCTATTTGGATGTTTATATCCCCTGACTATTTTGCATATAGATATTTCTAGGATGTTGATCTATCCACACACTATAAATATGAAACAATCAAACAAAGAAAACAAAACACTAGAGAAATTAAATTTCAGCTCTTCACTTGACTGAGTACCAGAGAAGGTCATATTCAATGAATGGGTCCTTGCCCAGAGTAAGGCCTAATAGTACATGATTAAATCCAGGTGAGTTGAAAAGGTTGCACTGAGAAGTTGTGGTCTTTCCCACAGTACTTTCCTGTTTCCATTTCATTGAATTTTAAGTGGGTCCATAATGAATGGGGAACCACTACATTGTTTCTGCCACTTGGTTTGAATTAGCAACTGGGTATGAAACAACCCTGCTTTTAGTTAGCTGTGAATGGGTTATCGTGAAGCCTGCAAAGGAATGAAACAGTGTGCTGATCTTGACCTTGTTATTTTGTTATGTTCCTGTCATTTCTCCCAATTTATGACACCCCAGCTTTGTACTGTGTTTTTGTGAAGCTTTCACCCTATAAGATCACTTTATTGCTTAGACCAGAAGCAAAGCATCCTCCACAAAGACTATTCCTGGAGGAGCCTTGACACAGTGAAACAACTTGATATGTGTGTTAGAAGTACCATCCTCTTTGGGCCATCTCTGTTTCCTACAGTGGCCATTTTTCAGACCCAAATGATTTTCTGCTCTTACTGAAAGTATTGGTTACAACACTTTTTTTGGACAAGATATTATCCCATGTAAGAAATAGAAATAACTTTTTAAACAATAAAAACTTAAGTTGGCAGTTGGAGTTGTAGCTCAATAGATAGTATGTTTACCTAGTGGACATGAGGGCCTGGGTTCCAGCCTCTTCACTGCATTCACTGGCTATGAAAATACACACCTGCAATCCCGACACTTGGGAGGTGGAAGCAGGGGGATCAGAAGTTCAAGGCCATCCTGAGCTAGATAGTGAATTTGAGGCCAGGTTGAATCAGCCATCTTGCCTCAAACCAAAAAAAAAAAAATGTTTTTTATGTCTTTATCACAAAAATGGCAGGAGAGCAAAATAGTAGTTGTGACTTGATAGCAAGTGGGCAAAGAAAGCCCAGACTAGACAGGGATTCAGAGTGAAGTTTGGCAGGGAGTGCACAGTACTTGAGAGGGAGGGGGGTCTTCAAGTTTTGTCCTCCATGGCTGCAATGCACGTTTCTTTCCTTCTCTACTTATCAGGAAGATACTAATGTGGAGTAAATGATGGCAGGAGGTGGCTTTGGGATTTATAGCTTCCTCAGGCTATGGCTATTTTACAGAGATTAGTTGCACTGGGAATCCCAGGTTTCCGGTTTGTATTATCCACACTTCACACGGTGGTTGAGACTAAATTGTCCATTGTGGAGTTTGGAAAACAGTCTGTGTGATGTAGGAAATACCCATCTCATACAGCCCACGGTCCGTGAGGTCAGACGCACAGTCACTAACACAGGAACACATACATGCCTCGCTTCTTACCTGGTTCCAAAGCTAGTCTCTCACTAGCTTTCTGTACTCCAGTCCTTATTGGGCCTACTGAGTGGACATTAGGAAACACATAGTTGGAAGGAGACTATGAACCATTGGAATATAGTTTTCTTTTCATCCTCCAGAGTTAGGGTTATCCTGCCCCTGATCAGCTATACCAAAAGCTTAGTGATGAGCTTCAATTATCAGAAAAAGCAAATGTCACTATGCCAACATTCCCTGGCCAACTGTTCTAAATAGAATTTCTCTTCCAGAGGATTGTCAGCATATTCAACAAAAAGTACACAGTCCATGTGCATGTTAATTTAGTTTGTCAGCAGCAAGAGTGACATGGACACAGAGGTCTAAGCTAACTGGTTATACAGAGCAGAGCATCCCACCTGGAGTAGCCAGGAGGCTGCAAGGAAATGGGCTTTGAACTTGACCTGGCAACCAGGGAGTCAAGATCAGAGTGTGGGATGCTGTCCACTCTGAGCAGTGTGCTCCCCTGCCTGGGGCACAGACTAGGTTAACTGTCCAGAAAAGGAGCTCTTGGCCACTCATCTATCTTTCCAACAGACAACTGTTCTGGCTTCAAACCTCCATGGGATGATTACTGATGCTATTTTTCCTTCTGTTTTTGTGACTCTGATGGGATGTCACTAACTTGCTGTGTCAAGAGACAGTAAGTTTGGAAAATAAAACTGAAAGCAGTTCAGGGACTGTCCATGGGGCTTTATTTCCTGCCTGCAGAAGATTCTGGGACTCAGAAGTAGCATTTGCATGCTGAGCTGCCTGCAAACTTAGGCAGCAGAGTCATAGCGTTGGAAGCACTGTCCTCATTTTGTAAGCATAGACCGGATTTCTAAATCCAGGGAGACCCATGTCCTATTAACAATAGGAGAGACACTGTATTAACAATAGGGCTGTCCTCTACTGCAATAACCAGAAACGTTTCTAATTGCACAGAACCATATCTCAGAACAGCACAGAACTCCACATGCTTTGTTCACATGCTGTACTTTCTAAGAAGAGAAAGAATGAGGTGCGTGTGGGCTACCTCTCACATGTGTGCTCACTACCCTCTGGCCACATGTGTCCACATATGCAGATGGAGATGAAGAGAGAGAAGAATGCTTTTGAGAAAATGTAAACCCAGAATGTGTGCAAACCCAGGGTAAGTGTCCAAAGCAGAAGGTCATCAGCCATTTCCTCCTTAGCTTCCTACTTTATTATTCAGGAGATGAACAAATAGCCTCTCCCCTTCCTGCCTTTGCACTCCATGTTGTGAATATTTTAGTTGTTTTCTTACCAGTAAAGGCATCTGTGGCTAATTTTAATGATTTGTTATCCTATGATTGATACACAGCAAAATAATAGCCACATGTGCAAACAGTCACCTCAGCCTCCTACCAACGAGAGTATTGCCCTCAGAATCAGGGACAGTTGTCAGATCTGTTGCTTTTTCAGAGTTACAGAGATGTTGACGATTAACAGCTGTGTGGATCACCATTGATGGAATATGTTAGCATCACCACAGGACTTTCACAAAACGACTTAACACCTCATATACCATGGACCTCTTATAAATTACAAGAACAAAGCGCACATATACGCGCGCGCGCACACACACAAACCATTTGGGTGCAGAGGGGCAAAACTGAAAACTCAGCTGAAATAGTTTTTGGCTTCAGGTCAAAGGAGGTCTGAGGAAGCCAACTCAAACAAAATGCATTCAGATGGATCTTATTCTCCTCCAGAATTATAAAACAATAGGATTCTCAGCTAATTCAGTACCTTATCGTGACCCAGTTGTAATGCCAGAGGGAGGAAGCATGGAAAAGGAGGCGATGAAAATTGCAAAGGGACTTTAGATCATTAGAAATGTTTCTGGCTGTTGCAGTAGAGGACAGGGTTAAAAGAACATGAATCTTCCTGGATTCAGGAATCCTGGCTATGGTATACAACAACCGCCTTCTTGTTGCTTACCAATTGAGGACAATGCTGCCTCCAACACTATGCCCTGCTGCTTAAGTTTGCAGGCAGCTCAGCATGCAACTGCTGCCTTTGAGTCCCAGGATCTTCTGGGGATAGGAAGGAGAGCCCCATGGGCAGTCCTGGAACCCTCAGTTTTGTTTTCCAAATCTATCATAAGAAGTTACTAGCTGGTTAGCAGGTAAGGTCACCAAGAAGAATAGATTCAAATATAGAGAAAGAGTAGGTGGAATCCTGGTTATTAGTGTCCATAAGGAATACAGCCATGCGCTTCTGGGTATTTGGGTTGAGGCTGAGGTCTGGCAGTCCTACATCCAATGTCCATACTGAGCTCTTGGCCGTCCCTGGTCCACTTTCTTGTATACTAGCCTTATAGCCTTATTTATGTATTTATTTGACTAGATAACTATTATCTAGTTATTTCTTGATAAATGTCCAAGGGGGCATGGTTTATTTCAATTTTCCTATTACAGAACAGGCATTTTCCCCTTAGATATTGGGATGGTGAGTTGGTGGCAAATAGACAAATTAGCAAATATGGAGATGTTAGAATTGCATTACTTTAAAAATCTTTACTTTATACACTTAAAAAAATGTTGGTGTCTATTGTATCAAAGTTCTCAACATAAAATGGATTTTGTAAAATGATCTGAATTAGTTCCTATGTGTTGCTTTATTGTAAAATAACCTAGATTAGTAATATAGTTTGTGCATGTTAGCATGTTGCTATACTGGTAAATATCTGAGTAGTTACAAATAACTGGTTTTCTGACTGAGTAGCTTCTTTGAGATCCAGCCCATCCTGTTCACCCAGATTGCAGCATCTCTCCTGTGTACCCCTCTAACAGCATCTCCTCTATTCTGTCATTAAATTGTTAACACCTTGCAAAGAAAGGACTTCCAGAGCATCTGATACAAGGAGGGACTCTGATTACATGGTTGGTGATTGTACCAAGTCACTTATTATTTTGAGCATTACCTTTGAGTGAAGTAAGAAAGTTTGAAACACAGACAGACAGACACACATGTAGAAACACACACAGATACACATGCAGAAACACACAAGCACACACACACACACACACAGACACACACATGTGGACACACAGACACACATAGACACACATTCACACAAACACACACTCCCAAGAACTAATTAGATAAATATATTAAGGGTAGAGCTCTGGGTTTCAAGACTTTTTCTTTGAAAGAACTTGTGTGTGTGTGTGTGTGTGTGTGTGTGTGTGTGTGTGTCTGTGTGTCTGTGTGTGTCTATATGTCCAATAACTCTTCTCTTTTATTTCTGGTACTTTTTAATACTAAAATTCCATGTTAAGTTGACATTTCTTCTCTAAGTAGACTGAAAGTTATATCAGGTAATTATGATTTCTCCCAGCAAGGAATTAAGAGTAAAATGCTTATATACCCATTCTAGAATACATTGGGTCTCATATTAGTGTGGTACTTACCATTTCAGAAATCAGTCAGGGCAGTTTCCTAGGTTGATTTTTTGTGTCTCTGATACAGTCATTGGCAGGTGCCTGGAACAATTAATACTTCTATCCCCAAAATGACATAAGTTATATTCCTTTGGCTTCCAGTAAGTCTCCTTTTCAAGGTCATCACATAAAAATATTTAATATAAAGCCTTAATAATGTAGTTGTATGACCAATTACCCTTTATTGATATTGATTAAGTCATATAAAATATAGTTTGACACCATATTTATATATTGAGGTGGCATTCTATGTTGACCTGATAGTCATAGATCTTGCCACATTAATTAATGTTATACATGTGAATCCATTCACATATCTCATTTACAGTTTGCTATTAGGAAAGTATTAATGGATCCTGAAACTGTCAGCCATGATTAAAGTTACAACATTTAGATTATACATATTTGGGTTTAAAATGCAGCTTCCTGATACATTCACTCATGATAATTTCTCTAAACTTGAACTTCTTTGTATGCTGGTAATGAATCAAATGAGTAGTTGTTTCAAAGGTGCTCACACAGATCGAAAAGAGTGGTTCATGAAAGTGCTTGATATACTACCTGATGTCATAATGTGAGTTATCGTATTTTATTTCCTTTTATTCTGTGGTAAACATTTTCAAGTGGATGGGCTTTTGGTTTGGTTGCTTACTTGTTTTTTCAATGAACTTTAAGTAACATCCCATCTGTGTCAATGGAAACTCTGAAATCCTTTTTACTTGACTACTGAAAACTTTCCCTGGAGAAAAATACAAAAGTAAAATCCTTCGAGGCATGTGATTCTTTTAACAACACAATTTATCATACCCCAGTACCTGAGCTCAATACATTGCAGGGTCTGTGTCTCTTTAGCCTTAAAAAATACTGAATTCAAATAGGTACTCTGTGAATTAGGCTAAAGAAGGCAAGAGGTGTGCCTATTAATAAATATTTAGAAGACAACTTGATGTCATGTCAATTTAGGTAAACAACAGTATTCAGTTCCTTCTAGGGCCTATGATCTTTTCCACTACTGGTTTTTGACTACATTTATAGTACCAGGTTTGGATTCTCTCCTGTTTCAAATTTGAGCAGAGAGCAGTTGTTTACCCCTGTAACAGCAATGCCCTCCGTTGCACAAGTGGGCACATCTTGCTTCGCAAGTTGATCTCATAGATCATAGCTGTGTAAGACCACTAATGCCTGAAAGGAGAGTGATTTCAGCTCCTTTCCAGCTCAATTTCTCCATGTCATGCACGCACAGTGTGTGATGTCTTTACTGATATGGTGTTATCATCTAGTTCTGGTGAGCAACAAAGAGGGGTCTTAAGATCTATATTGTTTTGGGGGCCTCTGTGACATTCCTGACCAGCAAGTCATAGGAAACCTACATCTCCTGGGACTAGGGTTTTTGTTTAATGTGGGTGCATATGATATTCACATCTAAATTCCTATGTAGGGATGCATTTGTTTAGAATCTAAGAGAGGAGCTGGATATATGGCTCAAGGGTTAAGAGTACTTGCTGCTGCCCTTAGAGAGGCCTGGAGTTCAGTTCCTAGCACCCTTATCAGACTGCTCCAACTCCATGGGATTGATGAGCTCCACACACATGTTTACATACACACCCACACCCACATACTTCCCACAAATCGATCTTTAGAATACAACAGACTTCTGTAACTTTAAGGTAATTTAGATGGGTGAAAATGACACTGTCAGTTTTCTCTAGAACATTTATATGCAGATGAGTATTATCCATAAAAATAAATTATCCCCTCTAAAATCAATCCTAACTTGTTGTTTAAAACCATTTACTTGGGAAAAAATAAGACATTTCCAAGTTTTATAAAATTATGAAAATTATTTCAAAATCTTGTGAAGGAAGATAGAAAATTGTTATTGGAGTGGAGATTGGAAAATATTTCTGCCTTATATTTTGGCATTGAGACCAGTGGGCAGAAGACCCATCGTCTTAAAATGAGAAAAGGAAATGATAGCCATCTGCGTCACTCTTGTTAAAAGTGGCCTTCGCACTCTGCCTTCTACTTCCTCTGTCATTTGTAATAATGGTGGTTTCCTGGAGGGTTCTCTATTACATTCTTTTGGTCCAGCTTAGGAGCTAAACCCACGTCCAGCTCACACTGGAGCTTTTCAGCTCCTTGTACTCTTGAAGCGTCACTCAGAACTTCTCCCTGGCCCTGTCATAGAATAATAATGCTTTGGAGGAAAAGTGCTGGCTGGATCCCTGTTATCACCTAATTTCTGTTCATTTGGTGAAATCTTAGATCTTTCTTTCAGAGGAATGATCAACAGACTTAAGTTAAAATGGAGTAAAATTTTTCTGCAACTAAAGTGTTCGTGAAAATTTCACATATATTACGGCATCATGGAAAGAAGTGATAGGTTTGGGTCATTGTGAGTCTGAAGATAGTTTATCAGGACAGAAGAACTTGATGTAGGATACAGAGCCCTTTGTGGTATAAATGCATTTCTTTAGCATGACATCAGCTAGGTAAGGATTTGGGAGTAAGAATATCGGGTTCACAGAGAAATACTAGATATGTGTATACCCTGCAGTCCATACACCCACTTGAGCTCCTAACAGACATCATAGTTTCCCACCTGCTCATTCCTACCTAGGACCCTGTGGCTCTCTGCTGCTCCACTTAGGACATTCCTGGGAGTGCTGGGTCCTTACTCTAATACTGAGAAGTACAGGGCAGGTAAGGACCCCAGTGACAAACCAGAGTCCATGTGGGATGGAGCAGGTAGGCTGTAGTCCTGATTTCCAGCTTCTTGGTGAGATAATTCACTTGCATGATCTACATGGCTTCTCACATGGAAAATAGCAAAAGGTAAGCTCCACTTGCTGCTGCCCCAGAGTGATTCTGGCCCCACAGCTCTGTTGAACCTTGTTCCTTTCCCATGTCACTTTGCTATTCTCTGAGATTTTCTTCCTGAAGAAATTTATAGAGCCCAAGGCTTTGAGTCATTTCTGCTTTTGAAATCAAAACTAAGACATAATTCTCATTCTGCAGGCCACCTATTTTGAGAATTTTGGAGCTAATTTTATTTTTCCAGGCTCAATGTCTCTTTTCTTATCACATAAAGTGGTTGGATTAAGTTGATCATGTTCCCATTTATTGAGTTGCAGAACTCTTTTTTAGAAATTAAATCAAATATTACACAGAATCTTAAAATGTAAAATGGAGTTAGAATCAACAAACAGGTAAGTTTATAGGAGGAAAGGGAAGTGGAGGAATGATGTAATTATATTATAATCTAAAAAATAAAAGAAAAATAAAATGTGTTTCTAATTGAAATAGAATGTCATCACTTTGCTTCCTCCAGCTACCCTTCCTCAAAAGTCTCCCACATCCCCTTCCACTCTCAAGTTGATAACCTCTTTTTCTTTGATTGTTATTGTTTTTTATTTTTATTTTATTGTTATTGTTGATGTGTATGCATGTAAGTATGCACAAATAAATGTAAATACAACCTCTTGAGCCCATTTTTGTGATTTGTATGTATATAGTTTCACAGTTGACCACTCTGTATTGAACAATCAACAAGGAGACTCATCCCTGGGAAAGACTAGGCCTCCTTTTCCCCACAGTCAACAGTTGCCTGCTGCCGTCTGTCGCGTGGTGGAACCCTGTGAATTTTCCCACCTCCCCATATTAACATGTACAGTGATGCTACTGATGCTCTGGGTTTGCTTATGCAGCCATTTCTTCACATGGAGTGATCCCAGAATCCATGGAAGTATAAAGAGAACATAGGCA
The DNA here is from genome assembly GCF_903995425.1 of Onychomys torridus. Lineage (NCBI taxonomy): Eukaryota > Metazoa > Chordata > Mammalia > Rodentia > Cricetidae > Onychomys > Onychomys torridus. The sequence goes on from NC_050448.1 coordinate 107,306,612, forward strand.
GAGGGTGCTTGTGAGCAGAATAATAGGATATTATTGGGAAATGAGATAACAATAGACAGGGCTCCAGCTGGGGAGGAGAGAGGGAGCTCAGTACATAAAAGAAGGAGGGACAGGAATAAATAACACCAAGGTTGTTTAATAAAGCCTGAAGGAGTCATACCATTTTATATTTCCCTAAAATTATATATGATACATATGTGTGTATCAATATATCTTTATATAGCTATATATCTGTATGTGTCTTTATATCTCTATGTCTTAAAGGAAGTTAGGCTACTTGGGGTTGACAACAACCAAAAGAACCACATACTAACAAAATCCCCAGTACCAGTCATGAGAAACCTCCTTTCAAATGATCGGTCAGATCACCTGATTGATTACCAAAACGATATGGGTTATTGATGTAGCTCTTGGTTGCCTCTGAAGAGTTGAGGCTTGGCCTGTAGCTAGAATTTTCCTGCCTGGCCCACAGTCAGGACAAATCTCTCTCACCCATCAGTCCCACAGTTGCTCAGACCCAACCAAGTAAGCACACAGAGACTTATATTACTTATAAACTGTATGGCTGTGGCAGGCTTCTTGTTATCTACTTCTTTTATCTTAAATTAACCCATTTCTATTAATCTATACCTTGCCACATGGCTCACGGCTTACCAGTACCTTATCTCTTTCTTGTCATGGCAGTGGCTGGCAGTGTCTTTCCTCCCCCAGTCTTCCACTTCCCAGAATTCTCTTCTCTCTTGTCCTACCTATACTTCCTGCCTGGCCACTGGCCAAACAGCATTTTATTTTACCCAATCAGAGCAACACATTTGACATACAGAACATCCCACAGCACTTGGCCCCTACTGCAAAGACACTTGTCAGGAAATTTAAAGCCTGCTTTGTTTTATATGCCATGCCCTTACTTCTTTGTGGATCACTGGGGCATACTCTTGAGTGCTAGGAATTCTGTGGCACAATTTTTAAAATAACCACAGTAGACGATCTTGAAACCTCATGGAAATTCTAAACCCTTGGGACTCTAGCCATGGGCAGAGTTTGCTGGTGAGCTGGATCATAATATTGGGGGCTTTTCATCTCTATTTTACACTCTCAACACTGAGTGGTTTGTGCCTGTGTACGTGTGTGCTCAGTGTGCTCCCACATTCCAAAGACCAAATCAGGTGTGTAATTTCCTGGCCAGTGGCATAGCATGGTTCTCCAGTAACATTAATACAAACACTCCAAAATCTAATGCCTTCTTAGGTGTTTATGGTGCTAAAAAAAATAAAATAAAAAAAAATCCCTCTCTTAGTTTTGCTTTGAACCACATTATAAGGACTTCAGACTTTCCACAATTTCATCTTGAAAACAAATTCAGTAATACATTCATCTTTAACAGATGAAATGAATATGGAACTTATAAATATTTCAAGAAGGCTGTGTATGCTGAAATCCTGTTTGTCATTTTCAAATCTTTCCTTTTGGCCATTTCTGTAATTTTCTGAAGTTGTTTTCCTTTCTGCACGAAGGTATTTTGACTGGAGCTTTCAGATGAGATGACTTCTTCCTGGAAGCATCCTTCTGGCTGTTTACTTCCTTCTTTCCCACGCTTTCTGCCTAAGTGGGGGTGTGCGCTGTCATCACTCTGTCTTTCCCCATTATTTTCCTTGACTGTAGTGCACATCCCATTGTCCTTTCAGGTAGACCACAAAACCTCGACTGCTTGTGTTCCCTGGGAGTGCTTCCAACACATCTTCCACCCTCACAGGCTTTTTGGAGACACTTCTCCTTCTCTCTTAAACCCTGACTTGTGTATAATTTATAGAAACACGTAAGAAAAAGAAGCCCAATTTGTAATTTTAGTTTCTATAGGAATAGCCTTCATCTCATTGTTTATCAAGTCCCTATTTGTGATTATTTTCCTTTTTTAAAGAATTCCATATATGTACAATGAAATATATATAGACTTCCAATTTTTCCTTCCATTTCCCTCATATCCCCTCAGTGTGAGCTCTCTCAACTTTATATCTTATTTTTCTATTTGTTGTTATTAAAACCCACCATAGTAGGTTCAACAAGATGCACTTGTTTGAAATGTCTGCACATGGGTATATAGAGCCATCCACTAGCTCACAGGAAACCTACCAGTGGCCACATCCCCAGTAAAGAGTGGTTCTTTCTCCCCCTAGCAACAATCCACTACCAATAGCTCCTCAGTGTGAGGTACAGCCTGGAAATTCCCTACTCCGTTCATGCTCGGACTTTCTCTGACTTGATTTTGTATAGGTCTTTTGTGCAGGTAACCATGGCTGCTGTTGACTCATGTCAAGTACAGAAGATAGCATTTCATACCACTCCTCCCTATCCACTGGCTCTCACATTATTTCTATCTCCTCTTTCAGGATCTTCCCTGAGCTTTGGTGTGTATGCATGGGTGGTGGTTAATACAGCTGTCCGATTTAAGCGTGGTCTCTCAGTCCTTATGCTCAGTACTGTGACCAGTTATACATCTCTCCATTGACTGCTTCCCACTACAAAAACCAGAAGCTTCTCTGACCACAGTTGAGAGCAGCCCAGGCCTACTGGCATAAATACAAATATAAAGAAGGCAATTTGACTGCATGGCAATTTAGCAAAATAATAGTAACAGTTTCTACCCTAGGGTCTATGACTTCCCACAGCCGTGGGATTTGGGCCAGGATTTTAGTACTGAGCATGAAATTCCTTCTCATGGAAAGGGCCTCAAATCCAATCAGAAAGTGACTCTTAGTCCTACAAATGTGTCACTACTGAAGCAGTAGGCATATCTTGCTTGTCAGTGTTCTGGCACACCAGGATGAGCACAGGACACAACCACTGATGTCTAATCTCCCCCAGCAGTCTGCATAATGCCTTCTTGCACTATAAAAGCCAGCTATCAAAGAAGAAATTTCCTGGTTGGTTTGACCTGGTTGGTTTCTCTATGTCCTGAAGTATATAATGTCTTCAGCAATAGTGTCTTACTATGTGGTTATGCTGAGTAACCCAGAGAACGTCAATAACCCGTGTTGTTTTGTAGATCTTTGGGTCTTTTTGACCAGTAACTCATAGGGAGGTATTCCAGGGCTTGTACTCTGATTTTAATTTCCCACCCATTTCTTCTGGGAGCAACATTGCCCCTCTCCTCCAATGCATGGTAATCCATTGGAACTTTCTTTTCTAAGTTGTATTTTGAAATTAGCTTACTAACTAGTAGGTTTCCACTGGGTACAAAAAGACTTAAGCAGGGAGGGATGTGGGAGTATGTCAGAAACCAGGGGTTGAAGGGAGTGATGCCCCAAAGGAAGGGGGTATAAAAAGCCATATGGAAACCTACTATCTCACAGCCCCACTCAAATTATTCATCAAATCTTGTGTTTGTGGCTATATACCCCTTTTCAGCCTGGAAGATAAACAGAGGATCATACTCACCAACTACATTCAGAAAAGAGATAGAATGCCCTGTTGCCCCAAGTTTCCAAAACAAACAACATCAAAAACAAGATTACCTTGAAAATATATAATACATGCATTTAGTTCAGTGAAGAGGATGTATATCTCCCAAACATGAATCTGAATGCTGTAAGCTTAGCATTTGAAAGAAAACCTAAAAGTCAGGGAGAAAGAAAATAACGTAACTATCATAACCCAGCCTGGACTCCCACATATACCAAGTAGCTGATGGTTTAGTTCCTTTGACAATTCCTCATCTACTGGGGCATTTTTTACAGTTTATCAACACTTTGAAATATAGGACAGCTGCTATGGCAACACTGAAAATCCTAGAACACGTGCTTTACTCTGCTAGGCCAATGTTTTTGTCAAGCCATTCATTGACTTCTACATTGTTTAATTCCCAGTATTTGCTTTTCTTCATTAAAATGTGTACCTTGCTGTATGATGTCATTTGGATTCTTCCCCAGAACCCACTCAAGCAGAGGACTACACCTAATATGTCCCACACCTGACTGTAAGTTGCTTTAAGGCAGGAGATCATATCTCCCAGAACCAAGCAACATCTCCTCTCCATTATAGCTCCCGAATATGGGCTGGTCTAATAAATCTCTATTGCAACATATGTTTTGGGAGTTGCTTTTGGATAAGGCTTCATTAAGAACTTTCTGAAGGGCTCAGGACTTCGTGATTTGGCTGTTTCTCAGAAGCACCAACTGGCTTTTGGTTGTTTTCAGTTCTGTGTATGAATTATGTATCTGAAGTTTCTCTCCTACTGTGCTTGGCTTTCATGACATCCCAAGCTTTCAGTTCTCTCTATTTCTTTGTCAGATGATATGTTTTATCTTGTTTGTGGTCTGGCTTTCAGGTCTGGACACTAATGTGAACAAGAAAACCCCCTTTATTTCCTATCTCATATTCAGCTCCATGTTTAGCAGTACTCATTGTCAGCATACACCCCACAGAGATGACCAAAATTCCTCTGATAGATGCCAGAGTGGTGGTACACTTACCGCACACTAATTTGAGGAGGGTATTCCAGTGAGAGAAATAACAGTTTTCTTTCCTGTTCCAAGAGCCTTCAGCACACAAAGCCAATATGTCTCTGCATTGTGTTTTATATTATTTCTGGGCAGGAATCACTGCTTATGTGTTAGCCTCTTCAGCCCAATGCTCTTAAGAGTTGGCCAACATTTAGCATAGCTGTGGTACATGATGAGCTTTGTAAGGTTTTTGCTTGTTTTATAATCTTCATCTTTCTCCTGGTGGAACATCTTCTGGCACATCTGTTAGCTGGGTTTGTTTTTTAAGGTATGTAGGCCGGTTTTGTTCTTTATTCTTTTGCTGTGGCACCTACCAAAAGACGTCACTAGGCTAAGACCTTGGGATGGTATTTTGTGCCAAGCAACCTCCTAGGAGTCACATGCTCAGTTATGATTCACCTGCTTTAGGGTGTTAGGGGCTGAGGAAGACCATTAGATTTATTGTGTTGGTTAGTTTCTGTCAACCTGACACTAGAGTCACCTAGGAAGAGAGAACACCAGTTGAGGAACTGCCTCCATCATTGGCTTGTGGGTATTTCTATGGGGCATTTTCTTGATTAATGATTGATGGGAGAGAGCACAGCCATCCCTGGGCAAGTGATCCTGGGTTATACAAGAAAACAAACTGAGCAAGCCATGAGAGCAAACCAGTTAATCAGCATTCCTCTAAGGTTCTTGCCTCTGCTCCTGATTGAGTTCCTGCCCTGACTTTCCTCAGGGATGGGCTGTACCATGAGTATCTAAGCTAAGTAAAAATTTTCCTCCCCCAACTTGTTTTGGTCAATGGAACAAAAATTAAGCTAAGATGTTTGTATTTGTATCTCACCCTTCCCCCACTATTGATGATAGAGTCAGAGAAAACCCTTTCTTCTTGTGGCCTATGTTTTTAGTTATGGACAGTTGGTGATAGAAAACATTATCTGCTCCATGCTGAGGATGTGCATGGCATTCTTCTTTGTGTATTGATTAAGCCATTCAGCAACCAAAGGAGGCAGCTGTTATTTATCTAATGTCTCAGAGGTCTCAACTTGCTCCTCCCACCCATTAGGCAACCTGCTTTTTCTTGTCCCTTCCTTTTTGCCATGGTACTTTGCTTTTCTCAGCACTAAAAAGTTCTCCTCCCTTTAAAAACTTATTGTTTATTATATGCTCTCTTGGTTGATAATGGTAAAGGGGGAGTAATAAGATTAATTTTATTTACTTTTCATAATAAATGCTTTATTTATTTATTTTTCGCTTTTTAATTTATTTTACATTGTGACCACGTTTTGCCCTCCTTCCTCTCCCTTCCCCCATTTCCCCTCCACACCCCCCTATAATCTAGTCCTCCTGTGTTTCTTTTCTTAAAAAGTGTGGTACAGATCTAAACAGAGAATTATCAACAGAAGACTCTCAAATGTCAGAGAAACAACTAAAGACATGTTCAACATTCTTAGCCATCAGGGAAAGGCAAATCAAAATGCTGAGATTCTACCTTACACCTGTCAGAATGGTTAAGATCAAAAACACAAGTGGCAGCTTATACTAGAGAGGATTGTGGAGTAAGGGGAACACTCCTCCATTGTTGGTAGGACTACAAACTTGTACAGACACTTTGGAAATCTATATAGCAATTTCTCAGAAAATCAGGAATCAACCTACCTCAAGACCCAGTTATACCACTCTTGGGCATATACCCAAAGAATGCCCAATCATACCCCAAGGACACTTACTCAACTATGTTTATAGCAGCATTATTAGGTTGAAAGCAACCTATCAATGCTTTTGATGCTGCTAATAAACCCAAGATAGTGAAGAGAAGAGGCAAAATGCAAGTGGAACCATTTCTCCCCATTTTTTGGATGCTAGCCTCTTGTATTTTCTCTTCCTCTTTCTTCTTGCCCCTCTCACCTGAGTACTAGCCTAGTTTCACATCGCTGTAACCACTCTCCCATTCACCATTGTTGGGAAATAGACTTCTCAACAGTTCTTTAAAACACGTGACTTACTCTGACTCCCTTGGTTAGTTGATGACTCCCTTAGTTAGTTGATCTTCTGAGAGTGCAGAAATACGTCAGAATGATCTTTGAGGAACATAGTTTGTCCTTGTTGGGCATCCTCTCTTTGTTTTTCCCACACCAGCTCCATGTTCTCAAAAGGCAGGTTGATTCCTTTGGGCCTGTCTTATCTCATGCCACGTTATATATCCCTTAGCACAACATTTATTTCAGGCTTTTATGTCTGCATGTTTATTTTTCTTCCCTGTTAGCTCATGAGACTCTTTATGGTAAACTTTCTGCCATTTATCCACTTGTCCCCTGGGCCTTGAGCAGCACTTGGCACATTGGAGCTGCAGGATGATTTGTTCTGTGAATGAATGCTTCCATGGTACAGGTCAGGTTGGTATTTCCTGCTTATTTCCTAAAGTCTTGCTTTCTATAGTTCCTGTTGTTGAAGAGGTATTGACAGGACAGATAGACGTAAATGAGAACATATGACAATGTGGATACCAACCACAAAGGTGTCACCACAAATATTCTATTTTCAAGTTAAAAATTTTTAGTTAAGACCAAACCTAATCTACTAACGTTATGAAATTTCCTTTATTAAAACTATTATATGAGCTTAAGCATGGAGGTCACATTTCAAAATAGAAAATTCAGCATTTATGGTGAGGGCTTTCTAGAGGCAGTGGGAATTCTGTTTGCACATGTGTATCTGCAACTTGAGGTCATCTCATGTGGTTAAGTAAGCATTCAATTTACATATGAAATATGACCAAATTGTTTACATCCCTGGATTTCTGACATGATTTTAGCTTGACCTGTGGTAAATTTCGCCATGTAGACACAGAAGGAGACACACCTTCATCCTAAACTTTAACTCACAGCACAAGGAAGTTATTAAAAGAGTCAGAGGAGAAGAAAAAGAGAAATAGCCACGCTTCTGGTAGACGAAAGCAAGCAAATGCAGATTTAATCAATTGATTTACTTTTAAGTAAGCGACCAGATGTTTTCTGTTAGGTCTCTGGTGAAAATTCAGTAGGCGCCAGTGATACTGTAGGGCGGGTGGCTTCTGATCAAATTTGAAGGGGGAAGGTTGGGGCTGTTCTTACTAAATGGGCTTGTACACAGCAAGCTAGTCACTTGGGAAGTCTTTCTCTCCAAGCTGGAATTGACTCTCCCTTCTCTATTTGTGCTCTTCCCCATCTCCCTGTTCCCCTTGCTCTTTATCCCTTAGGGTGACTTGGAAATACCAATTGTAAAGACGTCCTTATTGCCCCACAAATGGCAGGGTCTCAAATTTTCTGGACTATCAGAACACCTGTGGTGTCTCCTGAGTTTACCTGGGCTATGGTCTCCCTTTGTGCAGTCCAGTTTGAAGAGGGCTGAGCTACTCCTTCTCATGTTATCTCCATAACCCATCTGCCAGTCTCACTACAGAAACATTAACCAGAACTCCACAGACTACCACTTCAAAGGCTTCCTCCAAAGGCTTTTAGGAGCCTCCATCCTCAAAAATGCCAGCTTTTCATTTTTAGCTTCTTGAAAAACCACTTGTGCCCATAAGAGCTGTTTCTGTCTCATAAATACTCTAGTGGTATTTATAGTCTAATAGTCTTAGAATTTCTTTGCCAAACATAGTCTTTTCTTACATTTTCTGGCATGCATTTTTTTTCTCTCCCAGGCATCCATCTTCTCACCCATCATTGGATTAACAAGTCTGCCTGCTTTCTAATGCTTTATGATCAGGAGTGTCTTGGATGGTTTGAGGGTGTGATTCCTAGTATGTAGTGGGCATGCAGTAATGCTTGTTGACATATGACATATAGCCTATATAAACAGAATGCATGCTCAGGAAACATGCCTTATTCTGTCACAAATGTCCAATGCAGGAAATCAAAGCAGCCCAATTACCAATTACCAAATCCATTTCTGGGTCATATTTTCATTATGTACTCCCTTCTTATCACCTACCTATTTTCTGCTATTCAATAACATTAGTGTACATAGACATTACATGATTCCATATGGAAGAGCAATGCTAATATTTAGAACTATATATTCACAATTTTTATAGGTCTAAATAAGTCTTAAAAACTGCTACCATGGTGTTTGCAGACTAAGCAAGCATTTTGCCATCTAGTAATTCTTACTCTGTGGGAGATGGGATAAGCAATCATTTTTTTTTTGATACCCACCCAGAATAGATTGACATATCTTTGGAATGCAATTCATTGCCTGCCTAAATTAAGTGGAAGGGTTGACAGAGAGGGTAACATGAAGACACATGGAAACTCTTGACTGGTTCCGTTCTGCATGCAGCTGCATTGGGTCTGCTCTGATTTTCAATCCTTAGTGTCATCCTTTATCCTGTCCCTCAAACTAAAACATCTGCAGTAGGAAAGAGCAGGCGAGTGTTTCCGAAGCAGGAGCCTGAGGAATGCTTATTTGAATGGAGCTGACTTCTTACCCTCCCCAAGGGGCAGAGGTGTTGATACTTTCCATCAGTAATGACCTCATAGGAAAGCCATGTGCATCGCAAAAGCCACCACCACACCTGGCACTGATTCAGGGAGAAGCTGGAGCCTACATCTAAGTGATCTTTGAGACGGAACTTTCCTGTCTCCAATCTAGGCAATCTGTCGGCCTCAATCTGAGAGCAGGTTGAGGAAAATCATGGAAGAATCTTTTAAAGGCATGCTTTTGCAGTGGAAACAGAGAACACCTGATTTCACAGCATTAGCATGTTTGAAATGCACTAATTGGAAATGTTAAAATAAAATTTCTCCCTCTTAAGTAAATCTTCCTTTAATTACTTATAAATTCAAACCCTCACCCACTCATTAGTCACCCCAGTGGGTGCACCAACTAATGAGGCAAGCCATACGTGTGGCAGCAGTACACTGTCCATGTGAAGCTTTCAAAGACAGAGGTAGATTGCAACCTAATAATCACATGGTTGCATGAGCTGAAACGGAGACTGTGAAGAGGAGGTTGTTTTGAGAAGGCAAAAAAATAAAGGGAGGGCACCAGAGAGTTGGGGACTTGTGGGTATGCTGTCCAGGGCTCAATATTTGAAGGAAAATGGAAGTTCTGTAGTGCAGGAGAGACCTCTAGTCATAGAGAGCTGCGGAAGCAGAGACCATGCTCTAGAAAGGCACACAGACTACTCTCGAACTGTGCACATATTGGTTCTGATGGATCACGAAGGTCAGATAGACCGTGCAGGTTCCTTCTTTCCTTTCATAGCCTGGTTGTTGTTTTTAACTTCACTCCTATGTTTTGTCAACAAAACCCAAAGAAACAAAGAAAAGCACTAACAACCCCCCAAGCACAGGTCAGGGGGCCTTGGACTGCACGACCCTGGTTGAGCCTTTGTTGTTTCGGTACTTAGGGTAGTTCATTCTCTGATTTGATGAATCCCTGAAAACAGTACTATAGCTTTTCAGAGTTGGAGACTAGATAGAGGAGAAATCTAGTCACTTGGCTTCACAGGTATCTTCTTGTCATTGGGTTAGGTCCCAGGAAAAGGAACTTCTCTCCAACAGGGAGTTCGTGTTCTTCCAAGAAAGAAGAACTGAGACTCCCATATTGTTTGGACCCTTTGGGGGACTTATTTCTTTTCTTCTCATTTTCCTCCTTCTCCTCCTTCTCCTTTTCCTCTTCCTCCTTCTTCTCCCTCCTTCCTTATTTTCTTTTTTTACTTTCTGGGTAGAAACAGAGACCAGTTATACACAAAATTCAGTTTCTTAAAAAATGTGTGTAACTGAGTGTTTTGTCCACTATGTTGTTAAATAGTTAAAGTCCCTATGTTTTTTAAAGAAGAATTGTGTGTCTGCCTGGGTCACATTCTATTCCTTCCATACCCTGGTCTTCTAAACTTACGGTTCAGTTTTGTTCCTTTAAAATTCTTTGTTGTCATCAGTATCAGAATCACTTGTTGTTGTTGTTGTTGTTTCTTGAGACAGGGTTTCTCTGTGTAGCTTTATACCTTTCCTAGAACTCACTCTATAGCCCAGGCTGGCCTCAAACTCACAGAGATCCACCTGCCTCTGCCTCCTGAGTGCTGGGATTAAAGGTGTGCGCCACCACAGCCTGGCTCAGAATCACTTCTATAACATGCAAAACTGACCATGCAACTTCCTTGCTCAGTAATTGACAGGCTCTCTTTTAAGTAAAATACAATACTACAAATTACATTGGATGCTTATGGTCATTCAGATTTATGCTTTCTTCTTTATGAATTATCTTTCTTTCCTCCTGCACCTTGAGCACATGTTTAGCCGTGGGGTACTTCCTGGTCCTGGAATATTCTTTACTTTTGCCAATCTCAGCACCTGCTCTATGGCAGGTGAGTATCTCTCAATTTCCTATATATAAACACTTGCTGGCAAAGATTGTGTTTTATCATTGGTGTTTTTGGAGGGGAGAGGAGAAGACAACTTCTCTATTTATGAAGACAAGATACACTTAGAAGACCAGCAAAGAACGCTTTAACTACTTTCTGGTGTTTCCACACACTGGACTTTAAACAGAGACATGTTGTTAGTATCTCCAATATAATTCACTTAAAAATACATAAAAACTTTAAGTCATAAAGACAAAGTAGAAAAATTGACTTTCTTTGCAAAGAAAGTTAAATTTCTACTCAAAGAGAAAGACAGAAAAAATAAAAAATTTAAATTTCTAAAAATTTATTAGGTTTTTTTGAGAGTTTTATATATGGTTTAATGATATTCAGTCCCTCAACTCTTCCAAGTTCTGCCCCTTTCCCTATCTACCCAACTTAAGCCCCCCTTTTTTACAAAATTGTGCTGCAAAATACCCTTTAATGTATAACTGTAGCTGGAATTTTCTCCAGTCTTGCCTGGCACACGGTTAGGACAAATCTCTCTCACCCGCCAGTCCCACAGCCACTCAGACCCAACTGAGTAAATGTACAGAGACTTATATTGCTTACAAACTGTATGGCCACAGCAGGCTTCTTGTTATCTAGTTCTTCTATCTTAAATTAACCCATTTCTATAAATCTATACTTTGCCACGTGGCTCATGGCTTACCTTACTTTACATTTCACTTGTCATGGTGGTGGCTGGCAGCATCTCTCTGCCTCAGCCTTCCACTTCCCAGAATTCTCCTCTCTCCTTGTACCGCCTATACTTCCTGCCTGGCTATTGGCCAATCAGTGTTTTATTTATTAAGCAATCAGAGCAACACATTTAACATACAGAACATCCCAAAACATATAACCTTTCACTACAGTGTGGTCAACTGATCAAGAGCAACACTCCTAGAGAAAAATGTCTTTCTATCTCCCAGAAGGTAAAAATTCCAAATAGCTCCATGGCTAGGGTAGAACTTTGCACCTCCCCTCTCCATGGATCAATTAGTCTGGTTTGAGCTTATGCAGGTCTTGTATATGCTATCAAATGTGTTATTACTTCATATGTGCAACTGTCCTGATGTGTTCAGAATATATCGTTTTCTTGTAGTTATCCACTTCCTTTGGTTTTATACTCTTTCTGCTCTTTCTTCTACAATGATCTCTGAGTCATTGGAAGGGTGATATAATGTATATGTCCCATTTCTGGATGAGAATCATGCAGTCTCTTATTTTTTATGCTTTGGTCAGTTATGGGTCTCTGTGTTGATCACCATCTACTCCAACTAGAAGAATCTCTGACAAGGGTTGAGAGCTGCATTAATAAGTGGGTGTAACATCACATCTTTAGGAATCAGATTAATGCCATGCCCATTTAGAAAAACAACAGTGTGTTGTTCTCCCCTACCATTTATGCCCTATCTACTGTAAGTTCTTGACCCCAATCATGGTGCCTGGTGTGGATTTCATCTTGTTGAATGAACAGCTCGTAAACACAACCCAAAAGTGGTTGGTCACCCCATGACATTTAGGTCACTAGTGCACCAGTGGGACATTATAGCAGTTCTATAGTGGTAATGTTTTACCCAGGGAACCACATTAATGACATTTCAATGGTGAGAGATGTTTCTAAGTGAGAAAATTACATTAAATTGATTTCAAACACACCCAAATCTTCACTACACCTCAGAAATAGAAGTTTTTAAACAAAACTTTACAACTCCTGCTATTAAAAAGTAAAGTCTAGTTCTTCAACACAAAAATACAGGCTTGTTTCATGGCTTTCTTCGGCCAAGAAAATCTTGTGGAAATTACCATACCCTCATTCTGAGTAGAGAATTCCAATGCCCTTGTGTAGTTTTTCTGTCGCTTAGAATCCTGCCCCAACAGGAGAACAAAGCCAGGATATCCTGACAAGGGATGAGAAACCATGTGGAGCAGATATGAATCATCCTATCTGAGGCCTGTATGGATGAATCAGCCCTCAAGGGACCTGCAGTTGACTGTAGATGCTAGACATGACTTCTTCATTGAGCCCAGCATAAATTGTAACCAGCAGAATCATGGGCTAAATGGCTGCTTATGCCAGTAAATTATTGAGCAATGATATGCAGAGAACTATTTCTCAGTGATAACCTACTATATCTTATTTAATAATTTAACTCACAGAGTAGTCCCTTAAGTATCTTCTATAGGCAAACCATCATTTTATGCTTTAGTGAGATACAAATATAAATGAGATATGGTGTCTGTTTGTAAAGAAATGTGGTAAACTAAGAGGAAATTAACACATTTATCTTGGACTACTTCAAAGCATAAGTGATTATAAGTGAAACTTTAATATCTCATTTCCACTTAGATGATGGTTGCTAGCTCCAACCTGGGAAAATAAGATGGAAAAAGAGGCAAAGCCTCTAGAATTAGTTCCAAGCAATGTAGTCTAAGGTCTTTACTGGAGGCAGTAGGCCATCCTGGTTATTAAGTACCCTCTGCTCCTGAGGTTAGGATTAGGGTCTATGAATTATTGTTGTGTCATGCTGTGTCATGAGGAACAACTACTTCATAGTATAATTAAAGACAACTTAAAAATGTTAGTACACTGAAGAGAGTCAGGTGGAGTTCTCACCACTCTAAATTTAAATCAGATGTAAATCATGTGCATGTTCTACAAGGTTTTATAGAATGAAATATTGGTATGGAAAAAGGACTCAGTTTCTAATACATTCTAAATAGCTCAAAGGTTTCACATAGAATGATGTTCCAAGAATGCTTTTAGCAACAATGTTTATCCCCAGAGAAATGCTAAGAACATAATAGAGACTCAAAAATAATTATTGACTTGAATTAACTTTAAAAGCTTTCTTTTTTTCTTTTGCCAGAAGTGAAAGAAGAATGAACATTTGACTAATTTCCTGTTGATTTGTGTTTGAATAGTCTCTTACTCATCTAAATATCTAAAAATTGAAAATATTTCTTAATTAGTCTGGTTAACAAGATACTGACATTTTTGTCACATATTTATAATTCCCCTAATAAAAATAGTAAATAATAACTAGAAATTTTAACACTGAAACAATAGTGCTTGAGTTTTGTTTATAGCCATTAAACTTCATTTCATGATGGAACAAGCAAAGTACTGCTGGAATTTCTGGGTATTCATGTACTCATGGAATTCTCACAAAAGCTGATATCTATAATATCTCACTAAATTAGTTACTCATCCATTTCTGTATGAAATGCCATGACCAAAAGCAACTTACAGAAGAAAGAGCATGTTAGTTTACAGTTCCAGAGTGGGTGACCATAGTGGCTGGAGAGGTAGAAGCTGATCACTTTTCTTCACACAGTAAGCTGAAAGAGCAAACCAGAAATGGAATGAGGCTTTGAGCTCTCAAAGGTCATTGCCAGTGACATATTGCCTCTAACAAGGCACTATGTCCTAAAAATTCCATGACCTCCCTAACAGCACCACCAACTGGGTGCTAAGTGTTCCAATACATGAGCGTATGGGGAACATTGCTCACTCAAACCATGACATTTTATCCATGACCCCTTTTAGTCTCCTGGCAATATCATAATGTAAATGCATTTATTTCAACCTCAAAAGTCCCCATGTTCTTTAACAGTTAATGCCAGCACCATTCAAGTCTGAATTTTCTTTTAAGACTCAAGGGACTCTATTAACTGTGACTCTCTATAAAATAAAAAAAGCAAATTACATACTTAAAACACATAAAGACACAGAGTATTCATTTCCACTCCTAAAGGGAGGAGCGGGGGGCATAGTGAGGAAATATTGGACCAAAGCAAGACCCAACCCCAGCATGGAGAATACCAAATCCTACAGTCCATGTCTAGAACCTGGTTTAAAGGGCTTAGATGGCTCTGCTTTGCTGCCTGAAGCACACATCTTTTGCTTGAGCTGATTCTGCTCCCTATATTCCCACTCTCCTTGGCAAATATCTCACAGCTCTGGCACTCCCAACATCTTGGGGTCTCAACAGAAACCTAGGATTCACTTTAGTAGCTTCAAGCAATGGCTTCTCTTAGGATGATGTAAGAACTCCTCTCCTATGCTTTGCTTGGCCTCAGTGGCTCTCTAAAACTGCAGAATGATACATGAACCTTTCACTCCTGCATCATTCAAGCCTTCAAAGCCAGTACCACTTGTAAGCTGATGCCAAGTTCCACTGCTAGTTTGGGATGGACCATGGCACCCTTAATCCACATTAGTAACAGCTTTTGCTTGCTGCTATTTCCTAGAAGCAGGGAACTCTTCAGACCCTTTTCTTTCATAAGATGGAAGCTTAGCAGGGTGGGGTCTTGCACTCAGGGCATTTTTCTTACTTTTCCACTGTAAAGCACAAGGCATAATGGTGCTAATATCTTTAACAATTTCAGGCTCTTTTATAGCTCATGCCTTTGTGGCAGCATCAAGTTTCTCAGTGTTCTCTTTCTTTCCAAGGTGAACATTTTCTGTTTTCTTTCTTGTCTTACTTGCTCTGGATCGCTGTGGACCCACATTAGAGTATTTAATAATGTTTATGCCACAGACTCAAAGTTACACTGTCTTGAAATTTCCTCCACCAAAGAAATTAGTCCACTATCTTTTAATTTTTAGTTTTGAAGACACAGGCAGAAAACATTTATATTATTTATTAAAATATCAAATGATCAACTCTAGCCCAGTTGCTGATAGAGTCTTTATTTCCTTCTAAAATGTAATGAGTTTGACCTCCACCATCTACTTCATTCTTAGCACTACGTACAGACTCTTACTAGAATGGTCTATCAAACTCTAATAGTAGCAGTCAACCACTCTTTGAGTCCAAAATTCCAAAGTAATATACATTTCTTATTCCTGGTAACAATTTCTGTACTAGTTACTGTTAAAAAATCCATGAATAAAAGGAACTTACAGAAGAAGCATTTGCTTTGATTTACTATCCAGAGGGTGAGTCCAAAATGGTTGGGGAAGAATGGCAACAGATTCTCATAGTGGGAGAGGGTGTAATCACACCTCTCACTGAGGCAGCAGGTTATCACAGCTGGAGGCTGTGTGATCACACTTCTCACACAGGCAGCAGGTTCTCACAGCTGGAAGCTGTGTGATTACACCTCTCACAGAGGCAGAAGGTTTTCATACCTGGAGGCTGTGTGATCATACTTCTCACACAGGCAGAAGGTTTTCATACCTGGAGGCTGTGTGATCACACTTCT
Organism: Onychomys torridus; assembly: GCF_903995425.1. Taxonomy (NCBI): domain Eukaryota; kingdom Metazoa; phylum Chordata; class Mammalia; order Rodentia; family Cricetidae; genus Onychomys; species Onychomys torridus. The sequence goes on from NC_050448.1 coordinate 107,322,695, forward strand.
CACACAGGCAGCAGGTTCTCACAGCTGGAGGCTGTGTGATCACACTTCTCACACAGGCAGCAGGTTATCACAGCTGGAGGCTGTGTGATCACACCTCTTACTGAGGCAGCAGGTTCTCACAGCTGGAGGCTGTGTGATCAAACCTCTCACAGAGGCAGAAGGTTTTCATACCTGGACTGTGTGATCACACTTCTCACATAGGCAGCAGGTTTTCATATCTGGAGGTTGTGTGATCACACTTCTCATACAAGTAGACTAGAGAGAGAACAGGAAGTTCAATGAGAGTATAAACTCTCAAAGACCTCAGTGACATATTTCTTCCAGCAAGTCTTCATGCTCAAAAAGTCCCACAAGCACCTAAAGCACCTAAAGCAGTATTGCCAGATAGTGACCAAGAGTTCAGATATAGTAGCCCGAGGGAGACATTTCCCTTTCAAACCACTGATACACAGGGAGTCAAATTATAAACAAACCCTTGTTTTCACTTTTATTATTTTATGTAGTATGACATGATGTTCACTTGTCAAAATGAAGTTGATATATAGTGTAGAATGCCTCTTTCTGTATTAAAAATACTATTTTTCTCCAGTTGGGTGACGAATGTTTTTGTTTTTGTTTTTGTTTTTTTTGTTTTTTTTTTGGAGCTGAGGACCAAACGAACCCAGGGCCTTGCCTAAATCCTCAACCCCTATAACGAATGTTTTATATATTTTTCTGCTTTTCTCTGTAACTGTGTATTTGTTTGTCGCACAAAAAGATTCATTTGGAATTAAAATAATCTAACCAGAGAAAGAGTTCAAATATAATTCGGCAGAAACTCCAGTCAAATTAAACATGGCCCTGCTACCACAGGCAAACAAAAGAGGATTCCCAGTGTCACACCATGAGTTGCAATCAAAGCATTTCAGTGAGATACAGCTCTCTTTTACTTTGAAGACAGGATAGTATGGGATAGTTAAGTTACTTTGCATAAACAGTTAGGATACAGAATGTGAGTGTTATAGCAAAGTCAGTAGATGTAGCAAGGCTTCAGAGGCACTGGGGAAAGAATGTAGAATTGCCATTATTACTCTATGGTCAAGTTACAGTAAGAGGCAGTTGGAAAATCATTCATTGAAAGCTACCCAAGCACCTCTTCAATGAACTACATCCTAAAGACACTGAACAGTGTGTTTCCCACTTGCTTCCAAACCACAGCAGGTTAGTACAGAGCCAAAACCCTTCAAGCACTCACATAAATGGCAATTGAATTAGGTGGTGCATATGACTGAGCCACTAAAGAGCTGTGTGTCTTTGAGTAATTCCTTTAGCCTCTCTGGGGCTCTAAATTGTGACAGTATTTTGAGTTATAGAATTATAAATCTTTTTGAGTTCTACAAATCCTGAAAGTCAAAACACAGTCTTCCTTTTCCTCAGAAACCAAAAGTCCCTTTGTGGTTACAAAGGCTATTTGCCAGCCTGTCCAGTTGTTGCATTTATTAATACATTGCCTAGCATGACCTTGCAAACAGGTAGTCCTCAAGGAGTGAACGCTGATATTTGATCCCTGGAATTGAATTTTCTCAGAACTTTAAGAGTATCACCAGGCCTGGCTGGAGCATGTGCAGGAGTTTCTCTGGCTTTTGGTTTTCTTCAAAGTCCAGAGTCAAGTTGAACAGATGTTTTGCTGTCTTTAGGTGTGCCACATCTATGGCGTGATGAAACTTCCCGAGCCGGGAATCCAAATCACAGCCTTTGCTCGGCTGGATTGAACATTTCCAGGGGCAAAGTCATGTTTCTGCATCCATTCTGCTCTTCTCATCAAAACTAGTTATGGTCAGGCTGGGAGGCAGCTCCTTAAGTGAAGTGTTGGCCACATAAGCATGAGGACTCAGAGCTCATTCAAAAAAAAAAAAGTAGCCAGAAATGGTGGCCTATGCCTATAATACCAGGGCTAGGGAGTCTCTCTGGACAGCTAGCCTAACCTTTTTGGCAAGTTCCAGGCCAATGAAAGACCCCATGTCAGAACAAAGGCAGAAGGCTCTTGAAGAATAGTTCCAGGGTTGTTTTCTGACTTCCACATCATGCATACACAAGCACCTACTCACACATGAACACACACATACATGTGTGTACACACACCCATACACAAAATAACTGCAGTACGCTGTATATTTCTAAGGTCCCTAGCTTGACCACCACTTGGAGAAAGTTAAAGACCCCAGATTTGTATCATCTGAGGCATGTGTTTCTTATATCTCGTCTTTTCGTTTTCTCTTTCTTTGTATATTTAGTCACAGGTACTTGTGTGTTTGCTTCCTCTAGTTGAGTTACGAAACTAAACTTGAGTCCTCACTTTTCTCTTTTTGTCCTTTGTACCTGGCAGTAGAGAGAGTAGAGAGTAGAGAGAAAGTCTTTCTTTTCCATTTGTGTCTATAAAGTCTATTCACTTTTCTGAATAAAGGAGTTTCCAATTCTGTTTCTGACTGACTGACCAGGCTTGTCACGAAACATATGAAGAGAATAAGAGGAAACACATGCAAGCTCTGCACTCTTTAGTTTACATACATGAGCTGGTCTCCTGAGGTCATGAATACAGAGAGCTCAAACAGTGACCTTGTTCTTGGTTTTTCCATCAGGCTCTATGAACCTTCAGATTGCCACCAAAAACTGGGAAAAGCTCCCACCCTAAAAAATAAAATCAGAAACGTCAAAATCTGGTCCCATCTGGTGGATAGTGCTGCCCAAATCAGGAGAACCTCAAGTCTCTCCTGGCCTGCTTGCTCTCCCTTGGGTCACCTAAGAAGGACAGAGTTGTGATTAGTCATGCTTGCCACTAGAGGGCAGTGCTGACCATTAACAGTGTGACTAAGGAGGTGGCCTTTGGATTCTGAAAGAGCATGTATGCCATTGACTGAGAGAAAGTAGATGAGGGGTTCATTCGTGTTGTTCTATACATTATATAGACTGAAGGACAGATGTTGTGAACATGGCTGACAATTGTATTTCAGAATACAACAGCGTTTGTTTCCCGTTTCTGGATGGGAACCACTTGTGGGCACATTGCTTCATTTAGGAGTCCTGACTGATGGTGTGTCTTTAAAAGTGTTACAATAAATGTTATTCTATAAGGACCGTGGGTACATGTGGAGGAAGGGATCTGTAGGGGTCCAGGTACTTCAATGAACTCATATTTCCACATAATCTAAGACCCTTCTCCAGCTTTCCAATACAGAAGGATGCCGCATTAGTATTGCACATTGTTCAGTTTTAAGGTATTTCATGTGTAGAACCTCAAAGATCTGCTATTTGAATACGATATGACAGCCTCAGTGCTTTGGTTTTGAGTTTCAAATTCACTTATATATAATACCGCAAAGGGGCACTGCTGGGTGATGGGATCCTTAAGTCTGTTGGACAGAGCTTGCTTGGTGTTTTGATTTTACCTCTATGCACCATTTTCGCAGGGTAGCCCTTGCCTACACAGGCAGGAGTAACTAACTTTTGTTGAAAATCTGCTGTATAGTAGATATTTCTTTCAAGACTTACCTCATCTGATACCCACAACAATCCCTGGGGTAGAAATTGCTTCTCTCCCTTACACAGGTGAGGAGAGTGAGTTTAAGGTTGCCAAGAACTTGCTCACAATCGCACTGACAATAAGCACCGGCCAGGATTTGAATAAAGGTCTACTTGTGTTGCAAACTCACATCTCCCCTCCCCCACTCCAAAGTGGCCTTATGCGGTGTAAACAGAGCTGCCACTGTCCCTTCCTTTTACTCTGTTTTATCATTCTCAGCCCTGCCCAGCACTTACATATCAGATATGTCGAGGAGTTCAATTCTTCTAGCCTGAGAATATAAGCCTCAAGTGTACATGGTATCACAGTTCAATGTTTCTTCTTCTTCTTTTTAATTAGGACATTTTCTATTCATTTTACTTACCAACCACAGCCCTCCCACCGTCCTCTCTCCTCCCACCCCTCCAGCCTTCCCCCCAACCTACCCTCCATTCCTACCTCCTTCAAGGCAAGGCCTCTCCTGGGGAGTCAGCAGAGCCCGGTAATTTCAGTTGAGGCAAGTCCAAGCCCCTCCTCTCTGCACCAAGGCTGTATAAGGTATCCCACCATAGGCACTAGGCTCCAAAAACCCTGCTCATGCACCAGGGACAGATCCTGATCCCACCTGGCCTCCTTAAACAGTTCAATATAAACAACTGTCTGGTCTATGCAGAGGGCCTAGTCCAGTCCCATGGGGGCTCCACAGCTATTGGTCCATAGTTCATGACTTCCCACTAGTTTGGTTTGGTTGTCTCTGTACATTTCCTCATCATGATCTTGATGTCCCTTGCTCATAGAATCCCTTTTCCCTGGACTGGACTCCTGGAGCTTGGCTGTGGATCTCTGCAACTGCTTCCATCAGTTACTGGATGAAGGCTCCCCAGTTTGTTCATGGAGATCTCATCTATTTCTCCCTCACAGGGTGATCTATGTGTCTCTCTTAGGATCCTTCTTGTTAGCTAGCTCCTCTGGTTATCCTTTGCTTTACATCTATATCCACTTATAAGTGAATACATATCATGTTTGACCTTCTGAGTCTGGGTTACCTCACTCAGGATGATATTTTCTGTTTCATCTATTTGCCTGATACTGTTTTTTACTGTTGAGTAGTACTCCATTGTGTATATGCACCACATTTTCTTTGTCCATTCTTTGGTTGAGGGGCATCTAGGTTGTTTCCATGTTCTGGCTATTATGAATAATGCTGCTGTGAACATAATTGAGCATGTGTCCTTATGGTATGACTGAACACTATTTGGGTATATGCCCAAGAGTGGTAGAGCTGGGTCTTGAGGTAGATTGATTCTCACAGTTCAATGTTGATAATGAAGACTGACGTTGAGTTGGGATATGTGATCTTTACAGTTCTCTGAAAGTTTTATGGTTAACTGAAACTTAAAAGCTGATGAGGATGTTAGCTCATACTGCCATAACAAAATACCATAAGCTAGGGAACTTAAACATTTATATTTCACAATTCTGGAGACCCAGAAGACCAAGTTCAAAGTACCAGTAATATAGGTTGTATTCAGAATCTCTGTCCTTGGCTCATAACCAGACACATCTGTACTGGCTGCTCAAGTGATAAAAACACAGAGGAAACAACTGTATTAATCAGGATTCTATAAAGGAACAGAAATGATAGAATGAATATATGTGTGTATACATATATATATATATATACATACACATATATGTATACACCATATTCATATACCCATATATGTGTGTGTGTGTGTGTGTGTGTGTGTGTGTGTGTGTGTGTGTGTATGTGTGTTCATTCATAAGACTGGATATCTCAGCAGTCCCAGTCTGGTGCTGGAGTCCCAAAAATTCCTAGAGTGTTGCTGGTTTTCAGTGTATGTGAGAATCCTAAAGAAGTGTGTTTTAACACCATCAAAGGATTACCTCAGCAAGAGAATTGACGAATCTCTCCAGTGAGAGTGAGGGCAAGCAGGGAAAACAAAATCTTCCTTCTTCCATGTCCCTTTATGTATGCTGTCACCAGAAGGTGTGGCCCAGATTTCGAGTGCGTCTTCTCACCTCATACAATCCAGTCAAACAGATCCCTCACAGATGTGTTCAGAGGTTGGTTTAGCTGACTTCAGATGCACTCACATTGACAGCCAAGACTAGCCGTCACAGCAACTCTCTAGTGTTCCCATTTTAAGGGACTTAACAGTTGTGGAACACTACTCTCAATGACCTCCTCTAATTACCCCCTCCCTAATCCTCATTTTCCAAATATCAACACTTCAAGCAATTAGGACTTAGTCATAATTTACCAGTATGTTTTGAAAATCAGAAGTTTTAAATTTTAATGAAATTCAAAGTAATTGTTTTTCATTTAGGTTTCCTCCTTTGTGTGTGTGTGCCAATTTAAAAAAATCTTCCCTTAACCCAGGTTCAGACAGACTTTCTTATGTGTTTTACCTGAAAATGTCATAGTTTAAATTTTTATACCTTGGTTTTTAATTAACCACATTGGTAAATTGCTATTATATAAGGTACTAAATATGGGCTAACATTTATGCCCCACTCCTTTAGAAACATTCTTATTTATGTATCTGAGGATGGTCTTGATTTATTATGGACTGGAGATGGCCATGAACTTCTAAGTCTCCTATCTCCACCACCAAAATGCAGGGAATAGAGGCATGCTCCACCACACCCAGTTCATGCCATTGTGCCTAGCTTTCTAGGAAAGCCATCTATGAACTGTAGGTGGATTTTTTCATGGGACCATCAGCTCCCCAATAAATTAACTCATTTCTATTAATTTACTTTTTGCATATTTTGCATCATGGCTTTATTATCTCATTTCCATATTGTCCATCCTGCTTGCTCTGTGTCTTCTGTCATCTCTGCCTTCTTCTTCCCAGCATCCTCTGTGCTCCAAAAATCCTGTCTAGCTATTGGCCATTCAGCTTTTATTTTATTTTTTTATTGTATTTTTAAACATTTTATAATTTAATTTAATTTTACATATCAGCCACAGATTCCCCTGTCCTCTCTCCTCCCGCACCCTCCACCCTCTCCAGCTCACCCCCATTCCCATCACCTCCACGGTAAGGACTCCCCTGGGGATTCAGCTCAACCTGGTGGATTCAGTACAGGCGGGTCCAGTCCCCTCCTTCCAGGCTGAGCAAAATGTCCCCACATTAGCACCAGGTTCCAAACAGCCAGCTCATGCACTAAGGACAGGTCCTGGTCCCAACCCTGGGTTCCTCCCAAACAGTTCAAGCTAATCAGCTGTCTCACTTATCCAGAGGGCCTGATCTAGTTGGGGGCTCCTCAGTTATTGGTTCATAGTTCATGTGTTTCCATTAGTTTGGCTATTTGTCCCTGTGCCTTTTCCAATCATGGTCTCAACAATTCTCAATCATACAATCCCTCCTCTTTCTTGCCCATTGGACTCCTGGAGCTCCACCTGGGGCCTGGCCATGGATCTCTGCATCTGCTTCCATCAGTCATTGGATGAGAGTTCTACCACGACAGTTAGGGTGTTTGGCCATCTGATCATCAGACTAGGTCAGTTCAGGCTTTCTCTCAACCATTGCCAATAGTCTATTGTGGAGGTATCTGTGCATTTCTGGGGACCTCTCTAGTGCTTTGTTTCTTCCTATTCACATGGGGTCTTCATTTATCATGGTCTCTTTTTCCTTGTTCTCTCTCTCTCTCTGTGTTTATGCAGCTGGGATCTCCTGCTCCCATAAGCTCTCTTTTCCTTTATCCTTGCCCTTCATTACCCTCCCTCATGTCCAGTTTGCTCATGTAGATCTCATCCATTTCTCTGTTGTTGGGGAAACCCTGTGTCTTTCTTAGGGTCCTGTTTTCTAGATAGCCTCCCTGGAGTTGTGAGTAGCAGTCTAGTTATCCTTTCTTTTACTTCTAGTATCCTCCTATGAGTGAGTGCATATCATGTTTGTCTTTCTGAGTCTGGGTTACCTCACTCACGATGATTTTTCCTAGATCTATCCATTTGCCTGCAAACCTCAGCTTTTTATTAAACCAATCAGAGTGACACATCTTTACAGTGTACAAAAAGATTATTCCACAACAATGAACTGAAATACATTTCTCAGACCCTCAACATTAACTTCTTAAAGATTATAAACATCTATTTTCAATTTTTGAAGATTTTGGGGAGTAAAATCTGAATCTTGGACCTTCCTTTCTTAACACAATGTAAAATAACAATTATTTTTGTCATAAAATTTGAATAAACACAGCAGTATATAACATTATCTGATTTATTTTGTATCTATAATTACATGGATGCATTGGTATTGTATACATTTTATATAGTCTTCAGACTTTATCTTTTAGGAAAGCAACTAACCAAATTAACAGAGAGGGCAAAGCCAGCTGTAAGAAGGTTATTAAGAAATGTCATCTCAACATGCTTCAATCCAGTCCAGAATCTCTGCGTTATAGAATGAGGGAAAAGGTTTTCTAACTAGCAACTCTAAGTTGCTCATGGCAAATTCTTAATGGAAGTCCCTTGAATTTAAATGTATTCAGTAGAAATATGTGAAAAATTGCTTTCACTAGTTCCCAGGGCAAGATGTAGGAATTTGTAAAACATGGTCAGATTGCTTTAATACACATTGTAAAAATAAACTATTTGATAAAAGACACTTTTAAAAATAGTTCCCACGTCTTTGGGGAAAATGCTTTTATTGTGTGTTAAGGACTCACTGAAAGACAGGAAGCAAAGTGTGACAATTCAGGGCCCGGAGCTGAGCATGGTAATAGCGACACCTCTAAGGAAGGCTGCCTTCAAAGATAGTTAACATCCTAGAAATTTGTCAAAATAACAAAATCTCCAACTGAAATTACTAACTGTAATTACAAGGTAACAGGTGCAGGAATAAATCCAAGGATGACTTCTCAGTTATTAAAATGGAAAAATCCCAAATATGAACTTTCTAGAACACACCCGTAAGAGATCTACTGAAAGAAAGAAAAAGCCCAAGTGCAGAAGGAATAGCTTCAGAGTGCTCCCCTGAGCACCAACAGCCTACCTCACAAAGAGCCCCAGAAACAAACCAGAAGACATCATCCTATGATTGCATAAGAACTGGAGCTTTCTGTATCTCCTGACCACCACTCCTCAGACAAGAAAGACCAAGAGGAATCCCAGACAAGAATAAGTACAATGATCAGGGGGTTTCTATATGAAGATCAGGTGAAGGCAGTCAATGCCTGAGGCTAAAAATCACAAAAGCCAAAAGGGACTGTGATTAAAGTCTTATTGTCAAGTCTATGATGATGTGGAATAAGGACCTGTTCATAAGATTATGTAAGGAATGTGGAGCTTGCTGTTTGTTGCATAGTTTAAAAACTTGTACTTCTAAATCAGGAGTTATATTTCTCTCCTTTGAAGCTCTGAAGTGCTTTACACCATTTTTGACATAAATCATAATCTTTCTTATTGATGTGTCTCATTCCATGATTAAACTGTGATTTATCTGAAAAAAAAACTTGCATCACAGAAATGCAGGACATTTAGAGAGTGAATTTTCTTTAATGGGTTGCTTAGGCTGAATGAATAGGTATTTTTTCTGGGATTATTAGAATTATGGATGGCTGGTAGAAATACAAAGGAAGGGTTCACATAGTATATTTGAACATGAAGAAATTAGGTGTACAGGTCTCAGGGACCTTAGCAACTTGCCTGAGGTGAGGAATATTTGGGATTTGTGGATGTTTCTTTATTTAGGGGGATGCTCTCTTTTCCTTGATCCTTGCCCTTCATTACCCTCCCTCATGTCCAGTTTGCTTATGTAGATCTCATCCATTTCTATGTCGTTGGGGGATATTTCATATTCAAAAATATTCATCTTGGGGATGTGCTTCAAGTTCAAATGTTATATTCATTCATGTTTAGCATCTGTCTTATATACCGACACATCATCATTCATTTGTGTTCACACAGCACTCACAAATGTGCTGTGGGATTTTTTAGTGTGCCTGTGTTTTGACATCAATGGGTCACCTAGGTCAGGTATGGAAATTTTGACTTGTAGCGTCAGGTTAAGCAAACATTTTACCCTTCACATTTTCATATTAAAGATACTCCATTTACATTATTTCTTGTAAAGATATAATACATGTCAATCATAGAATGCTTCGATATAAAGGAATGAATTTGGGCTTGGGGAACTGGTACGGTGGGAGAATACACCTCGGTGAGGAGAGAAGTCTCCATACTGTAAGGGAAAGAGGCAACACTTTATTCTCTGCAGGATTTTCTCCATGCATGATAGTTTTTCTATGTCTTGGTTAATTGTAAATTTTCTACATTATTATAGAACACTAACATATTATTGTTTTCATGGTAATTACATGGACTCACCAGAGATCACATGATAATTTTCTGTTTCTGAGAATTCTAAGTTGTTTTCAAACCAAGTCAAACTGTTCCGTGATATTAATGAAAACTGATATTTTTTAGGGAAAAAAATCTCATTTGAGGCAGGTCTAATAAAATAAAAGGGCAGAAATTTTTGAGAAATGAGGTGATTGTAAAGTGTCCTGGAATCTATACTCAGTAATTAACTGTGAACAAACCACACAGATAGCATATGCCACAGAGATTCATAAAGCAATTTCTGATTTTATGGATATGTTGCTGTCTGTGACTAATGTAACTGTATTTAAAGCATCATGCAACACAGATAGTTCTTGTTAGGTATATCATGTCAAGAGTACAATTGCAAGCATCAAGAGGTTTCATATTTTTCATTTTAAGGAGATTTTTCACACTTAGATTAAGAATAGATGCTCTGCATTCCTCTCCTGAGTGTGATTGTTTGAGACAGCAATAGTCTGACTAACAATTTCACTGAAAGCTCAGTTTGATTGCTTTAATACGAGAGAAGACAATTTATTTCCCTTAAAGTACTTTACTAGAAGAACATAAAAGGGGAAATAAATTCATCCATCCTTTATTATGAGAAATCAAAGAGTACCTTTTCCTTGAGATAATGATAATTTAATTAAAGAATTATATAGATATATAATTATAATTTATACAATAAGGATGATAGGAGTCAGTTAGGAGAGAAAGGAGAACTTCACAGAGTAGGCAGGAATTGAGTTGAACACTGAAGAATGAGCACAGCTTATGCAGGTAAACTGTGGGATTAGAAATCTCCTATTGGGTAAGTATGGTAGGCAAACCCATGGCATAGCTGGGTATTAAGAGATAACTTTGCTGGAGTGAGGAAACTCATTCTGGAAGAGAGTAGAAAGTGAGATCAAAATAGAGATGGAAGACAGATGAAAGAGTTTAGACTTTATCCCCATGTATAATGGGACCCTTTGAAGAGCTATTTAATAGAAAGGTGACATAATGAGTATATTATTCCTAGATGATATAATCTAGTATTGATGTGGCTAATGGAAAGGAGCGAGGGGAGACAGAGTGAAAACACCAGACACAGTAAACTGAGATTGTTATTGTCTATGGAGATGGATGCAACATTTCAGTTTGTGTCTCCCAACAAGGATAAGCAGAGCCTGTGACTCTTCCATTGTGGATGTGGTTTGATTCATATCCCACCTCAGAGCAGCAAGAAAGGTACTGGGTCCTCTTACAACTTTAGTAGTCAAAAGTCTTACATGATACATGACTTTTCCCAGCGGGAGACCCAAGTAGAACCTGGACTATGTCAAAAGAGTGAACATCCAAGGGAAGTATTGAAGGAGGATGTGGATGCTGGAGTGTGTGGTCCATCAAGGGACAAGCCTTGAGAGCTTCCTTGGACTGCTACCTGGTTCCAAACATATCAAGTGCTTAAATATACATCTCACCACTCCTCTCGCAGGAACGGATCCCGTCTCACTAAGGTGAGCAGGCCCAGGTTTGAAGGGCAGGCTGTCATTGTGTCATCAAATTCTGCTGTGTAAGACGTTCCTCACACATCCCTTAAGGGTGCTTCTTCTGGCTGTGGGTTTTTGAGCTCTACAGGGGTAATTTTCTATCCACACATACAAATCTGGGAATAGCCATAGGATAAGAAGACTTGTCCCAAAGGGGACGACAAAAGGCATATAGTAGTCACTGCTCAATGCCATGTCTTACACTCATCCAGCAGCCTGTCACCAATGCTGTGAGTAGGACCCAGTCCCACACTCTGGTTGTAATTTTGTGTCAGTCATGACGTGTGGTGGTGGTGGTGGGGGAGGCACAGTAAGTGCTAGAGAAGAGAGATTTGTGAGGAACAGACATTTGGGGCAGCTGGCACTGAAGCCTGCCCTTTGACCTTGCTACTGGTCTGGCTTGATGGCGGTTTGAAGTTGTCACAGATCAGCTGTCACAAAGAAAGGCTGCAACTAAAGAGTGAAGACAAGTGAGAAGACTCTCACAGAGTGGTAGCATGAGGACAAAGTGGCCTCATTCCTTCAATATTTATTACTAATTTATTCTTTCAGAATTTCATACAATGTATTGTGACCATATTCACCCTCCTCTCCCACCTGCTCCCACATCTATACCCTTCTCTACTCACACTATTATGTCCTAATTTATTTACTTATTTTTTTTTGTAAATCCATTCAGTCAAATTAATGCCCCCCATATACTATTGAGTACATGGCCAGTCATCTATTGCAGCATGATCAACATATGGTGGTCCATACCCTTAATGAAAACTGACTCCCTTAGCTGCCATCAATTGCCTTAGGTGGGATTCGGTGGCCACCTCCCTTCCCCATGTTGGGACTTTGTCTGGCTTGTGCAGGTGCTTCATAGAACATCCTAGTGCTCTTCTCCACGGACTTCTTGTCTCAGGACTCAGGGGAGCAGGGGATACAGAGAAGGTTGGAAAGTTGCAAAACCACTGCTATCCCATTTGAGCTTCAGTCTTTCAAATACCACACACACTTCTCTTCAGGTCATCTCTGCATTCCCCCCATCAGAAAATGGAATTGGAAAGGCCCCCAGGGCATGTTGGTTGACATCGGTACAATCCCTACAAGTTTCTCTTATCCAACAACACAATAACCCTTCTTCCAGCTGCTGTGTAACATCTGCACATTCATTGGTGGAGGGAATTTTAGAGATGGAATTGGCTTTGGGAAGGTAAACAGTCTTTAGGGATAGTTATGAAAACAATGTTCCCATTTTATTTAGATATTTATTAGTCTTTTGTGATTTTCTTGATCCCAACAGCAACTGGAATTACAAATGTCAGACAAATCACCACAGGTAACTAATCTAGATCTACTTTTATACATTTTAAGATGGAAAAAATATTTTTGAGGACTAAAGATGTAGGTAGAGTTAAACTGAAGGCATTATGTAAACAATTTGAACAATATTTTGCTAATTAAAAAGATATAGGCATATGAATGGTCTGATTCCTAGAATTCATATAGCCAAGTTCTCTAAACTAACAGTTAAATAGGACAAGTAATGATTGAACTCTTCTTGGAAGTGAACAGTGAGCCTATGAGTAGTATGGTCAGCCCTGGTGTGTATCAGCCTGAGAGGAGATGTAGCGGGAACTGAGTTAGTCCTGCAGGAAGCCGAGTGTACATGCTGTGGTCATGAGGCAGATTGACTGCAGTTGGCATGCAATCTCCTTTCTATTTGTATGTTATTGGCCCCAATATACAAGTGGACTTGGACTAGATCAGAGCTTCATCCTCATCCTCAGGTTTTTAAGTCATGGTACAAATAAATGGTTGTTTCTGGAACATCTGTGTGAGATGACAGGATGGAAAGTGAGGAGATGGAATGACAGTTGCTGCCATTTCTTCTTCTCTCCACAGTGTCTACTCTATCTTTTCCAAATGGCTAACACGGATTATATTTTCTTATCTGTCCTTGTGTATGTGTGAGGACTCAGGTGTGCTTTCCCCACGATCACTGTTTCCTCTAAATGCTTCAGGGAATTGGGAAAAAAACCTTGAATTGAGAGGCAATATAACCATTTTTTTTTAATATTTCTTTGTTTTCCTTCCTTTTTTTGCTATTTTTAATGAAAATAAATTTTTATGCAATGCATGCCAATCACAGTTTCTCCTCCCCCATCTCCCCTCTCAGACCCTCTTTACGTCTCCACCCATGTAACTCCACATCTTCTATTTCTCATTAGAAAAACCAACCTAACCCAACAAAAAACCAAAACAAAACAAAAAGACCAGGCAAATGAAAATCGAACAAACCAGATTTTTTTTTAAAGCAAACACAAGAAACACACATGCATACACAAAACCCATAAAAACACACAATCAGAAACCATAATATACCAGCAAAACACCGGGGATATAAAAAAATGCCCCAAACAAAACAATATGAGACAAAAAGTCTACAAAAATACCATTGAGTTCATTTTGTGTTGGCCATCTATTGCTGATCTTGGGGTCTACTCTTTTTTCTTTTTTTAAAATATATTTATATATATTTTTCATACAGATATTTGTGTTTTAATTTTGTATATCAGCTATGGGTTCCCCTGTCCTCCCCCATCCTGCCCCACCCCTGCCCCTACCCCTGCCCCTACCCCCCATTGCCATCTCCTCCAGGGCAAAGACTCCCCTGGGGATTCAGCTCAACCTGGTAAATTCAGTACAGGCAGGTCCAGTCCCCTCCTTCCAGGCTGAGCAAAGTGTCCCTGTGTAAGCACCAGGTTCCAAACAGCCAGCTCATGCACTAAGGACAGGTCCAGGTCCCACTGCCTGGGTGCCTCCCAAACAGATCAAGCTATTCAATTGTCTCACTTATTCAGAGGGCCTGATCCAGTTGGGGGGGCTCCACAGCTTTTGATTCATAATTCATGTGTTTCCATTAGTTTGGCTATTTGTCCCTGTGCTTTTTCCAAACTAGGTCTCAACAAATTCACACTCTTACAATCCTTCCTCTTTCTTGACATTTGGACTCCTGGAGCTCCAGGAGCCTAGCTGAGAATCTCTGCATCCACTTCCATCAGTTATTGGATGAGAGTTCTGGCACGACAGTTAGGGTGTTTGGCCATCTGACCACCAGACTAGGTCAGTTCGGGCTTTCTCTTGACCATTGCCAGTAGTCTACAGTGGAGGTATCATTGTGGATTTCTGGGGACCTCTTTAGCACTTTGCTTCTTCCTGTTCTCATGTGGTCTTCATTTACCATGGTCTGTTATTCCTTGTTCTCCCTTCCTGTCTTGATCCAGCTGGGATCTCCTGTTCCCCTAAGCTCTCTTTCCCTCAAACCTTGCCCTTCATTACCTGTAGTTAGAGTTTTCCTGCCTGGCCCAGTCAGGACAAATCTCTCTTACCCGCCAGTCCCACAGTCGCTCAGACCCAACCAAGAAAACACATAGAAACTTACATTGTTTAAAAACTGTATGGCCATGGCAGGCTTCTTGTAATCTACTTCTTCTATCTTAAATTAACCCATTTCTGTTAATCTATTCTTTGCCACGTGGCTTGTGGCTTACCAGTGTCTTTACATGTTGCTTCTCATGGCGGCTGCTGGCAGTGTCTCCTCCCAGCCTTCTACTTCCCAGAATTCTCTTCTCTCTTGTCCCGCCTATACTTCCTGCCTGGCCACTGGCCAATCAGAACTTTATTTACACAGAGCAATATCCACAGCAATTACCTCTACTCATGTCTAGGTTGTTCACATAGATCTCATCCATTTCTCTGTCATTGGGCGATCCTTGTGTCTTTCTTAGGGTCCTGTTTTCTAGGTAGCCTTCCTGGAGTTGTGTAGCAGTCTAGTCATCTTTGTTTTACATCTAGTATCCTCCTATGAGTGAGTACATACCATGTTTGTCTTTCTGAGTCTGGGTTACCTCACTCAGGATGATTTATTTTTTCTATATCCATCCATTTGCCTGCAAACCTCATGAGGTCATTGTTTTTTTCTGCTGAGTAGTACTCCATTGTGTATATGTACCACATTATCTTTATCCATTCTTCAGTTGAAGAGCATCTAGGTTGTTTCCAGGTTCTGGTTATTACAAACAATGCTGCTATAAACATAGCTGAGCAAATGCCCTTGTGGTGTGATTGAGCATTCCTTGGGTATATGCCCAAGATTAGTATAGCTGGGTCTTGGGGGAGATGGATTCCCAATTTTCTAAGGAAGCGCCATATTCATTTCCAAAGTGGCTGTACAAGCTTGCATTCCCTCCAGCAGTGGAGAAGAGTTCCCCTTACTCCACATCCTTTCCAGCATAAGCTGTCTTCAGTGTTTTTGATCTTAGCCATTCTGACAGGTGTAAAGTACTGTTTTGGTATCCAGTGAGACTCCATTGGGAAAAACAAACAAACAAACTGATTCTTCCTTTGTAAGTGGTTGTCAACTGAATACAGATAATTGGTTAGGGATGGGAGCTTGAGCCCCTTTCTCCCTCTCAATGCTGGGATTCTGTCTGTCTTAGAGTTGTGCAGGCCCTGTGCATGCTGCCATAGTCTCTGTGAGTTCATGTGTACATCTATTCTGTTATGTCTGGAAGATTACTTGTGCAATCTATTTGTATTGTTTATTATGCTGTTTCTGCCACCTTTTATGCAAAGTTCCTTGAGCACTGAGAGGAGGGGTCTGATGGAGACATCCCATTTATGACTGAGTCTTCCAGATCTCTACCCTCTGCACATTGTCCTGTTGTGGTGCTCTGTGTTTGTTTCCATCTCTTGCAGAAGAAAGCTTCTGTGAGGATGAATGAGTAAGATATTGACCTATGGGTATAACAGAATGCTGTTAGGAGTCTTTTTATTGCTATGGTTCTCTAGCAGAACCAAGCAGCCATATGGAAATTCTTAAACAACTCAAGCTATTGTCAAGGCTATTGGTTGCTCTCTGCAAGTAGATGGCAAGACACTATTGCTGAAGAAAACACATATATCATTTAACACAGAGAAATCAAGTTGGTGCCTAATTAGAGCCTTCACGCTAGTGAAGTAAATATACTAGTGTTCATGGTACTGGAAGGTACTCTACCTACTACCAGAGGAGAAAGGCCAGGCACGGGTTTTAGTCTAGTTAATGGGACCAAGCCTGAGTTACATAGTGTGGATTGGGTTTTAAATTCAACAGAAAATGGTTGGTTACTCCCGTAATACTGCGTCCCTATTGCATCCACCACTGAGCATGTCATGTGAAGCCAGCAGTTATTGTGGCTCACTAAATTCATAGCTGTGTAAGGTTGTCGATGACTTTTCTCCACCTGCAGCATGGACAGAATCCTCTAGCGTTATGAAAGCTAGCCAATAGGAATGAGGTTTCCAGGTAATACCAGCTTACTTTCTCCATGTCCCATGATTTAATTATGTAGTATCTTCAGCAACAGTGTCTTACCATCCAGTTTGGAGGGTAACCAAGATCAATGGCAAGAGCCTACAGTATTTACAGAGGCTATAGGAACCTACTGACGAGTAATTTAAAAGAAGATAAAAGCCTACTTCCATGACACACTTCCTCCAACAGGACCGCACCAACTCCAATGAGCCACACCTGTAGTAATTCCCCTTCCTCTGAGGCCATGGAGACATTTTCACTCAGACCACCACAGTCCACTCCCTGGCCACACAGGCTTGTAGCCAGGTCATTGTGCAAAATGTGTTCAGTCCAACTCCAAAAGTCCCATAGTGGTTAATAGTTTCAACTCTTCTTTCCCTTTTTTTAATTTATTATATTTGTGTTTTAATTTTACCCATCAGCCATGGGTTCCCCTGTCCTCCCCCCTCCTGCCCCACCCCCACCTTCCCCCCAGCCCCTCCTCTCCATTCCCATCTCCTCCAGGGCCAAGACTCTTTAAAAGTCCAGTCCAAAGTCTTTTCAGAGACTCCTGACAATCTCTTAACTGTAGCCCCCATAAAATCAAACTAAAACAGCAGATCACATACTTCCAACATACAATGGCATAGAATATACATTACCATTCCAAAAGGGAGGAAAGAGCATAGTGAGGAAATATTGGGCCAAAGCAAGACCAAAAACCAGCTGGGCAAACTCAAAACTGCATCTCCATGTCTGATGTCAAGGTGCCTTTCAGATCTCCAACTCCCTTCAGCTTTGTTGACTGTAACACTCATCTCTCTTGGGCTAAAATTCCACTCCCCTGTTAGCAGCTTTCCTTGGCAGGTATCTCATGATTATGGCATCTCCAACATCTCAGAGTCTCCAAGGCAATCCAGGATTCAAATTCACAGCTTCACACAATGGTCTCTCTATGCCTCCATTCAAGGTCACCCCTAACATATTTCTAACCTCAGTGGCTTTCCTTAGTTACAAAGGGGGATTCCATAACCCCTCCTTTTTTTTTTTGTATCCTGACTCTAAAGCCAGAATCACATGGCCAGAGCTACCAAGTTCTACTGCTTGCTGGGGCTAGAACATGGCCCCCTCATTAAAGTATATTTTTATCAGCTTTCTATTTTTGGTGGTTTCCTTCACTGTCTAAGCTTAGCTGTCCTGAAATTTGATTTTGTAGACTAGGCTGGCCTCAAACTCAGGTATCCACCAGGCTCTTTGCTTCTTGGGTGCTGGGATTAAAGGTGTGCATCACCATGCCTGGCCCTAAACTTTTCTTTAATTTCTTTTCACTTTTCTTTAATTATTTTTCACAAGTTGAAAGCTTAGTTGGGTGAGGTCTTTCTCTGAAGCCACCCCTCCCTTTATTCTATGGACCAGCAGGCCTTTCTTTAATCTCTTCATACTTCCTGGTGCTTCTTTTCTCCTGCAACTGTACATTTTGTTTTTCCTTGCTCAGCTTGCTCCTTTTCATTATTGATCTGTATAAGACTAGCCACTGATAAGTAAATAATACAGTCAAATCTAGGCTGTCTAGAAATCTCCTCTGCCAAAGCTGTTAATCCATAAATCTTCAGTTTTAGCCTTAGGCAGATTTTTTTGGACAAGGGCAGAAAGCACCAAAATATCACAAGAATGATCTCTAGGCCACATATTAATATTCTTCTCCTCTGAAACCTCTTGAGCTGGACCCCACAGTTCAAATTACCCTCAGTACCACTGTCTTTCATGCTCCTACTAGGACAGACTATTAAGCTTACTTAAACTATTCAACTGATTTTCTAATCCATAGTTTTGAAGTCCACATTCCTTCAAATAAAAGCATGGTCATGACTATCATAGCAATACCCCAGTCCCTGGGACCAACTTCTGTCTTAGTTAGGGTTTCTATTGCTGTGAAGAGACACCATGACCATGGCAACTCCTATATATGAAAATATTTAATTGGAGCTGCGTTACAGTTCAGAGGTTTAGTTCATTTTCATCAGGGTGGGAAGCCTGGCAGCAGACAGACAGACGTGTCTCTGGACATGTAGCTGAGAGTTCTACATCTGGATCAGCAGGCAGTAGAATGAGGGAGTGAGAGAAGGCCTGGTAACACACTTCCTCCAACAAGGCCACACCTAGTCCAGTAAGACCACACCTCCAAAAATGGATGAGTCTATGGGGGCCATTTTCATTCAAACTACCACACCTTGCATTGCACTTTTTGTGGTGCCTGGTGTAGGCATTGTCTCCTGTTATAGGGTAATATCATTCAAAACCTTTTGATATATATGTGTGTGTGTATATATATATATATATATATATATATATATATATATATATATATTCAGAAGTTTCTATAGCAGTAGGTTACCATATGCTATTTTCAAAAGTATTTTTGTTAAAAAATATTCTATAACTTTATTATTATAATATCTTAAATCAAATGTCAAATGTTGAACAGCTTTAGTATTAGTTTTCCTTCTCCATACTCGCTCCTCCACTCAGCCCTCTGTTCCCTGCCCCATGTCAAACTTCCTGTTCCATTTTCCTTCTTTCCCACTTCCTACCACCTGTGTTCTATTCTCCTTTCTTTGAAATCCCCTCTGTGGCCCCTAGCTAGCTCCTGATTTCTGTGTGTGGACTCCAGTTTAAACATTCATATCTAAATACTGAAAACTAGCAATCACTTGAGAGCGAACATGGGGCATTTATCTTTTGGGTGTGGGTTGCCTTATTCAGAACAATTATTTCCAGGTCTATCCATATACTTGAGAATTTCATTTTTCTTAATAACAATACTTAATACTCTGTTCTGTAAATGCACCCACTTCATGATATATCCATCTATTGATGGGGATCTAGGTTCTTCCTTCCTTCCTTCCTTCCTTCCTTTCTTTCTTCCTTCCTTCCTTCCTTCCTTCCTTCCTTCCTTCCTTCCTTCCTTCCTTCTTCCTTTCTTTCTCTCCTGTATGTGTATTTATGCACACATGAATGTGGACCCATGTGTGCCACAGTGCACATATGGATGAGAAGACACTGGAGCCAGTTCTCTCCTCCCACCCTGGTTGAGACAGGCTCTCCTTGCTTCTGTCACTCTGCTGCACACTGCACACTCCAAGCTGCAAGCTACAGGGGGATTCTCCTGTCTGACCTCCTAGCTTGCTGCCGCAGGAGGGCCGGAGTTGTAGATGAGCATCACCACATCCAGCACCCCCGGGTTAAACTTGGGTTATCAGGCTTATAGAGCAAGTGTGTTAACCAGCTGAGCCACCTTGCTGCCCACATCTTCTGCCCATGCCCTGCTTTCCTTCTGTCACTGTACAGGCACATGTTAGTTGAGTGCTTGTGCAGTTTGGAAATAGTTATGCTCTTCAACACCCCACGTCTTCCCTCCATTGTTCTTTCAGGCCTAATATTATCAGTAGTACCAGAACTCCGTGTTCCCATGAATCTGATTCTGTATCTAAAGAAGAAGAAAAACGAATGGAAAAAATAAGTTTTAAAATAATTCAGAGAATTGTAATAATAGTAACATTCTAATATTAAAAGGAGGATTATGTGCTAATTTAATATCCCTTTTCAAACACTTTTCAGACTTGTTTACAGTGCATAAAAGTCAGAGGATATCCTGCAAATGACTATGCAAATGGATTAGAAAGATATTCATGAGTCAAAGTCTTTTCTAAATGCAAAAGCTTTTATTTGGTTTCTTTTGTCTGGTTTCAGAAGACTTTTCAAACGATCCTTTGAATATGGAGACTTGTTCTGCCTGGTTGCTTAACAGATCAGCATTTAGAAGGGTTATTTTAGTCAGCCAATAGACTGCTGTTGGTGTGCTTCAAAGAGTGCTTTGGTCTTGTGTCATGGCTTAGCTAGTAAAGGTACTTGTGACTGATGACCTGAGTTAGATCTCTGCAACCGCGTGGTCGAAGAAGAGAGGCCATCCTTTACTCACTGTCCTCTGCCTTCCACATGCATGCCATTTCAAATGGGCGTGCGTGTGCAT
Source organism: Onychomys torridus (assembly GCF_903995425.1). NCBI lineage: Eukaryota > Metazoa > Chordata > Mammalia > Rodentia > Cricetidae > Onychomys > Onychomys torridus. The sequence continues at coordinate 107,343,479 of NC_050448.1, forward strand.
GCACACACACTCACACACACACACTCACACACACACACTCTCTCTCTCACACATACACACACACACAGAGAGAGAGAGAGAGAGAGAGAGAGAGAGAGAGAGAGAGAGAGAGAGACAAAGGTATACACACATGCACAAATAAATAAATGTGAAATGACTTTAAAACATCTTTACACTGTGAACACATCCAATCTTTATGGATTTTGTAAGTAGAGAACATTGTGGGGTTGAAGGCTGGCAAAACTTACATGGAGGAAGGAAAATGAGTTTTTATTTCATGCCCCTCCATATTTGTGTTTTTAATTATTACAAAGAGAATTAAATCCTAAACAGAAAACAGAATCAATTCTCACTAACAAATTCTTTTGGTGTTTTGATCTGATGTAGTGATTTGAAGATAGCCATTTAGAAACAGGCAAATAATTTCTGGCTTTTTCAGCAGACTCCTCCATACCTCCTCCATAATCCAACAGATTTCATGTTTACTCCCACAGTCTTCATTAACTAGAGAAAATTCAGTCTGCTTCAAAACAAAATGGAAAGTTCTGGAGGATGGCCATGTCCGTTTATACTTAACAGACCTTTAAGATTGCCTTCTTCTGGGTCCTGCTCTGGTTTCCCCCTTCACATGTTAGGCTTTGGCATCTCAACTGCCTGTGATCTAAAAACAGGGCGTTCCTCCCTCTCCTGGAGCACCAGCGTGCTTTACTCCAGAAATAAAAACCAATGGACTGCTTCCTGACGCTTATATCCCTGCTTCCTGCACCTGCTAAACCTTCAGGCAGTAAGTCCATCTGCCTACAGGTCCCACAAGTAGCTGGGCATTGCGGGGAACCAATGACCCACAGAGCGACTGCTGGAGACAGTATGTGTAGCCTGATGCAGCCCACACTGACCTGGGCCAGCCCTGACTGCCACCGTGGCATAGTTCACATCCACAGTCCCACCCAGTGGCAAACGCAGTGGTGGCTGTGGGCCAATTCTGTGTGGTTAAGTGTGTTATGTGTTTAGCCTGAAGCCATGTAGGAACTCTTCGGAACGATGAAGAGTTCTGGCTGAGAACGTGTTGGCTCTGTTGGGTCAGCACTTTGCTTCTCCGAGTTGGTGAGTGCGATTCTTTGCCACATTCTCAAATAGTCAGCTGATAATTTTCGAGAATGGAGTTCGTTTAAGCTCAGTTTATAGCTATTTTTATAGCTCAGTTTAACTCTTATACAAAGATCCAGGCCTGAGAATCATGGGGAAAAGTAAAATCTACAGTGCGAGAATTCATTTTCTTCATTCGGTAAGTGAATGAAATTCTCAAAAATGGAATTGGAGCGGCCTTGGCAATCCTGCAGGAGTCAAGGGAACTGTTTTCTCACAAAGATGGTTGTGACTTCTAAATAGCCTCAGGATGTGGTTATGAAACTTGTTAGAGATTTAGAAATACAACAGTTAAAAAACAAACAAACAAACAAAACAAAAAACCAGACTACGTATTAATTAGGGGAGGAAATCACCCCCAAAAGAGAGCCCATAAGCAGGCAAATTATAGCACTGATCAATATAGGAGAGATATTCATTTATTTAGCTGTCTCAGTCAGTGTCATGTTGCTGAGAAGAGACGCCATGACCAGAGCAACTCTTATAAAGGAAAGCATTTAATTGGGGCTTGCTTTCAGTTCAGAGGTTTAGTCCATTAAACAGCATGGCTGGGAGTGTGGTGCCATGCAGGCAGACATGAGAGCTGATAGTTCTACATCAGGACTGACAGACAGCAGGAAGAGAGAGCCGGTGGGACCAGCATGAGCATTTGAAGCCCCAAAGACCACCCCTAGTTCACACTTCATTGAACAGGACACACCCACTCCAACAAGGCCACACCTCCTACTCCTTGTCACATGCCTTCACTCTTTAATGACTATACATTTGAATCTATGAGCCAATGGGGACCGTTCCCGTTCAAACCAGCACAGTGACCCTAGTTAAAGGTCCACTCAGAAAAATGTCATTCTAAGGAGGAACTTACTTCTGAAAGGAACCCTTTAAAAGGTCCTGTCAGGTACAGTTTGGCATTCTCAATGAACATTATTCCTTTCTATGTCCCTTCACTGTTGGAATTGTCCACACTGGTGTCTTAAGTATTAAAGCTCAGAGAGCTGATCAACACACAGCATCAAACCAAAATATTTTATGACTATTTGGCCTGATTTTGATTGATGACTCTTTGTCTAATATCAGGAACTTTAAAAATGTTAATATAGTCCAGGTTCCCTGTTTTATTATTTTTTTTAGCACTTTGCAGCATGTCATAATATCTTAAGTTGTCCATTTGTTTTAATTTTGATTTAATATGCTAGAAGGGTCATGTTCTTACCTTAGCAGGAGGCATAGGTTTTAAGTGTGTTATGGGTTAGTTGCCTCAAGACTTGAGCCTCCCTTTACAGTTTAGTTTCTTAATTTCAGGACCTTCTGAAAGGTTTGTTTGTTTGAAAATATTATGTGATGTATACAGAGGACTCTAGATCCTGGCAGATCTAGGCTAGATCCCAGCAGATCCCTTCATAACTTCTATGAAGTTATATTAAATTATATTGAAAGTACAGGAATGTGTCTATTTTCAGTAGTGAGAGAGTTAAAATGTTTTGTTCCTTCCCTGATTCAACAAATTGAGTACAGTGATTATTATGTTTGGCTATACTTCAAAGAATGTTTACATATCTTATCTCATGAAAGGGGTCCTCAGGTAAATGAATCAATACTTAAATAAGGGCTTTGTAAAAAAAAAATCATTCAAAAATGGTGACAGCCTCTATGCCAAGAAACTCATTGATGCTTCCAAAGTTTGGGTGATACCTGTAGATAGTAAATTAAATAGGCCAGAGCATCACTTTCTTTGTGCTTTGTTTACACTTCCATTCTGAAACTGATTTTAAACACATACATATAGATCGACAGCACCTTAGCATGCAATATAGCTTAGGCTAGTGATGGGATTCCTTGGTTCTTTTGGTTAGCAAAAAATAAAGTGAAATTGAGTGTAGAAATGGAGTTTAAAAGAATTATTTCCTATAGAAACTGTTAAATATCAATTTGCCTTTCCTTTTTTTAAATTATATTTGTGTTTTAATTTTACACATCAACCATGGGTTCCCCTGTCCTCCCCACTCCAGCCCCAGCCCCTCACCTTCCTCCCATCCCCTCCCCTCCATTCCCATCTCCTCCAGGGCCAAGACTCCCCTGAGGATTGAATGCACATGCTATTGACTGCTAATATTCAAACCTATGAGACCAAAGAGAAAAAAAATCATATTTTTACTTGCTGTGTCTTGAATATTTTTGTGTAGACTTTTCACTTCCTTTTTAGGCCATTCACAGAAATCAGTATGTAGGAATAAGGGTAAGAGATGGTCTTAGTAATAATTGTGCCTCTTTATAGTTTATCTATTGTATAGTAAAGTGCATTGTTGTTTTAAACATCTGGTACCAAAAGATGCCCCTCCTTCCATACTGTCCTTTCTTCTGAGAGAAATAGCCCTTGTATCCATGACATCACTTGGCCATGTGGCTTGCCTTAGCAAATGGAATGTTGCAGAAAGCATATATTCTGTATCTAGGCAGAAAGTTTCAGAGTGTTCTACAATTATTCTTCTTTTGGGGAATAATGTTTCTCAAATGGTGTTATTCTTCCTGACTGGAGATGGTACTAAGGAAAAAGCATGAGGCAGGGACACAGACAACTCACTGCCAACATCTCAAGACATCACTGAATTTTGTAGTTCTCATATCACAACACAGTACAGCACAGGCTGCCTGATGACACAGTGCATGTTAGTAGAGCCAATCAGACACACATAATTTGTGCATTAGAGTTTCCATTTCTGTGACAGAATTCATGAAACAACCAACCCCAAAGAGGAAAGATTCATTTCAGCTCATGATTTCAGTACATGGGTGGTGGGCTCTGTTGTTGTGGCCTGGATTTGAGGCTGGAAGTAAGACTGGTCAGCACCACAGTGGGGAGCATATGGCCACAGTCGAGCAGAGCTTGCTGTGGCCTGTGAGTCAGGACATAGAGTGTGAGACAGGGAATGGCAGGGGCAACCTCATATCAAATCATCCCAGTTTCCTAGAGGTGAACTTAACATGCACGCTTCTAAATTAAAAATTTGTCAGATAAGCTATTGTCCCAATAACTGATATCATTCTTTCATTTTCATAATTCACTGATTTTAAAAAGAGCAAAGAGACACCACAGAATTTTAATAAAATAAGTACACCATGATTGGATTCCAGCTGCCCCTATGCCTTCTTTCCCAGTATTTCATTTTATATGTATAATGCTGTGCAACAAAAGATGCCATGTCTCTTCCACAGTGAGTGATAGCTGAGATTTTCCCGATTACCCAGATCCCAGATTAGTGAATGTGAGGAAGGGCAAGAATAGGTCTTTAGCCCAACTTTTATCCCTGATGCCCCCATTAATAGTCAATGTATTGTGGGACTTTCATGGATTGCCAGCTCTGTCTTCAACATTTTTATAATAGACCTAAGCTTACAAATGGAACTTGCAAACACAGTAGTTTTTAACACTTTTTAGTGATATAATTGGGAACTATCTGTGATTCAGTCAGTTTTCCTGCATAATGATCAGCACTTGAAAAGGGCCATAGAAACTGAGAATGAGAATAACAGAGTGAGTTATGTTCCTGGGGAGCAGAAGATAATACAGTAGTGGAGACACAACTGGCTTTCCAGAGTCAAGAAATCTTAGTGCCTGATTTCCTCTGCTCCTAGTCATTTCTTCCATCTCTTTTTGCTGTGGGGTAATGCTTTTGTATACTGGTTTAATAAAACACTGATTGGCCAGTAGCCAGGCAGAAAGTATAGGCTGGATAAGCAAACAAGGAGAATTCTGGGAAGAGGAAGGCTGAGCTGAGGAGACGCCAGCCTGCCATCCAGGGAGCAGCATGTAATGGCACACAGGTAAAGCCATGGAACACGTGGCAACATACAGATTAACAAAATGGGCTGAGTTAAGTGTAAGAGCTTGTCAGTAGTTAGGCTGAGCAGTGTTAATTAATATAAGCCTCTGTGTTTTTACTTGGGTCTGAGTGGCTGCAGACTGGGTGGGACACAGAAAGACTTCCAGCTACATCTTTTGGTGACCAAAGCCACAGAATGGAAATGAGACATACTGAAACATGCTTGCTGGCCAAATCTCTAGAGCTAGTATGCATTGGCATATCAAGAATGGTGGATGTGACACATATGGTGACACACTTTAAGAGAAGTCCTGCTACATCAGAGGGAGAGTCCGATTCTCCGTGTCTGTGGTCATGCATTTTATGCTTGTGGATGAAACATTCAAGAAGCAATCCATTCCTTCTCTCTGCTTCATTCCTCCCTTTCCTTTGTTTTTGTTGTCTCTGTGTACAATTGCTCAAGGGAGGGGAGTGGAGGGCAACTGTGGTGGGAGCAATGAAGTCCTGGGAAAAGTCATGTGATCAATAATTTGACACATGTAAAGAATTCATAGACTTTAATAAAATGCATCTTTTGTCCCATTACATGAAGAGCTGCACATGTGTTTTATGTTTTTAATGCTGCCCTGTGTTGCTTTAAAGTTTACCTTGATTCTGGTGTTGTGTGTAGTTTTTGTATCTACAGAGCTATATAATTATAACTTCATGATTTTATATGCATCTAAGTCAGAATGATCTCAAATAAACATTACAGTGTTACCAAAACTGTTTTGTTATTACATTTTCTTAACCAAGTTAAAAATTAACTAAAAAAAAAACTAGTTTCCTGTTATCATAGATGCCCCTCAGACTTGATATTTTGTAAGATCATGATGTTAAAATGAGATAGGTAACTGACATCTTTTATTTGTTAAACAACCTAATTCAAACCTTTGATCATATGTTATACAGTGAGTTCAACAGACAAAAATTAGAAAGATAGAAAATGAGGCTGCAAGCAATTAACATTTATTATTTTGATGTATACAAACATCCTGTTATTAAGAATTTCTTTTGAGTGACTACATTATTAGCTTAAAAATTGCAGTGACATTACCAACTTTTAAAGGAAGACATACATTAAAAGTTTTGCCGTGTTGTTCCACATAAGGGAGCAATCACTTGCCTAGGTGAGCCACTGCATTTCATATTTATGTTTTACTGTGTCGGTAAAGCTAATCAGATAGAAGGCTTCTCAGGTTCTGCCTCTCCTACAAATGAATAGCATCAGTAGACTGTAGCCTCAGGGTGCAGAACTGTTTGTCTTTGTTCAAGGAACATGCCTCATCTACCAGGAAGCACTTTGATCTTCAACCAAAGGCATACCTCATGTGAATGGTGATGGTACAGCTTTGTGGGTGGAAGGGACTGCACAACACACAGATGTGTGTTGTTATATATAACACAGGGACAGTGACTTAGGACCAGGCAGAATTTTTGAAACCCAAAGTCATCACACCTGTCTCTTAGCTGTGCTTTGAGAGGCCTAACAACAAAAATTTGTCGAATCGCATTAAACATTTGTTTCAGCTACAAACAATGAGCATTTGTTTTAGTTGTTTAAGAAAACAGATTATTATTTCAAGTCACTTTTTTTTAGTTTCTTGTCTGATTTCATTTTAGAAATCCAACTCAAAATTTCATAGTGTTTTGAGACTTGCACGAAGGCCCTTTGATTATTTATTGTATTAATACATTAATGCCCCTAGACCACTGGTTCTTTTTTATTTTTTATTTAGTTTTTGTTTGTTTGTTTGTTTTTCGAAACAGGGTTTCTCTGTGTAGTTTTGGTGCCTGTCCTGGATCTTGCTCTGTAGACCAGACTGGCCTCGAACTCACAGAGAGCTGCCTGGCTCTGCCTCCCAAGTGCTGGGATTAAAGGCATGCACCAGAACTACTGATTCTTACTCTGTGGGTTGTAGCCACTTTGGCAAACCTCTCTCACCAAAGATATCTACATTAAGATTCATAACAGTAGCAAGATTATAGTTATGAAGGTGGAATGAAAATAACTTTATGGCTAGAGGTCACCAGGACATGAGGAACTGCATTAAAGGGTCACAGCATTAGGAAGGTTGAGAGCCACTGCACTAGACAATGCACAAAATTTATCTTTCTTATCCTACAGGTCATATTGTAAGACAAATAAGAAGTTTTGATCTGGCTTTAGTAATAGTAACAAGAGTGAAAGGGAGGATGAATGCGAATCTGTGCATCTAACCTTGCCCTGGATTCACTGGTGCCACCTTCCTCAAGCTGATTTAGCAAGAGCAGGTAGCATCACAGCCAACTTGGCCTCTCTGGATTTCAGAAATACACATCCCAGTTAACTGAGAGAAACCTGTGAACAGGGCTGCTTTGCATATTACATAATATTATTATTACGATTCAGATAGCTAGGAAAGACATACTTTATAAGAAAGACAGTTGTTATTTTCTAGTGGCTTCCTCTTCTTTCCCCACTAAAACTAAATTAAAAAAAATTACCAATCTTTCATTCTTTACACTTTATTTAAATTTACAATTATCCTAAGTAAGTATAATCACCATAGATAAAATATTTTTTAAATTATGACTTAGTTTAAGAAAGTTGTTAGTTTATTTTTAAAACAGTTTGAGATTTATATCCAGGGATGTTGATGCATGTCTATAATCACAATACTCAGGACGCTGAGGCAGGAAGACTGTGCGTTTCAGTCTGCTGTAGGCTAGACAATGAAACTCTCTCAAGGAGGCACATGAACAAACCAATACCAATCACAAAATAATATTTTCAGAGAAACTGAGAAAATTTAGTAGAGTTCTCATACATTTCCTTTACCCTTTGCTCTGATTAACATCTTTATATGTACAATATGTTTGTTAATATTAATGAACCAACACTGATACATTTTAATGAGCAAAAGCCTATAGTATATTCAAATTTCCTTAATTATGTCTTTTCCTGCCCCAGGGTCTCATCTAGGATGCCACATCCAGTTCACTTTCAAGCCCCTGAGAAGCATCTTTGCTATAAAGGGTCTGAGACTGAGATACTGTCTGCCTGTTAGGCAGACACACACACACACTAAAATTACGTGTGATGAATCCTTTTAATTGCTGTGTCAGATCCCTTTGTCCCTTCTACTTTTTTATGAGGTCTAGTTTATCAGAAATACACACAGCTAGCCATCTCACTTTTTAAAGTTGGTATAATCATGGTATATTTTTATCTGTTTCTTTTCTCTCCCTCCCTCCCCTTTCCATTCCTTTTATTCTTTTTTTCCAGTGCTGAGGACCTAATGTAAACACTGACGTACAATCCCAAGTGCAATCTACACCTTTGTCTTATAACCTACCTATGTTTTGATATTTAAAGGTTTGGGCAACAACATGCAGTGGGTGCTTTCTTTTTTTTTAATCCATGCTTACTGTCTCTGTCTCTTAACGGGTGTATTTAAAGCATTTAGATTGAATGTGAGCATAATATAGTCAAATTCATAACTGATGTATCTGTAGAGCTTTTCTATTTCTTTTGCTTGTTTTTCATTTCTTCTTTTCTTCAGATGTCTCTTGTTTTAATTATGCATTTTATATGGTTTCATTTTCTCTTAACATCAATTATACTTCTTTTCTTTAGACTTCTCTTGTTTTAATTATGCATTTTATATGGTTTCATTTTCTCTTAACATCGATTATACTTCCCTATAAAATTCTTTTAGTGGTTGCTCTCGAGTTTGCAACATAAACTTTCTACAAGCACACGCTTTTATTTCCAATACTGTATTGCTTCACAAGTGCTGTCAGAATGACTGTGATTCGCTTATATACTATAATTATGTAACTGGGATTATTATTAATTTAACAATTACGTATTAGATTAAGAGTAAGAAATAAAATGTTATTTTACACCCACATTCCTCTCCACCCCTCTTCCTGTCTTTCCACAGATCTGTGTTTATGGGCTGTGCCCTCATCCTTCTCCTGTCCTAGTTTACTTCTTGTAGGGTGCGTCTGCTGGTAACACAGTCTTCCATCCCCTCTTCCATCCCCCCCCCCCCCCCCCCCCGAGACAGGGTTTCTCTGTGTAGTTTTGGAGCCTGTCCTGGATCTCGCTCTGAAGACCAGGCTGGCCTCGAACTCACAGAGATCAACCTGGCTCTGCCTCCCGAGTGCTGGGATTAAAGGCGTGTGCCACCCCCGCCAGGCTCCACAGTCCTCCATTTTTACCTTTACATTTCAACTTTACTTTTATGGGATAATTTTTCTGGATATGAAATTATAGATTGGAATTGATTTTCACTTCATTTTTTCTTTTAATGCTTCAGATATTTCACTCTATTATCCTCTTTCTTGAATAATATTTGGTTTTGATTTTTAAATGAGAAATCACCGTCACTCTTATCTTTTCCCCTCTAAGTGTGAGATTCCGTTTTCTCTGTGTCTGTTTTGAAGATTTTTAATTTGTCTTCAATTTTCTGCGGTTTTACTATGATAGAGCTCGGAATTCCTATGCCTGCAAAGGCTTCAGTTTTCCCTGGTGTCCTTGTTTCACGTCCTCTGCTTCAGGTTTCACAGGAGAGCAGGCACTTGATAAGAAGTTCAGGCTGACCGCCTTCCTCTCATCCTGCCACTGTGGGAAGGTGGCCAACTTCCTGAAAGCTCCACGCAAGCAGGTGCCCTGGCATCCAAGACAGCAGCCCCAGAAGCATCCTAGTCTCGGTGTGGCCTTGTCTTCCAAGCCATGCAATAATGACTATGTAGGATTTCCCACCAGTTTTTGGATCCCAAGTTTCTGGGCTGGCCAAGCTGATCTCAGCAGACTGTGTCTGTAGTAGTTTGTCTCTCCACATTTGGAGTGGTGGTGACAAACTGCCTTGGCTCTCAGTTCTCTGAGGGACCCAGGAAAAAGCATCAGCTTCACTTTGTTTAGCTCTTTTCATCTTATAAGAGTGGGGATGATAGGCTCCAGGTGGGAGTCACATTAAAGAGAGCCAGAAATCAATGTTTTTGTGAAAATATTGTTTCATTCCTTTAGAATTCTTATTTTTTCTATGAAAAGCAATTTTCTCTGATTTGAACTAAAAAATATGCTGAGAAAAATGATACATTACTATATAGACATAAAATGAGTGGAAAATAGAATTATTTGCAAGAAACCCTTGCAAAAATTCTTAGAGTTTTCTATTATGTGCATTCTTTCTTATTTATTTCTTTTTTCTTTTTTTCTTTTTTTGTCCCTTTTTGCCCTGCTTTCTACCATGTGAGAACATGGTGTTCTTGCTTGGGAAATACAGTATCCAACACACCATCTTGGAAGCAGAGCTTAGCTTTCACTAAGTTCTGAACCTGCCAGAGCCTTGATTTCGGATTTCCTAGCTTCCAGTTTTAGACAGTTGCTAGAGATATAGAGACTGAGTTAAAAACAATCAAAGTGATGTTTCCAGAGCAAAAGAACACTCAAAATTGCCAGAAAATCTCCTCAGAATGTAACCTGTTTGTAAACAATAAATTATTATTATTATTATTATTATTATTATTATTATTGTGTTTGCATTATGTGAGTGGGGGTCCAGAGAAGCCAAGGCATACATATGAGTGTTAGAGGACAACTCTCAGGACTTGGTCTGTCTTGCCATTTTGTGGGATCAGGGATTGAATTCAGGTTGTCAGACAGTGTGCCTAGAAGTGCCCCTACCTGTTGAGCTACCTCACTTGCCCAACAATAAATTTTTAATACCATTTATTTAAAAAGTGTTATCCATGTTGGGGATGAAGAGATGACTCAGCAGTCAAGAACACTTAACTGGAGGATCTGGATTTGATTTCAAGAACCCACACTTTGGATAAGATGTAGATCTGATAATCTACAGAAGTGGTTCTCAACCTGAGGATCGTGACCCTTGGGGGATGGAACAGACCTTTCACAGGGTCACATATCAGATATCCTGCATATCAGATATTTACATTATGAGTCATAACAGAAAAATTACAGTTATGAAGTAGCAAAAAAATAATTATATAGTTGGTGGTCACCATAGTATGAGCAACTGTCTTAAATGGTTACAGCATTTGGGAAGTTGAGAACCACTGATTTAAGGAGAACTGATGCCAGCCACTTATAGCCTCTGCAGGCAATACACACACAGTGCCCTGACATACATGTATACAAAACAACTGTACACACAAAATAAAAATAAATAAATATTAAAAAATATTGTTCAGAAACTACAATATATTACATTTTAAGCTAAGGAAATAATCTAAAGAGAATTGAAAACAATTATTAAATATGAACTAGAAGTAATTATTAGAAAAACAAAATATCTTGGTATCAATAGAAAATTGTATGAAAAGACCACATAGTGAATTTGGGGCCAGCCTAAAATAGGTTAAACCCTATCTCAAAAAAAAAAAAAAAACCAAAAAACAAAAACCACATGGCTTATGGGGGGGTGCCTTTGAAGATGTCATCTCATCTGTCACTTTGCCATTTGGCACCTCTACTATATAAGATTTTGTATAATAGGAATCACATTTGACATGGTAACTCCACATTTTCCACAATTTTTGAAACCCTTTTTTTGTTTATTAGTTGGGAGAAACATTAATTTGAGGGTAACTATAAACACAATAATTATTAAACTAAATGTGAATTATACTAAATATAACTATGTACATATGTTTGAAAGATGTTTTTATGTAATATTGAATCTGAAGTATGTGATATGTGTTTAACATATGCTGTGGTGCATCTTGTAGACAAATAAGGAAGCTTAGTGTGTGTATGTAATTTGGGGTTAGTTGCCACGATTACTCCACCAATAATTCTTTAAAGAAATGCCTGCCATGACTGTATTTTTAAGTTTGTTTCCTACAGTATGAGAAGTACATGACTTCATACTTACTTTCAGCTATTTGATTAACCTACTTTCAGATGATTTTTATGTCTCAGCCTCTCTATCCCCTGATAGTTCTTCCTGGACATAGTTGTTGTGATGGAGGAGACTCTGGCTGTAGCTGTCAATGTGCTATTTCTAGAATTCAAAACATACCTTGACCATGTGCTCAACTGGCCAAGGATCAGACTTTTGCCTCTGAGAGCAATTCTAGTTTCAGGTACCTCAGATGTTGGAAGATGTTGCCAAAAGATTTTCTATGCCTTACAAACACTCCTCTTTCCTATATTGTCCCCTCACTCTTTTGATGTGATAAATCCCCAAGGAATCTTACAAGTAAAACATGTTTTCAAAAATGCTTTCTTTTTATTATAAGAATGGTAGCTGTTTATTAATATGCATTCAATGAGAATATATCTAAACTATCTCTATGTACCTTTCTAGACAGTTCACATGATGGGAGGCTACAAGCCACCTTTTTTTTTTTTTTTTTTTTTTTTTTCCATTGGGAAGAAAACAGCGTGTCTTCTCTGGTCATTCTCTGGTTCTTGGCTGCAAGGTTTTGCCCCACAGTCCAGGTCTCACACATGGAGAATGCGTTTTCCTGAGGAACCTTTAGGAAAGTGCATTATTCTTTTAAGTCTAGCTTTCCTGGCTTTGAGCATCCCAACCTTTGAAATCCTTGGTCTATCTGTTCCTTTTCCAGATGATCAGTTCAACATACTGTGTCAGGCTTTGTGCCAGTCCAGAGCCACACAGGTCCTCAGGACTGTAACACCGTGGCCTCACCCAAAATAATGAAGCAGCCTTCTAGGAAATGTCATTAGCCCATCGATGGATTGGGGCTCACTGCTTACCAGGGAAGCAGTCACACCAGCTCATTGCAGATCTTTCTAGAAGATCTGCTGTAGTTAGTTTTATTTGATGGCAGAACAGTCCCAAAGGGCATTGTTTTTCTGAATAGATGAGTCGTGTTGTCTCCTAGTACAAACAGCAATGTTGTGATAACAAGACCAGAGCTGGATGCTCTACTTAGGTTGAAATAGAAAAAAGGTTTTATTATTTTCTTTCCAACACAGGTTAGTAGAAAGAGCCTGGACTTTGTAAATCTTTCCAGTTCTGTCATTTAATAGTTGTGTGACTTTGGACAGGCTCCTCTTTGGGTTCTGTGTTTTTTTTTTCCCCCATGTTAATCAATGTCTCTGGTTATTATAGATTGTGGTACATCCCTGCAACTGTGATGATCTCAAACAAAGCCTGCAAAGGCTGGCCACTGCTACAGGTACAAAGGCAGTCCCCAGTGTTTGGAGGTAGCCTGTGGCTCATTATTACGCTACAACAATGTCCATGGGTAAACATTTATGATGATAATGAAATGTCATACATGGAGTTGTAGGTAATTACATGTAACAGAGAATGCAAAACAAATCCTCCGCTATGCAAATGAACCCAAATGCTCATAATACATAAACAACCCATTCCTTTGTTCATGAGGCCATTAACTCAATTCTTTGTCGTTTTCTCCCTTGCAAGTATCTCCTGGCTCAATAAATTTTACTCTTCACATACCTCTGTCCAATTCCTTGTTCTAGAACACAAAATTTAAGTCCCACCCAATGCTGTTAACCTGATACTTGCTACTGTATTTTCTTATATTATAAAGCAAGCATACATATTTTATTTTATAAGGTGACAGAATCAATCTAAGTTAAAATTACTCTGTTGGCCCTGAATATATTCCCATTTCTCTGTAAAATCGCAGTGTGTCTAGCAATCTCTCTAAGCTCTGTGTTTGGCACAAGTGTCTGAACCATGTTTGTATATGGCTTTCTAGGAAAAATAAACCTGTGGGGATGAATCAAGATTGTGGAACACAGCCCATGAAGGGAGCTCTTCACATCTTCAGAGCACCTCTTTATATGTGCAACGTGTGCCTCAGAGGGGAGACTGTGCACCAGAGAGGAAAGAGCCTTGATGTTCCTCCACCCATTTCTTTCCTTTTGCATGAAGCTAGTACATGTTTATATTTCTAACCTCTGACCCACCAATTCTCTAACAAAGTATGATGCTGATTCTATGATGTCGTGAAGAGAAACACAGTAACAGCCACAGCATTCAGCATAAGCTGCTCTCCTAATACTTCCTATGAAATCATTGCACTATGGCTTACCAAAATGTAATGTTCCTTTTAAACATGTTATTTTTTAAAACCCATTTCAGACCTGGGAGAAAGCGAGGTTTTTATGTGTGTGTCTGGATTCTGTCCAAATGTCATGTGAAGAATTTATTGTTATTACTGTAATACTTCAGAGGACTGTGGAATGTACATTCAAGGCAGATTTTTAAGCTCTGTAGGGGGAAAGGGAAAAGTGCAGAGATGGTGTGATGGAATTCTCGTCTCTGCAGGAGGGAGGAAGAGAATTTCTTTATGCCACTCTTCCATGCTGAGCCTCTACACGGCAGGACCACTGGCATCCTTGTACAATATTAAATTATTGTTTCCCATGGGCTACTCACACATGTCAAGGGACTCGGAAAAAATAGTCTTTTAAATGTATTGATAATAAAAAGTAGAGATAACAGAGAATAAAAAATGTATAAATGCATTTCTTGGGCAAAGCCACTAGTATTTTGGCGTTTAGTATTTTGTAAAATAATAAATATTTTTACACCTCATTGTTAATGCTTTTGTTTGAAATATAAAACATTTCTGTTGTGCTATAAGTGTGTAGGAATATTTATTATCCTCTATTAATATAACAAAAGTTTCATTTAATATTTTAAAGTTTATAATGTAATGGAAAACCTTATGGTAAGTAGTTGATCAAAGATGCTGGATAAAGCTTGTAAGGTTTTTAATGAGAACTTTCACTATTCAAAAACATTTCACCTACAAGTTAATGACCAAATTCAAAGTCTACCTTGGGTCCATTCTCTGCCCTGTTTCCTGCATTTGTTGGAGTTTCCTTCCCCTTTCTTGTGTAAGCCTCTTTCTTCCTTCTGTTGTGTTAAAAATTTCTCTCTAGTGCTGATTGGTTGTCTAGGGGCTGTTGTCTCTCAACTTCAAGAACTCTTGTCTAGTCTATTCTAATTGTTGGATCGACAAATACCTTGCCCCAAATGTTAGATATTGCCAGTAGGGGGCCCTAGAGAGGGATTGGAAGGTAAGGGAGCAGGGTCTTCCTTCCTGTATGTATTGTTCCTGAAAGCAGCATCATAGAATATCTGGTGACTTTTCCAGCCTCCGAGTTCTTTGGGCATCTCTAGGACCAGCCTCTGTGGTACTCAGAATGTAAATCCTGAGTTCATGCACTCTGGGGCACACACTCCTGGCCATCTGCTGAGTTCTCTCTCCTATGCAGATATTCTGGTACCTGATAAGCTATCAATTGCAACACAAGCACGGATATTTGAGAATCTACCTTTCGAATTAACTTTTCCTAGGAAAACACAAATGTCTGTTTACCCCAGAGAGGATACCAAGGGAAGACCAAAAAGATGATTTTACCAAAGCGCAACTTGGTGAAGCAATGAGGATAAGGGACTTACAGATCACAGCTGAGGGGTTCCTTTCAGAAATGATTGACTTCCCCAAAGGTGCATGGGCACAAAGTCCTACCCTGCCACAGATGACGACTTTATGGAAGTTGCATCATGGAGTCCCTCCTTCAGCTAGTCTTCCTCTCCTGCTCTTGTAAGCATTAACATGTCCTGAAATACTTGCAGCTGAGGGGAGGCAGGAACAAGAAAGAGCTGGAATCTCAGGTGAAGGTCCCGTTAGTCCCCTCTACTGCTTTTATGACTCCATCCTCATTACATAACCTTAGCTACCTCTGTTAGTTCTTCTCAATTAATTGTCATAGCTACCTTGCTAAGGTAGTTTCTACTACAAGATGGAGATCATGGTATGTCTGTCTGGGAGAAATAGCCACACTCTAACATGACTTCAGTAGTGTTTTCTCCAGAGGATTAACCCACTCTTTAGGGTTCCTCTTCTAAATTCTGAGTACTGTTTTCATCTCCCTTTTCTTCTCATCCCCAGAGACAGTGGCTGTCTCCTGTAGCGATTCTCTGTAGCTCTAGCATTATGTCATCTAGTGTTAGGTTGATGCAAAGTAATCCTGGGCTTTTTTGTTTGTTTTTGTTTCTTCATTAAACTATGTCATTTGATCTTGGAATACATTATAAAATAAATGTGAGTATGTTGTGTAGCATTTTAATTTGCGTTTCTTGCTTTGTGTCTTTTTGCTAACATATTATTACTCATTTTCTCATTCACCCCCACCTTGGATGATTGAAATACAGTTAATGCTGGTTTATTTGTTTATGATATAATTCTCTTCCACATACGGTTACTACGTTACTTTTCACAGGCTCCCATATCACTTTCTATAAGTTTCTAGTGGTTCCCTTGGTTCACAAATTATAGTCTGATGCCCTTGTCTAAAGATCTTGCCCTGGGAAAATGTTTGATTTTCTCTAACACTGCGATAGCCAATTACATCTTTGGGAAAACTACTACTTTATCTCATCACATCCCTTCACAGAGTGCATGATATTCAACAGGTTCTCCTTTGTAAGGCCTTCCAAGGAGATCTCCTCTGAAGGACAGTCGTGCTGGGTATGTGGCAGCTCTTTACTGTCGGGTCAGCAGGCTAAGAGATGAGAGAAAAACAGAATCTCTGAACTAAAAATAAATTAAAAGTTCTCTGGGGAGAAGGAGGTGCAGAGACAGAGAGAGACAGACAGACAGAGAGAGACAGAGACAGAGAGACAGACATTGAGTGGGGGATGCTTGTATGTCAGGCATCTTACTGACTGAGCCATCTGCCTAGCTCCATCTCTCCCCCCCCCTTTTTTTTTGATTTTTTTTGCGCTGATCCTTTATCTTTCAAAAAAAAAAAAAAAACCCAAGGTCATTGAATTAATGAGACACATTGCCTAAATATTCTTTTAGTGGTCTAACTTCTTTAAAAAACTATTGTTTCTAATTTTTTACTCTATAAAAGAATGTGGTAATATAACCAGCATACTTCCACAATTCTTTTCTTCTAGAAATAAGTTGGGTGAAATAAGGAAATATATAGTTGGTGTTAATTCTGGCACACTTCAAAGACATAAGATGTTTTAGAGAATTGTCTTGGGTAGTTTCATTGCCATGTGTCTCTCACTTCCTCCTCCTTCCTTTTTCTCTCTTCATCTTCCATACTTTCTTACATTCTTTTTCTTCCATTCCTCCATTTTCTCTCCTTTCCTTCCTTCCTCTCCTTCTTTCCTTTCTTCCGTTTTTCCTTTCTTCCTTTCTCTGTCAATCAAGATTTTGACAGTGTCAGATTTAACAATTAAATCTATTGTCTAATTTCAGGATTAATTCTGACCCCCTAAGATGTCAGGTTTTATATTTTAGAGACCTTAAGAGTGTCAAAGGGGGAAAGTCTACAGGAAACAGTATGTGTGGGTGTATTATAAAAATAATATTAACAAAGAAATGTAAAACTGCTTTGCCTGTAATTTCATGAATGGCTTTCTCTATTCCATCCCTCCGAAGCACTCACACAAGAGGAGAGATTAGTTACATGTGGAAAACTTCCAAAGGACAGAAGAGAAATCTTGTATTCTGTAGATGAGAAAGAAATCTGGAAATAAGGTCTTAGTGTCCTTAGTGTCTTGCCTGAAGAGAGGTATATAATTGTATAATTTTACTGTAATTCACGTAACTGCTGAATAGCCGTTCTCATGGAGATAGTTCATTAGGAGCTGAAGTAGTATTCCCTGCAGACAGCAACTCTAAACTCCCACTGTAACTACTTTTACAATGGACACTTTTCAAGCTAAGGTGGTTTAATTATGTCTAACAACTGGATGAGTAAGACATTAGTGTATGCAAACTCATGACAACAGGAATAATGAACCTGATGACAACAAGGTCTTTGATAAACATAAATTAATAA
The DNA here is from genome assembly GCF_903995425.1 of Onychomys torridus. Taxonomy (NCBI): domain Eukaryota; kingdom Metazoa; phylum Chordata; class Mammalia; order Rodentia; family Cricetidae; genus Onychomys; species Onychomys torridus. Next base: position 107,361,314 of record NC_050448.1, read on the forward strand.
CAATGACAAAAGGTTAGTTCTCTTTCTCTTTCTACTTTGTCTTCTGTGGATAAAGAGAGTCGGTGATGAACACCTTTCAAATCAAAATCCTTCATATACTTGACTTTAGATAATAAAGCTATTAATTGTGTCTATCCACTCTTTGCTCAGTAGTTCCAGTATGGGCATGCTGACTTAGTAATATATGTAATAGCATGTTCTCCTGTGTCTATCTATGAATATCTACAAATATCTCTAATTTAGGTCACAACATCCAACATTTCTACATGCTATTTTAGGCCCTTTTCATTGCTTTTCTCTAAATCATCTCTCCTGGTCATGAAGACGACTATACAATTTTCAGCTATAACAACATAGAGACATGTTGAAACTACAAGCACCTACAAGCACCTTTATTCAAAGAAGGTAGCAGCGGATTCAATTTTGAAATCCAGAAATAAGTAGCAATGATGGAAGTAGCAGTTTCTCAGAGAAAAAGTACTTGGGCAGAGAGAGAGAGACAGAGACAGAGAGACAGAGACAGAGAGACAGAGACAGAGAGACAGAGAGAGACACAGAGAGGGACGAGAGGGAAGGAGAGAGAGAGAGAGGGAGAGGGGGGAGAGAAATTGGCTGAAAAATTCATGATAAGCAAATGTACTCTGATTTAAGAAATCGAGTACCACCTATTGCTCCTCCCATCAGAGGTTCAATTGGAAATAGGATTTCTCTTTGCTTCCCGCGCTGCACTGTCCTGTTGTTATGGTCCACACACTGTTTAAACAGCTGCAAAGTTTTACCTTAGGGGTGACTAAATTGCTCTGGTGATGTTGATCCCTGTATGGAGCTAAAACTAGGAGGAAACCCGATCATTTGGAGAATGACTTAGGAACTGGGTGGGGTGGGGTGGGGTGGGGGGGGTGCGGGTTGGGGGTGGGGTAAGTCATGTTGCCCTTTTGAGGATAATGAGTTAAGAACTCCAAGTGAATGTGAAGGCTTAGTTGTGTTGCTTAGTAAACTTGATGTCAAACTGCCTCCTTTCAGCCCAAAACAAAAATTAAACCCGACACAGACAAGAATGGACAAATAGCACATTAAAAAGAAGTTTAGAGGTGAGCAGCAAAACACACTTTTGAATCTTTAAAAGCAGAATACGAGACATTATTGACTTTTCTTTTTCTGGGCTGCTTTTCCCAGTCTGCTTGAGCACTTGCATTCAATACACTTTGAATGAATACATGTGACTGGGCCTCACAGTCACATGATCTTCTAGTTTAGGAGGTGCATTACAAGTGACTGGAAGGCTGTTGAAATGCTGGTGTGAGGTCCTGCATCAAGAATTATAAATTCCAGAGCTCCAAGCAGAGCCTGGCATTTGCATTTGTAGTAATCTTAGCTAATACTGAAGTTGCTCACCTCAGAGACCAATCTTGAAATTGCCCAATGGGCCAGTGACTTCCTGTTGACCTGTCAAACATAAAGCTGAAACACAAATGCACTGCTTGGGAAAATCTTAGACATGAGGAGCACTGGCTTGGAAAGGCTTTTCACCATCATAGATCTCTTCCACCATTCTGCTTTGTCTTTTTTAATTTGCCAATTATGGGCAAGACTCCAATCATCTTGGGTGCACTAAATTTGAACTTATTTTGATGTCCTAAGGGAATTCATAGATTTGACTATATTTACTAAGAAAACTGTAATAGAATATTAAATATCGGTAAGATGATCAGTTCCTATGAATCTGTTTGAAAATCGAACCCATGTAGGTGACAGCATGTTGGATATTACTGAGACCAGACAAAGCCCTGCCCTAGGTTACTCCATATTGTGCAAAACAGTGCTTTTTCAGACTATAGCTTGCCAGAGAGACTCCATTTTACAGGTACCTTTTGGCTCTATTTTGAGCATGGAGAATTACTCTGCACCTTGCTGGACACATGAATGGTACCATCTATCTGGACAAATAATGAAGGAACAGATTGGTAAAAAAATTAATCCTGAAAGTAGAAAGGGTGTCATCCTATAAATTTATCAGAAGTTAGGACTGGAGGAGCACATTAAAATTATGTCAGAAAACTCTGAAAAAGAACTTACAGTACATTCCAGGTCTGAGGAAATCACTCAGTTCAGCCAACTGGACCCTACAGAGAGGACACCTGACACTGTCGTGGTGACAGTTCCACTGACCTGTCATCTGACTGCTAGGTATGTACATCACTGGAACAATGGACAGAGAACTCCTAGCTGTCCCAGGGACTTCCGCTCCACTTACTGTTGATGAGGCCTGTGCAATCTGTCATCTGCTTGTCTGTTTGTTGGTATCTTCCCTCAATGTCATAACTTATTATCTCTCTGGACTTGCCATCCATCTGTCTGCCTGTTTAGTTACGGGTGCTTAGTGGTGGCGTTCGCTTTGACAGTATTCTTGGTCCTGTAGCTCCCTTCTTCAACTGAACTCAGCTCTGCAACTCTGCCCAAACCTGTGACCTAGGCAACGGTTTGACTTTCCAGCTGAATCTCCAGCAGACCCCCAGGCTTGTTAATTATTTGACTCCAGCTGAGATGTTCTGGATGTCTATCAGCTTAGATTATGACTCTTCATAATTAGACCACCTTAAACTCTGCTGGGTTCAGCCCTTTTACCCTTTATAGATATCTGGTGACATACACACACAAACACATGTACTTACCGTGTGATATGTAATGTGGGCTTTGAAAGTTAGTATTGGAAATTAAGATTAAAATGAAAGAACCTGTTTGCCTCACCCAAGAGAATCAAGAAAAGTTGAACTGTTTGCCGAATTCCTGCCCCTCTCCCCAAAGCTGTACCTTGTGAATTTATTGTTGTTAGTCAATAAGTTATGACACTGAGGGAAGACACCAATGTGTTTGTGTTCCTGACATGGTGTGCTCATGATAGACTGTCACTGAGGTCTGGTCATTCTTACCCCAGAATCAATCACACAATGGAATAGCTGCCTTCATCGTTGGCACATGGCTTGAATGGCTTTGTTTCTCTGCTTGCGTCAAAGTATGCATTCTTGTCCTGCCGCAGACAAGCCTTTGTTTTATATTTCTTTTCATTTCCTTCATCCCCATGAGTATACAGTTTCTTCTGTTGGCCAGTCTTTCCTTCAACCTCACTCTATGCTAATGTTAATGCTTTTTCACTTCTGAATGAACCATTTACCACCTCTACTTTATTTACTGTTAGTGCTTAGAGGTTTTTTTAATTGAAAAAAATTAAGACTGTACTTCATTTAATGTGAAATACAATTTACATATCAAATACCACTGCAAGAAAATGATTTGATGTAGTTTTAAACAGACAGAAAAGGGGAAAGAGTATAGGTTTTTTGTTATCAACATTTTATTTCATTTTCTTCTCCCCCGATTATACCTTTCATAGGATACCTTATTTTATTTTTCCCTTTAGCTACAGATCATCTTTTCTAATAATTTTTTTTGGGATATCTTTCAATGCTAAGTACAAAATCCATAGATAAACACATGAAGCGAAAGCCTGAGGTCCTGAAAAACTCCAGGGAAAATGTAGAAGAAATGCATATTTGTAAAGACTTGCGTAGTTACATATTTGAGTTAATAGCATGAACTCTGAGCTTCTTTGTAGTTGAAGCAAGGATGCTCTGGTCAGTTTCGAGCAGTCTGTCACTAGAGAGGAGAAGATGCCCTTGTCGTTTTTGAGGTCAGAGCCAGAGGCCCACTCCTTGAGTGTGTCTTTGTTTAGAGGACTCTGAGTGCTAGTGGATGACATTTTAATGACATTATTAAGTAATTACAGTAGTCTGTTTTATAAAGCTTTGAAAGACCCTTTTAGGGCATCCATTAATGTAAGCTGAGGGCCAAGTGCAACAAAGTAACTGTCTTGTCAGAGACCAACAAAGCGTGACCTAAACATGCAGCTTTTTTGATGGTACAGTACAGTTTAGGGGTGGGAATGTGGCTGTCTAGAGAGTGACATGCTTTTATTCTTCAAAATCATCTCCAGGACTGAAATTCCTTTCACATGGCTCCTGGTAGAAGTCAGCTAGCAATGATTCAAGAACTCATTCTCTGGCAAGAAACAGTTCCTCATTGTTGATTAAGGAGTGGCTCTCTATTTTAAAAATCAAGCAGCTGAATAGGAGGGTGGACAGTCTCTTATGAAAACTAGACCAGAAATCAACGCGGCTTTTTGAGTAGATGGCCACCCACTCTCCACATTGAGGTGAACCAAGAGTGGGAAGGTCTGAGGGGTTAGTGAATTAAGAGTTTTGGGAGCCTATTTTAGCATATGAATAAATGACTTATTATGTCTCCAAAGTGCTTCTCACCATGTGACCACAATGATTAAGACTGGAACATTTTCAAAGCATAAGTTGCCAGCCACCCACTATGACTATAGAAAAAAAATATTTTTTTTCAGTATATGCACTGATAGAACATCTGGTTTTAAGAAACAGATCTTAGTGAATCTGCCAAGATGAATTAGTTACAAGTTCATGCTTAAATATCTCAATAAATTAATTTTTGTGTTACACGAGGCTGATATAATTACATTGGAAAGATAACCGACTTGAATAATAACTTAGGTTTTAAAGTAAAAATGATTTGAAGGAATTCTTTCTGATAATACTAATTTCCCATTGGGACCCCTGACTATCTCTTATAGTCATGCTATAAACATATAGAAGGAACATTGGACACATTTATGTTAATCAAAAAAATCACTAAAATGAGCCAGATGACAACAGTAGACTCAGGGCACACGCAGATAGCTTAGTGCCCTATAGCACTGTTGTATGATTTGTTAGTGGTACCTTTCCCCAATTCCTTCCTATGTAAGGCTCTGTGTCAGGCAGATCTTTACTTAGCATCAGCATCAACATCACCACTTCCCTAAGCCAAGACTGACTACTGTTTTTGGCAGAATTAAAGTCACCAGGAGGGTGTGTTACTCTGGAGTAACTCACCAGTAGTCCTAGACAAAGATAAATTTAATTATGGTCCCTAGCAAAATAATTGTCCTATTATAGCATTTGTAATAAAAACATTGATCCATTAAATAGATATTGGTGGCTTATCAAAGCGAAAGCTGGCATGTTGGTTGAGACAGAATGCTGTCATGACAGTGTGCTTTGGAAATACTCTGGCTGTTATTCTCACTGATGATCTGTCTTTAGTTTTCTGACACGAGAAAGCTATTGTTCTGCTGATGGAACCTACAATTCTGGATTGGAAGAGAATTAAAAGCTTTTGAGTGACTGTGCCTGGGAGCTGAGTGCCTCTTCTTATTTTCCATTCCAATGTAGTCATTTGATGATCACCAAATGTCACCAAAATGTGTGGTACACGTGGCTGACAAAATAGCTCAGTAGTGAAGGAAATGAATCCTAGCATTTCTTAGAGACATGGCATAAGAAAAAGGGTAAAAATAATGGCAACCAAGACTGAGGTAGATGTGTGTATTTTCAAAAGAAGCATGGAGATGTAAGAACTGAAACATAATTGATTTTACTCAATAAAAAAATATAAAAAATTCCAGTGTTTGATGTCTTTTGTCTCTCAATCTGAATTTGCCCTTTCATGCTCCTTGGATACCTTTTATACCTGACACTGCTTAGGCACAACTTACACAAAACGCTTTTCCCTTAGAACGGTTTACCAGTGCTTTGATTTGCCTTAGGGGTAAGTGGTGGCACTTACTGAAATGAACGCTTTCTGGCTCTTTAAATCGAGGTGAGCCTGAAGTCATGTATGTTTGAATATCTCTCTAAGAAAAAACAGCTATAACTTATATTGCTCTTTGCCTAAAATGTATCCCCAAACAGAGAGGTGACACCTTCTATCTTTCTGTGTTTGTTTTATTTACAATGAATTGTATAGTTTTGAGGGTCTCAGTAGATTTACAAAGTCAGTGTATTTACTAAATAAATTAAGAATTCTTCACCCAAGTCCCTACATTCCTTCTTCTGTGTTCTTCAGAGAATGCTGTACATGTGAAAAAAAAAAAAGTGTGGGAATTTTGTGTTGGCCAACTACTCCTGGGATGGGGCTTCCCCTGGAGTTCTGGCACAACTCATGAGACTCCTTTGGAGAAAACTGATTTTCTGTTTCTCAGCAGGTTTTGATTGCAAATAGCTTTTTGTGTATAGGGCAGTGGTGTGTGTGTGTGTGTGTGGGGGGACCTGAGAGGAGCTATGAGAAGGAAAGAATGTGATCAAAATATACTGTACAATTTTTTAGAATAAAAAATGAGAAGTGTTTGTGACTGTCTTTGGAAACACAGAAAGACTTGGGAACCCCTCTTCTTTGAGGACACCTCTCCTGGGGTGTGTTTCTTTTCCTATTACTTTTCTAAGACGTAAGTTTCCGGCACAAGGCTACATGCCATTTTGTTCATCCTTCTTTGACTTAAGCATGGTTGAGCAAAGTGAAGCTTTCATTTGGCATGCAGCCATTTGTTGGTGTTCTTCTTTTTCTAGTTTTTAAAAAATAAAATTTGTTTATTCTGTTTTTCACCTCATGTATCTTGATCTCACTCATTCCCTGTCCCGTCATATTTGCTCTCTGCCCACCTCCACCCCCCAAAAAAGAAAAAAATGAAGAAAATAAAATGAGAAAAAATTCAGAAAAAAGGGAAGGAATTAAAAATCTTATCATGGAAGCTGTAGTGTGACTCAATAAGTCATGCCCTATACTCTTTGGCCCATACATTTCTCCTTGCAAGTGTTCGTCGTAAAGAGTCACTGGTCTGGTTCCGGGCTCCTGGTCTCCACTACACATTTGGTGCTGGGCCTCACTAGGACTCTTCCTGGACATTCTGTTACCTCCCTGTGTTGTGGAGATCCTGCCACTTTGGATCTTCAGGTCAGGTCCCATCACGTGCTCCAGCAGATCATAGATAGATAGGGAGGATGTTGGGGCAGGCAGAGTCATAACCTTGGATCTGGGCCTTGGAAGCTGTAGGGTTGGTCCACAAGGTGGGAAATGGGGACAGCTATCCCATGCTCGCAATTTCGGGGCTGGCTCACCCACCCCTCCTCGAACAGGGTTGGATCTGCTGTGCTGCCCTGGCATTGTGCAGGGCTTGCTCTCCCGAATGTTGCTGATGGGGATCGGAGATCGCTCTCCCACTCTTCTGACCACAGGGCCTTCTCTACCACCTGCCCCAGGCATTGGTGGGCAGGGGGAGGGCTTTTCCTCCAGCTACCATGCCGCCAAAAGACAGATGAGGAATGGGACAGCTCTCCCATGCTCACATCTTCGGGCCTGGCTCACCCACACCTGCGCTAACAGGGTTGGCTCTATTGTGCCACTGTGTTGAGGTGCAGGGATTGCTCTCCCAAGTGTTGCAAGCTGGTGGGGGTCAGGGACATCTCTCCAGCACTTATGACCCCAAGTCCAGCTCTTCCACTTACCTCAGGCATTGATGGGCGGGGAGAAAGGAGGGCACTTCTCCTTGTTGGTGTTCTTAACACCATTGTTCCTCCTCAGATTTGGTGGCTGCCTCTCATTGCTTATCAGAATACATAATTTACACTGCATCATATTTACTCAAGGACATTCTACTGCTTTTATCTACAGCTAAAAGCTAAAAGTGTCCATCACCATACATACAACAGCACAGTTTAGTGTGCTTCAGTTCAGAAATGACCTGGAATCTTTTAGAATTAAAAAAAAATCTGTTTATTAAGTGATCGTTGACAAATAAAACTTAACCTTGTGTTTCTATCAAATTCCTCCCATTAGGCCTCAGAAGAGGAGGCAGAAAGAGTGTAAGAACCAGAGGGGACGGAGGACCCCATCCCCAATGAGGCCTTCTAAACACTGCAGGGTAAATGCACATATGAACTCACAGAGACTGAGACAACATGCTCGGGGGCTGCATGGGTCTGGACCGGATGTGCGGAGAGAGGAAGTGAACACACGCCCTCTTCCCTAATCAAGACTCTATCTCCAGATTGCTAACCACTTGCAAATGAAAAATGAGGTTTCTCCAATGGAATCTTGCTGGGAATATTAACCAGTCTTAAGGGCAGGCCCCGTGTCCTATAGTAGATGGCCAAAACAAACTCAGTCAGGTTGGGGGTTCTTTGTCTCATAATGCTTCGTCAGTGTTTTTTTTTTTTTTTTTTTTTTTTTTTTGTTTGTTTGTTTTTTTAACCTGACAGGTTTTTTTGGTGTTGTAAATATTATGGTTTTTATTTTGTGTTTTATGGGGTTTCTGTTTGCGTACAAACTTGTTTGTCTGCATCTATATGTGTTTCTTGTGCCTTCACTTTGGCTCTTCTCTTTTTTCTGAGTGTTTATTTTGTTCTATTCTGGTCTGTTTGTTTTTATTTTGTCTTCTTATTATTTTAGGTGCCTGTTTGTATTCTAATGTGAAACAGAAAGAGTGTGGATTTGGGTAGGTGGATAAAAGAGGAGGATCTTGGAGGAGCTGGTGGAGGGCAAACCATAATAAGAATATATTATATGGAAAAGCCTATTTTAACTAAACAAACAAACAAATAAATAAATAAGTCTCATCTTTAGTGTTAGAGAAGGCTAAAAAACTTGTGCCACTTACAAGGCACACAACGGTCAAGTAATTTTTGCCAACTGCCCCCATACATCTGAAAGGCAGGTCACACTAGCTCAATTAATTCCTTTTGAACTGTGTATCATGTTAATTGCTGTTAATGCATCACATTTTCCACAGCAAAAGCACTCAAGAGCAACTGATTTTAAAAGTTACCTGCTCTACCCATCACGGCAAGCTCTCTTTAAAAGAAGGAATTAGGTATCAAATGATGGCCATGAGCAAAGGGCAGGACTGTGCAATCCTCTCTGATAAGATGTCGTGATGGTCATGAAGACTCATTGAAAAGTGTAGGGCTGTCTGATAGTAGCTTTGGACTTTTACGAATAAATCTCCAGAGCAAGTGTTATGAAGATGTTAAATAGTCTTCACTCTCTAACTTCCAGGTGAGCACTTATGGGTAACATTATTTCAAATGCTGAAGCTAGATAAATATTTGATATAGATAATAGAACAGTGTCCACTTAAGAAGAGTAAATGCATAAGTCATATATGTATGTGGAGAGACAGAAAATATAGAGTATATAAATTTACTTTTAATTATGCATGTTTATGCAAGTCTGTGTGCAAATATGTACATGTTAGTGCATGTGTCCATTAAGGCCAGACTAGAAAAGAAAAGACTGTTGGATTCTTTGGATTTGGAGTTATGGGTAATTTTGTGTTAACAGATACGAGTGCTGGGAACCAAACTTGGATCCTTTGCAATAGCATTATGCCCTCTTAACCACTGAGACTTCTCTCCAATCCTTACATAACATTTCTTAGCAGGAAGTACAGATTAATAATGATAACAGGAGTATATATTTAAATGAGGACTCAACATAATACTCTATAGGAAGTAGAATTCCATAGTTGATATCCACTCTTCCCTGTTACCTGCAGCCTATGAGCAAAGCCAGCTTGATATCTTGATATTATATGAATGCCCTCCTCCCCCAGCATCTTATGGAGAAACATATACATTCTCCTGATGCCTAAAATCCTAATATTAAAAATACATTGGGTTTTAGGTGGAGGGTAGAGTACTTGCTTGCTTGGCATGTACTAAGTCCAGGGTTCAGTTCTAAACATTGCAAGTAAAAATACCTAAAAGCAATTGTAATGCGCTAAGAATTCCATGGAAAAAGCAAAGAGCTGCAGAATGATCAGCTCTAAATGATTCACTGTCTTAGCAGGTTTGGGAATTCATTCTTAAGATACATAACTCGTGCATTCCATCTTGCTATAAAATATATGACTCTCTGTGTGTAACTAGAGATTGAACATAAGTCCTCATGGACACTAGTCCAGTGCTCTATTCCTGACCTTTCCCAGACTGGCCTTGGATTTGTGATAATTCTTCTTATCTCAGTCTCTTAAGTAGCTCAGAGTAAAGCCAGTGCCACCAGGCCAGTTTTATTTGATTTTTTACTACATTATGCACTCACTCATGCTGGAGAAATGCTTTATCACTGAGCTACGTCTCTAGTTCTGAATTACACATTGAAAAAGCAATTAAGTGATCAAATATTAGCATTAACAATAACAGCAAATAGGAAAAGTTATGAAAATGTTAAAATCATCCTTCTTTACAAGAAATATTAAGCACTTTGGTGGTATGAGATTATAAAATGTAGTAGGGAAATATATTTGGTGAGAGAACAAATGAATACATGAGGAGTCACACCAATTGAAGACTGCCAGTGAGTGGATTTTTCCATTAATCCAGGAAGGATTATGTGGTTCCACTAAAGATTTGCATTAAGATAATGAAAAGACCAGACAGATTCTGCCAGGCATTCTGGAGGCTTGACTAGACAAGGAATCTGTGAGGGTACTGGATATCCAGTGTGTGAAAATTATCATGGTAACTATGAAAAGAAGTATTTTTTCCTTAAGTTAATCCTACAGCTCTAGTTGGCAGCATCCTGTTAGATTTATATGGTGCTCTTTTTACTGAAGAAAAGTCTACGTGAGGGCCACTTCTTTTATCTTTTCAGATATTACGCCCATGTGGTCAGGAGAATGGCATTTTCCCTATTTGTCTATGGACTGGCTCATGACACAATTTATCAGAGGCTTTGAAGTCCAGAAAGGAATGCCATAAAGTTCATAGAGTGTTACTGTCCCTTTTGATCAGAGGCTTGCCATACTTGTCTTATTTATGCTACTTTTGAATGTGGATCTCTAAGACACCAGCTATTGCCCATGTTTTACATACATGCCATCCTTACTTAACTAATCAGGTAGACATTGGCCAGTACCTATTCTAGAAGATACCTCTATTTTCTGACAAGATGTCTTAGATGGAAATAAGGACAGCAATTCTGATAACAGCGGATCTATTGGAACATTCTGCCTCTTTGTGGTGCTTTGCTTTGAAAAGTCATCTTTCTGGACAAAGACTTGGGCTTTTGGAAGAATTTGTTATTCTTTCCCAGAATTTCTGTTAACCACACTTTCTTGAACATCTCCACTGATCATACTTTCTCGAACATCTCACAGCTGACACGGGATTTTCCAGTTTCTAAATCTGCAGCTAATGAAAATGTGTTTCTGGACTCAACTAAAATGTTCTGGTTTTTAAACGAAGCAGATCACAGGCAGCTTGGACTTACAGTAAGTGAGGCATCTTTGATTTGCTTGAAGGAAAAACTGGGGGAAAATCACGAGAGCTTGGTTCTGTTTTTAATGTGACAACACGTTGGCTACAATTCCTTCCTTTCCATTTTCTGACTCTAGTAAAAATATCTTTCCCTTTAATGCCCATGGTCTGAAGACACTGTGATAATGAGGTGTTTGAACCAGTCAGTTTTGCTTTACAGCTGCCTTGCTGTTCCTGTTGTTATAACTCCCTCAAGTCATCTTAGAAATCTAGAAATGAGTAAGGGATTAGAGTTTACTCTGTAGACACATGGAATTGAGAGATGCAGTGTTTCCCTCAACACGGCAAGTTCAAAGCAATCAACCAACACGTGCTGTTTTAAATTATGATTGTGGTATTAAGACAATTGGATTGAATGCTGTGGTTAAATATACCTCCACAACTGTTAATGTTTACAACAAAGATTGAAAAGGAATCTTTATGTAGCTATTTACATGCCTCTGGTTGATATGTATGCTGATGCATTCAGTACATACAGCAGCTTTCAATGCACATCAGCTGCTTTGAGATGCACTTTGTCATTAATTATTTCAATGAACTTGGAGTCTGGAGTCACCGTACAGCATTTGTAGTCTGCTTTAATTAGTATTTATTTACTTTATTGTTTTAATAATTATTCCAAGCCTTCCTTTCTGATCATACACCATGCTGTATTTAATCAATGATAAGTTAGGTGGGCAGTACACAAAACTCTTCAACATTTTCTGTAAATCAGTTTTTCTTAAGGTTTATTTTTAATTGATGAAATTATTACATATATTGGTTAACATGTGTTGCCATGCATAGTCATTAAATCCTTCCTGACTCCACAAAGTTAACAAAGTCAACAAAATTCAGCTTACTCTCAGTCCACAAAGCTGGGGTAAAATGGGTAGCTCTGAACAGTTGTTTGGGGTGTTCAACATGATTTTCTTGCCGAAATTGTTACAGAACTTCCTCGAAATTAAGATGAAAGAAACTGTCATTCTCGGTTCTAGCTTACTTTGGAAACATTGCAGTGGCCCTCTTTGAAACTAAGATTTGTTTTTAAAAAAAGAAAATTGTCCCTTTCAGCTCTAGCTTCCTGCAGGAAGTGTGATGCTTGGATGAAAATAGCCTGCTCCAAAATGGCTTCTGGCTTCAAGAGAAGCTATAGACCCAGGTCCTATTCTGGGGTCCCTAGCTAAATCTGCAGATATGGGTTTTGGCTTCCCTTCTGTCTTTTCTTTAAACTCTAGTATTGATATGGAGCAAGTGTCAACTGATAATGGTTCTCTCTTCAGTCTTGGCCCAATCTTAAATCAATCTATTTTTCATGTGCATGTATTTCAAGGCAGTTTTCTCTGGATAAAGGCAAGCTGCCCTGTGGAGAGTCAGGCACTTACAGCCAGTCAAATAATCTGATAGATGACACAGAACTTGTGATACTCTGGTGACTCCCTTTGGGTATGGAGAGAACATGGCTTTCTTTCATGCCTGTCTTGCCAGCCCTCTACAAAAGTGAAGAGACACAGACCCTCAGATTTACCATGGTACTCCCTATGAGTCAATGCCCATGGTCCTTTCCACTTGTGATAAAGAATAATATTTCAGAGACTAGGTGCCCAGAGTTTGTTATTCTGTGACATCTTGATGGTGTGCAGCTCAGAGTTCTCTGTTCTCTGTTGGTGTTGTTTGTGGCTTTCTCCTGAGCAGATGTGATGTTCTCCCAGAACTTTCAGGGTTCTCCAGAATCATCTGTCAGCTAATTGTGCTTGACTTAACTGTGTTTTGCTGCATGTTTTAGGCACCATTTTGTATTAGGCACTGACTGCTATGAGAAGCAAGTGTGCCTGATGCTCTCTGGCATGTTCTGAATTAGAGCAGTTAGTGTGAATTCTATTTTGGACATATTGTGATAGAGCATGGCATTAGCCACTGAAAGTGTATTCTCACACAATGCAAATAGTTTCCTAGAAGTCACTAAATAGAATGTCAATGGCTACCTTTTTTGTCTTTTAAGCATATGACACCATTCTTTCTTTCTTTCTTTCTTTCTTTCTTTCTTTCTTTCTTTCTTTCTTTCTTTCTTTTTCTCTCTCTCTTTCCCTCTTCTTTCTTTCTTCCTTTCTCTTCCTTTCCTTCCCTCCCTCCTCCCTCCATTCCTTTCTCCCTTCCTCCCTCCCTCCCTCCCTCCCTTCCTTCCTCCTTCTCTCTCTTCCTTCCTTCTTTCCTTTCTGGATAATTCAGTTTTCAGTTCTATACTTCTGTGAAATTAAATCGATATGTATTTGTTTTGTCTTGCTTCATTTTGCTTGTAATTAACTCAGATTCTCTAGGACTAAAAATAAGTACATAAAGTTTGATTCAGGGCTGAGAAGGCTTGCAGATCTTACAATTCACTCATCTACTCCAGAAGCCTCAACTTTTATTTTTTCATGCACAGATTTTTTTTATTTAAATTTTACATATCAGCCATGGGTTCCCCTGTCATCCCCCCTCCCCCCTTCTCCCCAGTCCCTCCCCTCCATTCCCATGTCCTCCAGGATCAAGGCACCCCTGGGGATTCATTTAAACATGGTGGATTCAGTATATAGGCAGGTCCTGTCACCTCCTTCCAGACTGAGCAAAGTGTCCCTGTGTAAGCCCAAGGTTTCAAACAGCCAGCTCATGCACTATGGACAGATTCTGGTCCCACAGACTGGGTGCCTCCCAAGCAGATCAAGCTATTCAATTGTCTCACTTATTCAGAGGGCCTGATCCAGCTGGGGGCTCCACAGCCTTTGGTTCATAATTCATGTGCTTCCATTCGTTTGGCTATTTGTCCCTGTGCTTTTTGCAATCTTGGATTCAACAATTCACGCCAGTTGGACACCTGGAGCTCCACCTGGGGCCTGGCTGAGGATCTCTGCATCCACTTCCATCAGTTATTGGATGAGAGTTCCAGCATGACAGTTAGGGTGTTTAGCCATCTGATCACCGGACTAGGTCAGATCAGGCTTTCTCTCGACCACTGGCAGTAGTCTACAGAGGATGTATCATTGTGGATTTTTGGGGACCTCTTGAGCATTCTGCCTATTCCTGTTGTCATGTGGTCTTCATTTATCATGGTCTGTTACTCTTCATTCTCCCTTTCTGTTCTTGATCCAGCTGTGATCTCCTGCTCTCCTAAGTTTTCTTTCCCTCAAATCTTGCACTTCATTACTCCCACTGTTGTCCAGGTTGTTCATGTAGATCTCATCCATTTCTTTGCCATTGGGTGATCCTTGGGTCTTTCCTAGGGTCCCGTTTTCTAGGTAGCCTCCTTGGAGTTCTGTAGCAGTCTAGTCATCTTTGTTTTACATCTAGTATCCTCCTATGAGTGAGTACATACCATGTTTGTCCTTCTGAGTCAGAGTTACCTCACTCAGGATGATTTTTTCTAGATCCATCCATTTACCTGCAAACCTCATGATGTCATTGTTTTTCTCTGATGAGTAGTACTCCATTGTGTATATGAACCATATTTTCTTTATCCATTCTTCAGTTGAAGGGCATCTAGGTTGTTTCCAGGTTCTAGCTATTACAAACAAAGCTGATATGAACATAGCTGAGCAAATGCCCTTGTGGTATGATTGAGTATTCCTTGGGTATATTCCCAAGAGTGCTACTGCTGGGTCTTGGGGGAGATGGATTCCCAATTTTCTAAGGAAGCGCCATATTGATTTCCAAAGTGGCTGTACAAGCTTGCATTCCCACCAGCAGTGGAGGAGAGTTCTCCTTGTTCCCCATCCTCTCCAGCATAAGCTGTCTTCTGTGCTTTTGATGTTAGCCATTCTGACAGGTGTAAGGTGGTATGTCAGAGTCGTTTTGATTTGCATTTCCCGGATAATTAGGGATGTTGAGCAATTCCTTAAATGTCTTTCAGCCATTTGAACTTCCTCTGTGGAGAATTCTCTCTTTAGTTCTATAGCCCATTTCTTAATTGGACTGTTGGGCATTTTGATGTCTAATTTCTTGAGTTATTTATATATTCTGGATATCAGCCCTCTGTCAGATGTGGGGTTGGTGAAGACCCTTTCCCATTCTGTTGGCTGTCACTTTGTCTTGTTGACTGTGTCCTCTGCTCTACAAAAGCTTCTCAGTTTCAACATTTCCCATTGATTGATTGTTTCTCTCAGTGTCTGTGCTATTGGTGTTATATTTAGAAAGTGATCTCTAGTGCCAATGCGTTCAAGACCACTTCCTACTTTCTCTACTATCAGGTTCAGAGTAGCTGGATTTATGTTGAGGTCTTTGATCCACTTGGATTTAAGTTTTGTGCATGGTGACAGATATGGATCTATTTGCAGCCTTCTACACATTGACATCCAGTTATGCCAGCACCATTTGTTGAAGATGCTTTCATTTTTCCATTGTACATTTTTGGCTTCTTTGTCAAAAATTATACATTCATAGGTGTGTGGGTTAATGTCAGTGTCTTCAATTCGATTCCATTGGTCCACATGTCGGTTTTTATGCCAGTACCAAGCTGTTTTTATTACAGTAGCTCTATAGTTGAGCTTGAGGTCGGGGATTGTGATGCCTCCAGAGGTTGTTTTATTGTACAGGATTCTTTTGGCTATCCTGGGTTTTTTGTTTTTCCATATGAAGTTGAGTATTATTCTTTCCAGATCTATGAAGAATTGTGTTGGTAAATTGATGGGAATTGCATTGAATCTGTAGATTGCTTTTGGTAAGATTGCCATTTTTACTATGTTAATCCTGCCTATCCATGAGCATGGGAGATCTTTCCATTTTCTGACATCTTCTTCAATTTCTTTTTTCAGGGACTGAAAGTTCTTGTCATAGGTCCTTCACATGCTTAGTTAGAGTAACCCCAAGGCATTTTATATCATTTGCGGCTATTGTAAAGGGTGATGTATCTCTGATTTCCTTCTCAGCCAGTTTGTCTATTGTATATAGGAGTGCTACTGATTTTTTTGAGTTGATCTTATATCCTGCAATGTTGCTGAAGGTTTTTATTAGCTGTATCAGTTCCTTGGTTGAATTTTTGGGGTCACTCATGTATACTAACATGTCATCGGCAAATAGGGAGAGCTTGACTTCGTCCTTTCCAATTTGTATCCCCTTAATCTCTTTATGTTGTCTTATAGCTCTGGCTAGAACTTCAAGTTCTATATTGAATAAGTAGGGGGAGAGGGGACAGCCTTGCCTTGTTCCTGATTTTAGTGGTATTGCTTTGAGTTTCTCTCCATTTAATTTGATGTTGGCTATTGTCTTGCTGTAGATTGCCTTTATTATGTTTAGGTATGTTCTCTGTATTCCTGATCGCTCCGAGACCTTTATCATGAAGGGGTGTTGGATTTTGTCAAATGGATTTTCTGCATCTAGTGAGATGATCATGTGGTTTTCTTCTTTGAGTTTGTTTATATGGTGTATTACATTGATGGACTTTCTTATGTTAAACCACCCTTGCATCCCTGGGATGAAGCCTACTTGATCATGGTGGATAATTGTTTTGATGTGTTCTTGGTGTCTGTTTGCCAGAATTTTATTGAATATTTTTGCATCAATGTTCATGAGGGAGATCAGTCTGTAGTTCTCTTTCTTTGTTGCATCTTTGGTTGGTTTAGGAATCAGGGTAACTGTAGCCTCATAGAAGGAGTTGGGTAACATACCTTCTGCTTCTATTGTGTGGAACAATTTAAAGAGTATTGGTATTAAGTCTTCTTTGAAGATCTGGTAGAATTCTGCAGTGAAACCATCAGGTCCAGGGCTTTTTTTGGTTGGGAGACTTTTAATGACTCATTCTGTTTCCTTAGGGGTTATTGGACTATTTAAATGGTTTATCTGGACTTGATTTAACTTAGGTATGTGGTACCTATCCTGAAAATTATCTATTTCTTTTAAATTTTCTAGTTTTGTGGAGTAGAGGTTTTTGAAGTATGACCTGATGATTCTCTGGATTTCCTCATTGTCTGTTGTTATGTCCCCCTTTTCATTTCTGATTTTATTAATTTGGATGCTCTCTCTCTGTCTTTTGGTTAGTTTGGATAAGGGCTTGTCTATCTTGTTGATCTTCTCAAAGAACCAAATTTTTGTTTCATTAATCCTTTGTGTTGTTCTCTTTATTTCTATTTTATTGATTTCAGCTCTCAATTTGATAATTTCCTGGCATCTGTTCCTCCTGGGAGACTTTGCTTCTTCCTGTCCAAGGGTTTTCAGGTGTGCTGTCAAGTCACTAGCATGAGATTTCTCCAGCTTCTTTATGTGTGCATTCAGTGCTATGAATTTCCCTCTTAGCACTGCTTTTATAGTATCCCATAAGTTTGGGTATGTGGTGTATTCATTTTCATTGATCTCTAGGAAGTCTTTAATTTCTTTCTTTATTTCTTCCTTAACCCATTGGTGATTCAGTTGAGCATTATTCAGTTTCCATGAGATTGTAGAATTTCTGTACTTTTTTCAGTTGTTGAAATCTAACTTTAAACCATGGTGGTCTGATAGAACACAGGAGGTTATTCCAATTGTTTTGTATCTGTTGAGATTTGCTTTGTGGCCAAGTATGTGATCGATTTTAGAGAAGGTTCCATGGGGTGCTGGGAAGAAGGTATATTCTTTTTTGTTTGGGTGGAATGTTCTGTAGATATAGATTAAGTCCATTTGAGCCATAACTTCATTTAAGTGCATTATGTCTCTGTTAAGTTTCAATTTGGCCGATCTGTCCAGAGGTGAAAGTGGGGTGTTGAAGTCTCCCACTATTAATGTGTGTGTGGTTTTATATGTGATTTAAGCTTTAGTAATGTTTCTTTTACATATGTGGGTGCCCTTGTGTTTTGGGCATAAATGTTCAGAATTGAGACTTCATCTTGGTGGATCTTTCCTGTGATGAATATGTAATGCCCTTCATCATCTCCTTTAATTGATTTTAGTTTGAAGTCTATTTTGCTGGATATTAGGATGGCTACACCAGCTTGCTTCTTAAGACCATTTGATTGGAAAGTCTTTTCCCAGCCTTTTATTCTTAGGAGGTGTCTGTCTTTGAATTTGAGGTGTGTTTCTTGTATGCAGCAGAAAGATGTGTCCATTCTTTTAGTGTGTGTCTTTTTATAGGTGAATTAAGTTCATTGGTATTAAGGGATATTAATGACCAGTGATTGTTCATTCCTGTTGTTATTTTTATTTTTTGGTGGTAGTGTGTGTGTACTTCTCTTCTTTGGGGTTTACTGCTGTGGTGTTATCTATTGCCTGTGTTTTCATGCGTGTATCTGCCTTCCTTAGGTTGGAATTTTCCTTCTAGTGCTTTCTGTAGGGCTGGGTTTGTGGATAAGTATTGTTTAAATCTGGTTTTGTCTTGGAAGGCCTTGTTCACTCCATCTATGATGATTGAAAGTTTTGCTGGGTATATTAGTCTAGGCTGTCATCCATGGTCTCTTAGTGTCTGCATTGTATCTGTCCCTGTCCTTCTGGCTTTCAAAGTCTCCATCAAGAAATCAGGTGTTATTCTGATGGGTTTGCCTTTATAAGTCACTTGGCTTTTTCCTTTGCTGCCCTTAATATTCTTTCTTTATTCTGTACCTTTAGTTGTTTAATTATTATGTAGCGAGGGGACTTTTTTGGGGGGTCTAGTCTGTTTGGTGTTCTATAAGCTTCTTGTATCTTCATAGGCATTTCCTTCTTTAAGTTGGGAAAGTTTTCTTCTATGATCTTGTTAAATATATTTTCTGTGCCTTTGAGTTGGTATTCTTCTCCTTCCTCTATCCCTATTATTCATAGGTTTGGTCTTTTCATGGTGTCCCAAATTTCTTGGACATTTTGGGTCATGACTTTGTTGGTTTTAGTGTTTTCTTTGACTGATGAATGTATTTCTTCTACCTTATCTTCAACACCAGAGCTCCTCTCTTCCATCTCTTGCATTCTGTTGGTTATACTTGCCTCTGAAGTTCCTGTTTGTTTACTCAGATTTTCTATTTCCAACATTCCTTCTGCTAGTGTCTTCTTCACTTTTTCTATTTCCCTCTTCAGGTCTTGGATTGTCTCCCTTGCTTTTTCATGATTTTCATTCAAGGATTTATTGTTTTCTTCTGCTTTAATTGTCCTTTCCTCTAGTTTTTTTTATAGCGTTCTTCCCATTTTTTGTTTGTCTGTTCCTCTACTTTATTTTTGATTTCTTCTATATAAGGCTCTAGCCTCTTCATGATGTTACTTATAAGGTTGTTTTTTTCTTCTTCTTCTTCTTCTTCCATTCCGTGATGTTCAGGTCTAGCTGTTGGAGAAGGGCTAGGTTCTGGTGATGCTGTATTGCTCTTTATTTTGTTGTATGTACTTCTGCCTTGACGTCTGCCCATCTCCTTTTGTGTTCGTTCTTGGTCTTATCAGTGTACTTGGTGCAGAGAGAGTTGACAGATTTAGGGAGCCTCTCTCTGGTCCAGATGGAAGCTCTGGGCCAGATGGGAGTGCTGGTCCAGATGAGAGTGCTGACCCGACAGGAGCTGGGGGGCTGGACTCTGAGTCTTGGGAAGTCCCTGGGGTCTCCTTATTTTGTTCAGATGGGAGCTCCTCTTGTCCAGATGGGAGTTCCTCTGGTCTCTGGTCCAGATGGGAGTTCTAGGGCAGGATGGAAGCTTGGG
Source organism: Onychomys torridus (assembly GCF_903995425.1). Lineage (NCBI taxonomy): Eukaryota > Metazoa > Chordata > Mammalia > Rodentia > Cricetidae > Onychomys > Onychomys torridus. The sequence continues at coordinate 107,381,097 of NC_050448.1, forward strand.
GCTTGTCTCTGATTTTCAGGAAGTGGCTGGGATCCAGATGGGAGTTCTGGGATGGATGGAAGCTAGGGGCTGGTCTCTGAGTCTCAGGAAGTGGCTGGGGTCTCGGGCCAATGGGTGTGGGGCAGTGTGTGGAGACTGCATTGTCTGCCTGCAGTCTTGGAAAAGGGGAGCCTTCCTGCAGGGCCCGCCAATTGGCAGGAAACTGGGGCCAAGTTGGTCAGGTCCTCCCAGGGTGGCCTGTGTCCAGAGGTGGGACCCAGGCGCAGTTGCCGCTCTGACTATAACCCTGGCACTCACCTCTGGTCCAGATGGGAGTTCTGGGCAACTTCTTATAACTATAGTTTAGGTTTGTCTGTTCATGTACTTGGCAATAACCTTATGCCAGCATGTTGCTATTTGGTCTCACAAAAGTTTTTATATATGTAGATCTCTGACAAATGGTTTAATTTAATTTGTTGTCATAATAAAAAAGGTGAGTTCCTGCTGGGTCGTGGTGGGATGCATCTTTAATATCTGCACTTGAGAGGCAGAGGCAGTCATGGTCTCAGTGAGTTCAAGGCCAGCCTGATCTACAAAGTGAGTTCCAGGATAGTCGGGGCTGTTACAAAGAGAAACCGTGTCTCAAACAAACAAACAACCAAACAGAAAAAAAGTGGATTCTGAACTGTTAACACATTTTGTTTGTATTACTCATCAACAAGACACGTCAGCTTTCTAGTTTCAAGTACAGCTATCTTGTGAGTGGTATGTGATGGAAGAGTTTTCAGGGTGTTCATAACAAGTGGCTATAATATATGATGAGCTTATTAAACTAAATATTAAATAAAACATTATTAATTATGGTGAATAATCTTATCTTCTGTTTGTGCTGGTGGTTATTTGTTACAGTTATGTCTCCTCTGAATTTTCAACATGTTGTTATTAAAATTGTAAATATAAGCAAATGCAGGCTGACAAATAAATGAATGTCCTGTTTCCATTATTCAGCCAGCACTGCTTATGGTGGCCATCTGTGAAGGTGCATAGCTGTGCATTGGGTATTGTTTCACTGGATTTCTTGGATAATATCCAAAAACTCAGTAGCTTAAGCTCTGTTGGTTCAAGAAATCTGGAAAAACTGTTCTGAAATTAGGTTGCAAGTTCATCATCCCAGGGGAGAATGATCCCCTATAGACAGTGACCTTTGACATTTGCATCAGCATCCGCACATGAGCAGTAAAGGAAGCAGGAGGAGAAACATGCTTAGAGCCCAGGATCAACGTGATTGAAAGAAATGTGTACCTTTGTTTGACCCATCTGGCTGTTTGTAAATACATAGGGAAGGTGAAAAATAGCTCCCATCCATCCTGAAGTGCAAAAGTACATGTCACCCAGCATGCCACTCTCTTCCATATTGACCCAGCATGTCCTGTTTGTAGTACTTGTGTGCAAATGCTTCAGGCAGAACAGCGATTTGTGATGGTCAGCCTCCTTCTCCTCATCTGAGCTCTTTGTCAGCAAAGGTCCATGTGAGTGACAGCTGAGCATGGTTGAGGGAACTCTGCTGTGTATTCACAAGGTGGTAATCTTCCCCATGAGTCTATCTTAGGTGTACTTTGATTTAACTCCTGAAGAAATGTTTTCAAACATTTAAAAACCATATCAACAATTGTGGAGACCATATAAAAGTAGTTATGGAGATTTCATATAAAAATAATTATGGAGACTTCATATAAAAATACAGGTCTTCAAATTTTCCAGAAAACCAGGAGTATTTGATGTCACTGTCCTCACTGTGGCATTTACTGCTTTGGAGGCCCATTTCCTCTAGTTTGCTGCGGTCCCACCTGGCCAGTGTCCTTCATGTAATATCTCTACAAAATGAATTGAGTTTGTGAATATGGGTCTACAACTGTTACTGATAAGGGCTGATCCTAATGTGAAATGTGACTAAGACAAATAAATAGGCTCTCAGGAATATCCTGATCATGGCTTTATAATTGGAGGTAAATTTTCCATTTTTATTTATGCTGCAGAGGCCCAATAGTTAGTTTTTCTTGTGTTGTAATACAAAGTGGATGTGTGTAAGCAGGGCCTAGAACTAGTTTGGTAGTTAGAAAGCCTGTGGAGGAATATAGGAAAGGATGGGGTAAGTGGACACTTTTCTTCTTAGATTTCTGTTGCTGATTATTGGGACATAACAACTCAACAGTATGAGGAAGTCTGATCTTTCAAATGTATTAAAGCAAAGAAAACATTATCTTCATATTCCATTCCATATTACACAGGCAGGAAAAATATCTCAATGCTAATGTTAATTCAAATTTAATGTTATGATATTACATGGGATTTGGCATTATTTACTAACATCAAAGCTATGTGTAGAACTTAGTGGGCCATAGAAATCTTATGGCCTAGAAGTACTGTCATGCAGTGGAGTGACATTTGTAATTTCTCATCTTCATCAAGAGAAGGTCACTGTCATTGAACAAATTATATTTTTGTCAGTCAAAAAGATACATATTTGAGTATTCAATATTTTTTCTAGCATTGTTGAGGTATAAAACATTGTCTAAATGTAGGGTTCACAATGTGATTGCTTGCAAGGTAGAATAATTGCCACAATCATTTTGGAAACTCACTGATCTGCTTTCACTGCAGATCTCAAACATAAAGGAAAACATTGCTAACCTTAGTCTTCCCACTGTCCGCTGGCTTTCCAAAGCTCATCCATTTTAAACCTGGGTGTTGATTGCCATTGACCAGCATCTCTGTTTCTCCCACTCTAGACCTATGTCTAGTCTTTTGAGTTAGACTTTGGGAGAGTTACATTTTTGAAAATTCTGTATATACATAAGGTAACATAGTAATTTTGTGTTTCTCTGTCTGAATTGATTTTTTTAGCAGTACATACTCATTTCATCCATGTTATTTCAAAGAAGAGGATTTCCTAGTTTTATGGCTAAATAGTGTATAGGGTATGTACATTTACATTTCATATACCCATGCACATATCATTTGAACCTGCAATTAGTTTGTCCACCTTGGACATTGTTAGTAAAGCTAGGGTGACAATGGGAGTGTAGGCATGTCTGTATCTGATTTTTTTTCCTTTATGGTTTATACCTAGATGTAGGGGGCAGCTGAATTTATGGTAGTTTTGCTTCCAGATTTTTCAGTGAACTCTCATTCCATCTCACACTATGGGAAATATTCCCACCCCACGATTGATATATAAAAATTCCCTTTCCTCTAAATACTTGTCAATAATTGCAACCTCCAGTCTGGTGTAGCTGAATGGAAAGAGCAAATCAGATGGCAGAACAGCAAGGCATATAGACGTGGGCAGACAGGAAGTAACTCACATTTGGAAGCTGCAGAGTTGGTGAGGTAAGGTTGGCTGGTGGCTTTCTCTATTTCCCTAATCTCTCTAAGGCTTTCACCCCTATATTTGGCTCCATAATTTTTATTTAATAAGACCATTTAGAAATTTGTCTACAATTGGCGTCCAACTTGTGAGGCAGGAATTCACAAAAAAGGAGGGATATGATAGAGCCATCCCATTTAGGACCGAGTGTTCTTAGTTCACCCCCAGCCCTGATTTTTTTAAGACAATTTGACTTAACCTTTGTGGATGGTGTTAGATTGAGGTTCAACTTTAGTCAATTACATGCAATGCCCAGTGTTTCCTGCAGCACTTTACTATCCTTTCTTCATTGTGTATTCTTGGTATCCTTATCAAATATTAGTTGAATACACACACACATTGTGTATTCTTGGTATCCTTATCAAATATTAGTTGAATACACACACACACACACACACACACACACACACACACACACACACACATGAAGGTTCATTGATAAACTCTGTATTCTAGCCTATTGGTCTATGTTTCTATTTTCATGTATTAGTATAACCCTGGACTGATGAATTTGAATATAGTTTGAATTAGGAAATGTGATGTCTTCAGTTTTGTGTTTGTTCATGATTGCTTTGATGTTTTTTGATTCTTACAAAATATATAGATTTTTTTCTATTTCTGTGAAATGTAACATTGGAATTTTTCTTTTTGAAGACAAAGTCTCACTACTTAGCCATGGATGGTCTGGAACTCACAGAGATCCACTTCCCTCTCTCTATCAAGAGCTGAGATTAAAGGCATGCATTGCCATACCTAAATTATGCTGAATCTGTATGTAACTCTGGGTAGTACCAACATACTCACAAAATTAATTCTTCTATTCTAGGATTATAGGACCCTATTTGTGTCTCCTTCAATGTCTTCTACCCTTGTCTTATAATTTTTAATATAAATATCTCTCACCTCTTTGCTTAAATTTATTTCTTAGCATTTTATTTCTCATGGGATTGTTTTCTTGATTTCCTTTTCAGAGAGTCTTTACTAGTGCATAGAAGTAAAAAGAATTTAGATACATTAGTTTCGTTCTGAAACCTTAATGAATTAGTGGTTCTAGTAATTTCCTGGCACTGTCACTAAATTTATTTTAAAAGGACAATAGGATATAAAAGACAATTGTGTTTTAGTTATGTTAGAGTTGTACTTGTCCATTGTATTGTATATTAACAATACCACTAGTGCAGCCACATCACATTTGGAAGGCTCTGTGGGGAGGTTTGCACAGAGTCCCAGATCTCCTAATTGGCATACTTTTTGTCTAGCTCTGCATCTTCTGCTGGCTTGATCATGCACTCACAGGTCACCAGCATATCATTTTCTCTATCTCCTTTGTTATTTTCCAAGGCTGTTGAGACTACAGTAGGCATTTTTTTTTCTGTTTTAACTACATTTTATTCCTCTTGAATATGTTTTTAAACCTTAAATTCCACCAACTTGTGTTTATTTTCATCAAAATTCACTTCTGTTTTTACATTCTTAATGAATTTCCCTTGTTGCACAAAAGCAACTTGAGGCTGGATCTGAGGCAGAACACAGTCACTTGGAGATGGTCACAGAACGCAAGTGAAAGCATTTGGCATCACCTTTCCCTGGGCAGGGACCGCCTGTCTGAGGGATGATCAGTATGTTCTATTGCCCAACGTTTGCATTTGAAAATAACAGGAAACAAGTATTTCAGTGCTTCACAGACATCTACCTAGAAGAGAAAGAGGGGTGTGGGAGAAAGATGTTGAAAGTAAAATGGTTAAAATAGGGTCGCAATAGTTACATGAGCATCAGAGAACAAAATTCACTCGCAGATAAGGTACAGTGTAAGCAGCTTCCTGTGGGGAAAGATCCAACAAATGAATGTAAGAGTGACGTAGGTTTAGTCATCTCTGTCAGAAATAACTGAGGCTAAGTAGTCACAAAGTCAACCCATTGGACATACCTATCACACTTAAAGGAAAAGGAGCAAAAATAAATCATTTTGTAATTCCTCGGGTTCAGTCCCTGATAGTCAAAGAAGTGAAGATGGGCATTTAAAGGGTGATGAGAGGAAAGGGGCGTGGGAGGGGAGACCCTTGACAAGGAGACAATGAGAGGGGCAAAAGGTTCAAAGACTAACTGATATTTTTTAAATTACTACTATATCCACCCTTTCTCAAAGTCACAGTGAAAAATTTACAGACACCAAACTTCTCAAGTAATTACAAATTCTTCTTTTTTATTTTATTTTTTAGTTTTAGTTTTTGTCTTTCGAGACAGGGTTTCTCTATGTAGCTTTGGTGCCTGTCCTGTATCTTGCTCTGTAGTGCAGGCTGGCCTCGAACTCACAGAGATCCACCTGCCTCTGCTTCCCGAGTGCTGGGATCAAAGGTGTGCGCCACCACTGCCTGGCCCTGATTACAAATTCTTCTTACTGAAGTAACAGGTCTTTAAAAAAAATCTTCTTTACTTAAAAACGGTTCGTTTTGTTTTTTTTTTTTTTCCAGACAATACATTTTGATCATGTCTCTCTTCCCTCACCGTCTCCCAGATCCTCCCACCTCCCTACCATCCCAACTTCATGTTCTCTGTCTCTCTTTCCAAACAAAACAAAACAAAAGCAAAAATCAAAGCCTCTATTAGTAAGTGGGACATACAGAAGCCATCATTTAATTTTTAAGGTTTATTTTTACTTTTCTAATTGTGTGTCTGTGTATGCCCATGAATGGGTCTGTGTATGTGAGTGCCAGTGACTTTGGAGTCTAGGGGCGTGGGATCCCTCTGGAGCTATGGTTCCAGGTGGCTGTGAGTCCCCTGATGTTGGTACTGAGAGGTGAACTAGGAAGAATCCTCCCTAAGGGCAGCGTGATCTCTTAACTGCCATCTCTTCCATCCAGAATGTGTTATGGAAATTCATTTTGAGTACCAGTCAAAAAGAGCGGTTACAATAAGAAAAATTTCGGTCACTGTCTCATGACTCTGAGAGTCCATCAGGGATGTTAATACTGTTCTAACTTAGAGCCTAAAGTGATGATGTTCAAATAAGACAACTGATGTATGCACAAGGAAATCATCAAACCAATGAATTATCTAATTGAAAGAAAAAAGAGCTCAGCATTTAACCTCAGACTTTTCAACAAGATACACATAGGCTACCTCTGAAGTTAGCTCTTTGTTTCATGAGTGTCCTTATGTATTTATTTGAATGTTAAACTTACATTAAGGAAATCTAAAGACTTTTGTTTTATATCCCCTCATTTCAAAGAAGAGTGACTGGGACGGGGGAAGGGCATGTGTTGAAGAGATCTCAGTCATTGGCCTAAGTCACTCCCGTTTGTCTGTTTCTTTTCCCTCTTTCTTTCCTGCCCATGCACTGACTTCTGGAGTTCTGGGGAGGACAGGACAGATAAGCCTCTTTATGACAAGGCTTCAAGACTCCCCCGCAAGCATTGGGAGTCTCACAAACTATGGCCTGTGACGAGATCCTCCCTCAAGTGGGAGCAGTTGCCCCATGATGGCCCTTTGGCCTAACCTTGGAGCAGGGGCAATCAGTCACCTTCCTGGAACCAGATCACCCTCCTCCAGCAGCCTGGTGGTACTGATTTCTCTGCAATGACTGTGCAGAAGCACAATAGAGATAAAAAGCAGCCACACTATCCCTCTGCCCAAGATAATCTGCTTGGAGGCTGTGCAACCTTATTACCTTTTCCCATAAAAATCTCATCCAAGTTCCTGTCAGCCCCTTGAACATAGAGCTGGGGTCACGGCAACTTCTTTATCGGGTTGACCCTCTGTGGTGGCATCGCCTCGAGCTCATTCTTTACTAGCACCCTCTCTGTCTGGAGTAATGAATGACATGGCCCGGAGAGCCTAGGCCTTCACAAACCAGGCTGGCACTTTTGCCCTACTCTTGCGGAAACAGCAGCTCAGCAAACTAAGCTTTCCCCCACTCAATTGGTGTCCTTCCCATGACAAAAATCAACCAATAAATGTGTTAAAATCAAAGATGTATATATTTAAAGTGAAAATCCAAAACTGAAGTAGCATACAGTATTTGGGAATGATGGGGATAGTCGTAGATTGGAAATTTAAGAGGGGTGTTCAGTTCTAATTGAAGCACGGTGTCTTTGACTTCATTTGCAGTTTCTCCTCTTTTGGGTCATCGGTTCTATTGAAGTTGTAATGGTAAAAAGATGTAGGAGAATGTTATCTTCAGGTATTTAGGATTGCCATGGCGACTGTATAGACTGCCCAGCTTGCTCTTGCAGAAGAAACAGGTTTGGTTCTCAGGTTCCCAGAAACGGAATGGGGACTCAAACCACCTAGAATTCAGTTCTGGAGGACCCAACTCTCTCTTCTGACCTTTGTGGGCATCTACACACCTATTGTACACATAAACTCACCCAGTAAATACACATGAATTAAATAAATAAACATTAAAAAAAAATGAATTGCTACAGTTAGAAAGTGGGAGCCAGACACCATGTCTCCTAGAGAAAGTCACTGGAATCCCAGGACTACAATCAAGAATTTGTTTCAAATTTTCTATTCAAAATTCTCAAAATAAAGTAAGGACAATTCCAAGGGAGAAGTTTCTCAACTGTTTGTGTACTTTTATTGAACTCTTAGATGGTTTATTATTATTTGTTTTTAATAGTCTTCATTTATTAATATCATTCCAGCAGAGACTATTTAACATCTCTGAGGTAAAGACAGACTTCAAAAGCTCTGTCTAGTGCTCATTTATCAATTACAGTAACTCACACAACAGCAAATGACACAAGATAATTCTCCAGTAATCTCAGAAACAATGAGTAACAATAGCAGGATATAAATGGGAAAAGCGCCATTGATGACAACCAGGGCTTTTAAATACTTGTAAGAGTCCATTTATAGCATTTCCCACTAGCTTCTGCCTCTCAGCTTAATTCTGCCACAGTGAATGAGAACAGGAATCACTTCCTCCCCAGCCATCCCACTTGGTGTGATCATGAACAACACTTCTTTTATGCAGATCCCCCCCCACTTCCTTCCCTCTGATGCCCAGCTCTTTAGAGCTCGCTAAGGCACACATTTCTGTGCATTGTGACCTCCTCCTCAGTGAGGCTGTTGGGAAACACTTCAAACAGCCCTTTCTGTAGGGTTACACCACTGGCCGGGGGATCAAGTCAATGCTTGTCAAACAATGGAAAAAATGTGGGGGTTGGTGGCTGGGGCATTAATTTTGACTGAGTCATGTGAGGTGTTCACCAAAAGAAATATTCATTTTCAAGAGAGCCCATGATTCTCAAGTTAGAAGATTGCTCTAAACCTGTGAGTGTGCATCATTAGAGAAATGGTGTTAAGAGGATAGCTAAATTTCCGTTTGAACCCACTGAGCTACAGCTCTGGCCATAGCAGAAGAGGTAGTAGCTGCCACTTGCAGAGGCAGAGGAGAGAGAAGAGGAGAGGAAGCGTGTCCATACTCCTCCAAACCTGCACACAACATTTCTCTGAGTGGCACATTCCCTTAATTAAAATATATTAAATACACATAGCATAATGGCAGATTGTTTTTAAACACGGGGCTTTTCGAGGTTGGCTGTGTAGAGTCAGCTATTCTGTAAGTTAAAATAATGTTTGACAGGTCGGTTGTGAGACATACAAGATTCTTTTTTTTTTTTTTTTTTTTAAGCCAGACGATTTTGTACAAATAAAGGGTCAGAAACAGAAACATCAAAGCCTGGAAACTGTGTACATCGTACAGAGCAAAGAAGTTCTGTTCTCTTTAAAAGTCTGACACACGCTGTACAGCATGGTTAGCACGCCTAAGCAAATGTAAATTGTTTTGCAAGTAGGTTTACCCCCTAACCCCTCCTCACTCACATCTTCACAAGGTCATGTGAAGGCTGCTTTGAAATTTCTGAGGAAAAGGTGCTACCACTGTGCTGGATAGAAAAAGTCCCACCAGAAAATGCTAATGTATTGATCTACCCATTACATAGTACTTGTTCTTCACTTAAATTGTATTTTGAATTCTTAAAACAGCAGTTCCAAGAGAAATCCTTTGGCCTCTGCCATCACCCTGGTCCTTTAAGGACAGAGAACTTCTAGCCTAGATGAGGAGAACTGGCAGTTGGTATAGGTGCTGACTTCATAATTGAAGAAAGATATAAGGATTAACTTCCAATTTGTAGATCGGAAAGGGAATTTCCTACTTTCTGTATTTTCTCACTGATCTCTTTGTTGTTTGATTGGCTGGTTTTCATTGAACAGATTATAAGGAAGGTTTCTTGAATGGAAAAAGGTAAGTGTGACCATTTGTGAAACTGAGTATCAGACTTTGGCAGTAGTACTTCTGTAAAGGATTTAAAATTTTTTATTTATTTACTTTTTTAGCATGTGACAGCTTGTGGGACAAGGAAACCCTCAGTCTCCCCATAATTAGCTATTTTCATGAATCTTGTGTGTGGAGCCAAGCTATTCTCTGAGTAATTGAAATCCAGTATCATGTAATGGAAGAAGCCTGGAGTTCAGAACTAGGCAGCTGTAGGTTGGGACTAGGCTTCTACCACCTCCACCTAGGGTGCTTGAGCAATTCCATTAACTTCTCCAGGCTTTGAGGTCTCACATCTGTAAAACTGAAACAATGACACCAATTTATGGAGGCATATTGCAAGAATTAAAATGCAATTTATGTCAAATTTTAACATGTAAAAACTATCAGCTTCCCCCTTCTACCTTCAACAGAACTGTTTAGAAAAGTTTCCATTTGGGAGCCAAGATATGAAAAGGCAACTTCTTCTTTCCCTTGCCATTACATGTTTATTTTGGTAATTTCAGACTTCTTGTTCTAAAGAGCTTCTATGCTGGAATCAGAACAAATGAATGAGGGATTGTGTGGACTCATTGCTCCCTCCTCCGCCTTATTATTTCCCCCAAACTCCCACCCAGTGTTAAAATAAGCCACTTGGAAGATGAGCATGGGCACATCAAAGGCTCACACAGATTCCTCAGTCTCACTTTGCCCAGGGCTGAACTAGGGATCTTCTCTGCTACCAACAAGACACATGAGCAGGAGCACTGGGCTTCCTCTAGCTACCCTTCCTGAAATGCCCTGTGTACAGCTGTTTCCAAGAGCCTGCACTGCTGCTTTTAAACCAGCTCCAGTTGTCTCCTTCCCTCCTTTCTCCTTGGCTTTAAGTTTTGGTCTTCTTTAATTCTTCCCAAGATGGTGGTTATTTTCTCATTTTTGTCCTTTCCTTTGGTCTCAATGTCCTCCAACCAAAACTGCCAATGCAACTCACTTCCCTACTTAGAGCCATTAGATGCCTATCTATATGGAAGTTAAGCTCAAATGTCTTGGCATGGCGAGCCAGGCCCTTTGGTATGTCCCTCACTTGCATCTGTAGTCCTCTGTTCTGTCTTTGCAATGCCGGCTCCTTAATCTCCCTCTACATGCAACCACAGCCATGCCGTTAATACACACTGTAGCTTTATTTGATATCCCTTTTACATGAATCTGGGAAGACCTACTGTCTTCCTAGAAAGTACCTCAATTCAAACGTCACAAAGTTGTTTTTGTTTACTGCTTGTTGATTTTCAAAACGAAGAAGTAACCATCTCCCCTCTACTTTAGGGCTAGGCTAGGCCTCTCAGTTCACTTGGAGGAAATTTGTAACAGTGATAGTGTCTATCTATCTCTGTGAACTCAGACTGCTTCTCATATGACGTTATTAAGACTTCACTGAATAGCTGCGGTTAAGAGCTCAGGTTACAAAGATGATAAAGCTAAAAGAGCTAGGTAGATCTGATGAGGTCAAATGCCATTAGTTACTTGGGATGGAAAGAAAAGGATGATGCAATGTTTTTCAGAGTACCTCTAGAATGATAATTTTATATGATGAAATCTACCTGTAGTAGTAAAATAGTGAAGGGAACTTATTGATAATGAGTATACTTCAAATGTCAGTGACTTCATCCTTGAACTTTTAAAGCCACAGTATATTAGTCAGAGTTTTCTAGAGGATCAGGCAACATCAGCAGCTTTCCTGTAGATCTTTTTATATCTGGACCACTGTCACCTGAAGGGGCCCACTATTCAGGAGGCTGTTCCCTCCTCAGTTGATCCTGGAAATGCCCTCACAGACTCACCTAGAGGTGTGACTATTAGTTGAATCCAGACCTACTCAGATTAAGATAAACCACCACACAAGTATCGGTTAATGCGGCTTATTCTCTTGTTTCAAATAAATTCCAAATTGATATGAATTAAAGAATATAGTAGTCCATAGGTCATGATTCCATGGAAAAGTGTTTGTAAATCAAAGAAATGGTAACTAATTAAATGATAAATTTGAGGACATCCTTGCAAGGGAGTTGATGCTGAGTTGAAACTTGAAACAAAAATGTCAGGAAATAATACTCCAGGTAGAAGAAATAGCAAAGACTATGTGACTATCTGGCACAATGAAGAACGAAAGAACCAAGAGGTAAGACTGAGCAAACATACTGTAAATCATACTGTAAAAAGCCTTAAATGCTAATTTTAACAGTGGGATTTATAGATGTCAACATAGGATTTTACAAATGAGAAATTGCACGAGGCTTGACCCTAGATACAATTAGAACAGTGGATCTCAACCCGTGCATCATGACCCCTTTGGGGATTGCATATCAGATATCCTGCATATCAGATATTTACATTCTGATTCATAACAGTAGCACCATTACAGTCATAAAATAGCAATGAAATAATGTTAAGGTTGGGGTCACCACAACTTGAGAAATTTTATTAGAGTGTGACAGCATTAGGAAGATTGAGAACCACTGATCTAGAAGGACCCCATAAATGGCAAGTGAAAGAAGGAGCAGGATAATTCTATGGGACTCTAAGATACCATGCTCATACCTATGGTCTATAATCTGGGGAAAAGAGTTCAATATACTTTAAAACATTTTTTTTTCAGAATCTTAATGGATAGCAGAGTTACTTTATGTGGCATAGTGTGAAGGCTAGACTAAGTGTCTTATCCTTCTTATCCCCATTCAAATAGCAGAATATCTTGTTTGGGGGAGTGTAACAGGAATCTTAAAGGTTCTTATTAATAAAATCAAACCCGAGGCCAGTTATTGGGGTGAATGCTGGAAGATCAGAGAAGCAGAACAAGCCACAGCTATCTCACCTTGCTAGTTCCTCAAGAGATCCTGTTTCCTCAGGCTGGAAACTTCTGAGTCCTCATCCAGAATGAATCTCAGCTGAACTGTGTTGCTCCAAAGCCTGAACGCTTAACCAACCAAATGCTTAACTAACTTGGTGCCTGGTTTTCATGCCTTATATATCTTTCTACTTTCTGTGTCACTCCCTGGGATTAAAGGTGTGTGTCACCATGCCTAGCTGTTTCTAAAGTGGCCTTGAACACACAGAGATCTGGCTAGCTCTGTCTCCCAAGTGCTGGGATTAAAGGTGTGTACCACCACCACCCAACTTCTGCTATGGTTTACTCTTCCCATTTTCTAGCCACCATTTGTGGCTCTGTATCTAGTGGCTGTCTGTTCTCTGACCCCAGATAAATTTATTTTGGGGAACACACAATATTTCAGGGAACACATACCACCTCAGGGGAGAAGGTCAGATGGCAAAGTGTCTGCTGAGGAGGGCAGAGAATTAATTACCTCTATGAAATCAGAATTCTGGAGTTGACTGGTTCACTTAAATCCAAACAACTGTAAAATATATAACCCTAAACTTCATGCTTTTCACTCTACCCACACAACAAATTGGAGTGAGTAATGTTTATTTGGGATGGGGAGAAAGGCTAGCCTCTCCTCACACATCTAAAGACTCTTTTGAACTCACTCTTCTTAAACTCTAAAGACTTTTCTTTAAAGTCTATACTACCCACAAATCCAAACAGATAAGTCACATTTTTATGTAAGCATTTTAAACCAATTTTCATCTATATATTTTTTAACCATTTTTTTTGGTCAGAGAGGGGTGAATCATAGACTCCTAGAAGAGAGATTTGGATTGTCAGTAATATTGTTGTAATTCTAAGCCCATAACACATTGCAGATTTTTGTTGGTTGGATTTTACAATCTAAATATATGCTGCAGTGTATATAACATAACTCCTGAATTTTCCTTCTAGCCATGGGGACACTGTTTTCTAAAAGAGGTAAAGCCAATCCATTTGCAGAAAGGTGACATCATCAAAGAACAGGCATAGGAACTCACAATACTAAGGCAGTAGGTCCAATGCACAGAAGACAAAGGAAGACACTAGAATGAAATTATGTGCATGAGAAAAGTATGTGCCACCATCAATGCAGAGATGAGTTGCTTTCTAGGTGTTACATACAGAGATTCTTCAACTTACAAAGCAGTGCAAGATGAACCAGGAAGAGAGCACGAGAGGCACAAAGTTAAAGGACTCTCTTGGCTGGCTTACTACAAATTCATAATTTGTCTTGGAGACAACAGGAAGTCATTGCCAGATGACTTAAATGTGGGGTGGTGGCAGGAGATCAGCAAGAAGAGGCTCTTGTCATAACATAAGCATGAAGAAGAAGAAGGAGCTCTAGAACAACTTTCCCAATGCTACGGCACTTTAATACAGTTTCTCATGTTGTGGTGACCTCAACCATAAAATTATTTTCTTTCTTTTCTTCTTTTTTCTTCTTTTTTTCAGCACTGAGGACTGAACCCAGGGCTTTGCACTTGCCACTGAGCTAAATCCCCAACCCAAAAATTATTTTCATAATAATACTGTACATAAAAACAAAACTGTAATTTTGTTACTCTTATGAATTTTATTGTAAATATCTGATATGCAGGGTATCTGATATACAAGCCCTCTGTGAAAGGGTTGTTCAACCCTCAAAGGGGTCATGACCCACTGGTTGAGAACTAGAGACTTGTTGAAGAGAAATGAACAGCTGAGATCCATAGGATAAGGAAAAGTTTTAAAAAATAAAGCAAACATGATAAATGTCTTAGTGAGGGCTTATATCATTGTGGAGAGACACTGTGATCACAGCAACTCTTATAAAGGAAAACATTTAATTGGTGGCTAGCTTCCAGTTTGGAGGTTTAGTTCATTGTAATCATGGCAGGAAGCACGACTATGTGCAGGTAGACATGGTGCTAGAGTGCCTGGTCTGGTCCCTGTGGATGACAGGTTCCATAGAGGAGACATGGAGTAGGTGAGGAAGGATTGAGTTGGGCCATGGTGGTGGTGGGAATCTTGCAACCTGACTGACTATCAGTCAGAGTGCTTCTTTATTTGTACAGAATTCAGTAAGCAGGGATAGATTCATGTTGTTTTAAGACATAGATCATATCATTTTCTTTTCAGATATGTGTTAAACTTCCACTTACATATCTTTTAGTCATTATTGATAAACCATAACAGAACAGGGTTAGCTTTTACAATCATTTTTACTCATCAACCCCATAACCAAACTTTTAGGCTGATCTTGCATTTTTAAGGACACTAGACAGAAAACTCCATGTGAACCCCGGGCAGATTGCTATGTTCTGAACAGTGTGTTATTAACTCTTGATGGTCAGAGTGGCCAAAAAAAAAAAAAAAAATCCTCAGTGCAAAGATGTTGCCATTACTATTTAACTTCTGACATAATACAATATTTATATCTTTATAGAATTTATTTATATGTCTAATTCTGGCATTCTTTTATTACTTGGTCATATGACATCTTAGCGGCTCTGTACAAGTTGACTTTTCCAAGTAAGGGAGGCCCTGATACTTCATATTTTTGTCATCTTTTTACAATATTCTTTGTCCATCGATGTAAGTCCCTGTGTAGGGCAGAGGTAACTTCAGCTAATCTAATTTTGTTGCTGTATATACCACGTAATTGCCAGAGTGTATAGTAGGCAGAGGCTTGTAATCTGATTTGCAGCCAACTCTTCTAGCTCATTGAATCTTGTTGACCTTTTTAAGTTTACTTTGTTCTGATTACCTTGTTCCCAAGTAAGTACAAGGGCAGATGTTTTAAGAATATCTCAGAGCCTCATAAAGAGATCTCTGACTTCTTCGTGTATGTCACAACCTCCAAGGCATAAGGAAGACATTCAAGTAGATAAGGATATCTCCCTAAAAGTGGGAGGGGTAGTATGCTCAGAACTTTCCTGGGGAAGCTTAGAAGCAGTGCTCCTGGGAGAAGGTATAAATGATTCACAAGAAATTTTACCATCAATCTAATATCCCTAAGTTGTAAAAATAGTAAAATATCTGTAATGTAGAGATCAAAACCAAAAGTGGCATGGTGGCCATCATGTGATTCAGCTATGCTGGATCTTTGTCAAGCAGCTGTGTTGGCTTTATGACTTTTGCTGTTCCCAGCAGATATGACTGTTCCACTAAAGCAGTAGCCAAGAATTTTATATGTGGATCTGAAGGCAGCAGGTAGAGAGAGTGGCACTGGGCCTGACTTGAGCATCTGAAACCTCAAAGCCCACCCCCAGTGACACACTTCCTCCAACAAGGCCACAACTACTCCTACAGGGCTCCACCTCCTAATAGTACTGCTCTCTATGAGCCTATGGGGGTCATTTACATTTGAACCAATACAAGGAGTATGCTGATTATGAAAGCAAAGTCATAGAGAGGACAGTGTTAATGAATACTGTTTGCTGCCCTGTATCAGCCTTGGCACATTCAGGACACAGATATTTCCTTTTTATTGTCTTATGAGTTCATTACTGCCATGTCTGATCATCTGACTAGATCTAGGATATTTAGAATCATGATCTGGGCACTGAACCATGAGTTTGGATCAAGAAAGAGTGGGTACATAAACAAGCCAGCTCACTTATACAATGGGGGTATTACATAGTTATGTCCTCTGAAAATTATTCAGCCTTGAATCTGATTGGCTGCCTTTGCAAAACTGTGCCATCTTTATAGATTACATTCATAGTCTTACATTTTATTCATTTAGACCATTTATCATATTCAATATTATATATATATCATTGTTTTGTCCATTGAACTACATCCTTTATTAATAGGGGCATGCAGGGTCCCTCTTTGTTGTACTCATAAAGTATTATCAGCAACAATTAGAGTATTTAGTATATTCTTCCCTACCAATAAACATCTATCAGAAACATTACTGTCTAACATCCCTTCCTCCACAGATTCCTTAAGCTTCTGTGTATGACTTAGAAGGTTAGATAGAGATAATAGGAAGTAGTAAATGCTGGTAATTTTGAAATTTCTCATTGATCAAATATCAGAGAACAAAATGGGAAAACAAGAGGAAGAAATGTCAGATTTTTAGTATGAAGATCACAAATATCTCTGAAAAGACATCTGGAAGAGGGTGTGAAAATGTATGTTTGTTTTGAATTCATGAAGGTAGTCAGATTAGTGTAGACTTAAGAATCAAATTAGGGAGTTCTGCTGTGCATGCTGTGAAGAAATAAAAGCCATTTCCTGAGATGAAAATCATGTCTGGCAACATATACATTTCTGAAGTACATATGTGCTCTTGCCGCACGTACATTCCTAGAAATACATGCATGCCCTGGGTGAAGGAGCAGCTGAAATGGCATCACGTTTCACTTTCAAAAGCCACAGACAAGAGTGTGCATCAAAAGTAACTGGCTCTCTTTCCCTCGAACCTTGTCCTTCATTACTCCCACTCACATCCAGGTTGTTCTTGTAGATCTCATCCATTTCTCTGTCATTGGGTGATCCTTGTGTCTTTCTTAGGGTCCTATTTTTTAGGTAGCCTCCCTGGAGTTGTGAGTAGCAAGCTAGTCATCTTTGTTTTACATCTAGTATCCTCCTATGAGTGAGTACATACCATGTTTGTCCTTCTGAGTCTGGGTTACCTCACTCAGGATGATTTTTTCTAGATCCATCCATTTGCCTGCAAACCTCATGATGTCATTGTTTATCTCTGCTGAGTAGTACTCCATTGTGTATATGTACCATATTTTCTTTATCCATTCTTCAGTTGAAGGATATCTAGGTTGTTTCCAGGTTCTGGCTATTACAAACAATGCTGATACGAACATAGCTGAGCAAATGCCGTTGTGGTATGATTGAGCATTCCTTGGGTATAAGCCCAAGAGTGGTATAGCTAGGTCTTGGGGGAGATGGATTCCCAATTTTCTAAGGAAGCACCATATTTATTTCCAAAGTAGGGGAGCAGGAGATCCCAGCTGGATCAAGAACAGAAAGGGAGAACAAGGAATAACAGACCATACTAAATGAAGACTACATGAGAACAGGAAGAAGCAAAGCGCTAGAGAGGTCCCCAGAAATCCACAATGATACCTCCGCTGTAGACTGCTGGCAATGGTTGAGAGAAAGCCTGATCTGACCTAGTCTGGTGATCAGATGGCCAACACCCTAACTGTCGTGCTAAAACTCTCATCCAATAACTGATGGAAGTGGATACAGAGATCCTTAGCCAGGCCCCAGGTGGAGCTCCAGGAGTCCAACTGTTGAGAAAGAGGAGGGATTGTTAACAGTGTGAATTGTTAAGACCAAGATTGGAAAAAGCACAGGGACAAATAGCCAAACTAATGGAAACACATGAATTATGAACCAAAAGCTGTGGAGCCCCCAGCTGGATCAGGCCCTCTGGATAAGTGAGACAATTGAATAGCTTGAACTGTTTGGAAGGCACCCAAGCAGTGAGACCAGGACCTGTCCTTAGTGCATGAGCTGGCTGTTTGGAGCCTGGTGCTTACACAGGGACACTTTGCTCAGCCTGGAAGGAGGGGACTGGACCTGCCTGTACTGAATTTACCAGGTTGAGCTGAATCCCCCAGGGGAGTCTTTGCCCTGGAGGAGATGGGAATGGAGGGGAGGGGCTGTGGGGAAGGTGAGGGTGGGGCGGGAGGGGGGAGGACAGGGGAACCCATGGCTGATATGTAAAATTAAAACACAAATATAATTAAAAACAACCAAGCAAACAAAAATGTAACTGGGAAAATAAAGACATGTTGGAACTGGCAAAACATGTTTTTCACAACTAGGAAATTGGCTCAGAAATAGGAAATAAAGAATAGTGGTTGATGGACTTTATTTTGAGTAGGTAGGCAGTGAGTTTCTCAGGGATCCAAGTTGTTTCATAAAAGAATGAACTTAGCCCTGAATCTTTCTCTGGTTTTATGTTTTGCCATGTGATCTCTCCCTCTTATATGGGTTCTCACCACCAGGCTGTCTGTCATGATACACTGCATCAAGGTGTTCTTTGTTAGAGGTTGAACAAATGGAACCAGCAGATCTTAAACAGAAGTTGTGTGTGGAAAACCTTTCTCTACAAATTAGCTAGCATCAGGTTATCTTCTTATAGCAAATAAAATGGGCTATTGACATAATTTCTGGACCATCTTTTCTTAAGCATGTTATGCATAACCATGCATCTATATACATATTCTTTTATATCATACATTTATACACAAACTGAGAGATTATTGTGTACATTATTTAAATCATTGCCTTTAAATTATGTTTACATTTCTTATTACTTGTGTGTGTGTGTGTGTGTGTGTGTGTGTGTGTGTGTGTGTGTATGTCAGAGGACAACCTTTTGAAGTCAGTTCTCTCCCTTCACTATGTAGAGTTCAGGAGTCAAATCAAACCCTGTGGTCAGGCCTGGAAAAAAAAAAGCACCTTCACATGATGACCTATCACTTGCCCACATTCCATGATTTTTCACTTGTTAATAAATATTGTAAGCATGCTGTTATCAGATACAAAGACACTGCATGGGAAAAATTCTGTCTCTAATTTACTCGGCTCATGACATTGGGCCTTTAGGTTGCTTCCTGTTTTCTCAGTATATTGATGTTATTGTCATTTTTATTATTGTTGTTATTTTTGAATGCATATTTCTTACAATGTTTATTCAGTATCAATTCCTGGAAGTGGGATTACTGCTGAGTCAAAGAATAGATACAGTTATAGCTCACTGCTTTTGCCCACTTGCCTTTAAAAATGTTTTCTCAGTATAAGTTCTCACCAGCAGGAAATGAGTGGCCATTTTCCTCATACTTAGCCAATAGAAGGCTATTGTAAAAAAAAAATGTGGTTGTTTCAAAGTATTGTATTTTTCTTTTAAATATGCATTTTTAAATTTTTCTTTTCTCTCAGGTGCTTACATGGAGGAAATGGGAAGCTACAGAATGAGGGATCTGGGGAGGCACCAAGAAAGGAAGGCAGGGAGATCAAACCCATGTCCTGTTTGTTTTCATGTGCGTGTGCGTGTGTGTCTACAGGTGTGCATGGCAGTCCGAGAAAGACATTATTTGCCCTGCTCTATCACTCTCTGTCCATTCTCCTGAGAACGGGTTTCTCACTAGCCTGGAACTAGGCTAGTAGCTAGCCAACCAAGCAAACTTGCTTTCTGTTGCTCCCCCACCTCCCCTAATGCTGGAGTTACAGGTGTGCACAGGGCCCTACTCAGTTTTCTGTGTGAGTGCTGGGGATTCAAACTCGGGTCCCCATGCTTATGTAGTAACTTCCCTTACCCACCAAGTCATCTCCCCAAGCCCACATTCTACACTCTTGGTAGGCTTGAGGAAAGGTGAGAAATGCTGAAGGCATGGAACAGTGTCAAGATTCACTCTGGAAAAATGTTTATCTGACTTAGCTGGAAAGATTAAAGCATAATCTCTGTCAGTCACACTGTGGATTCCCTGTCCCTGGAAACATAAGCTGTGGGTGAGGCATCTTAGAGTGGCTTGGTTGAAAGAAGCCTCTAAAACCCCATCTTATTGGCTCTGAGGGCTGAACGGTTAGTAGTAGGCAAGTGAGTGTCAGTTAACCTGATCCATTAACAGTGTGCACTGGGAGGATGGCGGGGGGGGGGGTGGGGCATATTCTTGATAATAACAGAAAACAGTGAAATCAGTGGAAGGATACAATGTTTAAATTCCTTCTGAATTAAAGTTTGTGTGTTGGTGCATTAAGAACTATTTCCACTTAACATACAAATGGGAAAATGATACTATTTGATCAAATCTCTACAACTTAATCTGAGGACCTAGTTTGGAAGAAGAAATGAGACAGAGATGAGCTGCTTGATTATAAGTTACTATTTATTGAGAACTCAGTTCTACACCAAGAACAGTTTTAGCTGGACTAGAAGGCTTGACTCATGATGCTTGCCTTTTTTATCTGACTACACATATTTGATTTTTATATCTCCTTAATTTCCTTATATGCAATAATCCGTGTGGTCAAACACAGTCCACACACACTTAATTTTACCCATAGCTGTCTCATTCTTGTTAGTCACATTCTCACACTTGCTCTCTCTTCTGGGATTTACACAGACGAGAATGAGGCTGAGCCCAGACAGAATGGAAAGAAAACATACTTAAATATACATTCCCCCCCCCCTTTTCTTGTAGTCATCTTAGGGTCTTGCCAACAGCCTGGGGTGGTTCCTCGTGTAATTTAGTTAGAAGATAGCTATCGGGGTGTATCAAAATATTTTTACTAATTTATACTGAGATGCACAGTTTCAGTATGGGCAATCATTCAAATGCCTGATTAAATCTGTTGGAAGTTCTGTGTGCTAAAGCATTTCACATCCTGGGAAAATAAAACCAAATATGTTGTTTTTCTTTGTTCTCCACTCAGCCATGTGAAGTTAAATAGAGCTTTCAAAAGAAGGGGAAATGAAAAAAAAATCTAAATAAATCCCTCTAAATCAAATTGACCTTCCCTAGGCATTTTTCCCTACATCTTGGCCGGGACGGGATCTATATTCTTCTGTTTTCGGAGCACTCTGTGTGGTCTTCTTTCTGTGGCTGCTCCAGTCTCTGAAATGACAGCCTTTTCAGAGCACAGTAGCTTAATGCACATTAACTCCTCATCATAGGGAATAAGCTACATTTCACTCAAGGCAAAGGGGGCCTTCCTGCCTTCTGATCCTCTAGCTTTATGACTGCTGATGCCGGGTAGCCCACACCCCAGGAGAGGAGAATAAGTTTCCATTGGAGCCACTTTCTCTGTTTGGCTCCCTTGACCATACTGCTCCCCCATTCTGCCATCAGCAGGTGCTCTTCCGCTGCTGGCTGTACTGCTCTACCAAAAGGGAGAAAAGTGGGGAGCTCTGGGAAAAGGCTGAATTTAGATGAATGCAATGACAGACAAAACTTTATTTCCACTTTCCGTACAGTGTGTGTGTGTGTGTGTGTGTGTGTGTGTGTGTGTGTGTGTGTGTAGGGAGCAGGGAATACAACCTCCAAATGACAGAATTTGGGAACTGGGATTAAAGCTTAGAGATTTTCAGTTTTATGTATGATAGAGTCATTCAGTTTTTTTCTGGTCTTTCCTTCTGCAGAGTGACTCCTTCTTGCTTTTGGACAGGGGGAAATAGCTTTGCTGTGAACACAAAGCCCAATTTCCTTCACCCTATCATACTGGGGCATTGCAGACTGAGTAGAAGAACAAAGGTTTCCTGTGAAGAGGAAACAGACAACCTTCCTTAGACTTAAAGATAGCCTCAAACAGTAGTGATTTGAAACCTTTTCAGCCTTGGAATAAGATTTCATCGCCAGTACATGCACACACCCAGTATGAACATCATTAATTGCAATAAACCTGATCTCTGGAACCTCTGAGATTCAAAACTCCCATTTCCTCAAACAGACACAAATTACTCTCATCTAATTGATTGACCTCTGGTCTCATTCAACTTTTTTATACTCTGAGGACATGAACTGCCCAATTCAAGAGCATTTTCTTGTCTATTATGGATTGTTGGAACTGTCTCGGTCTACACCCTTGATTATGAAAATACTGCATTTGATATTGTTGAACACTGGAAATAATTGAGTATTTATTATTTGAGGAAATTTACCATTATCTCTTAAGCTGTTAGTTACCAATACTATGGAATCATTTTACCTATTTACAAGATAAGCAATGGAGACTCAGGAAGGAAATTAGTTCTTTGTATTATTAGTAGTAAGTTAAAAAAATTGCAGAGACATATGTAATGTTAATTATGTGCTATTATATATTTTTACTATAATTATGACCCAATTTCCCAATTATTGGAGGTGTTATCAAACACAGTGGTGATACAGAACCTTTACTCTAAGTGAGACTTAATCGTCTCTTAGAGACATTATACAAGTTAGTGAAACTGAATTAAGTAATAACAACTGTGACATATACTCACAGAAACAGAGTCCAAAGCAAGAATTTAGTGCCTATGTACCATAGATACAAGACACAGAACAATGAGGGAGTGAGGGGACAGGGCACAGTAAACAGAGTGCAAGAACGATGTCATCTTAGGCAAGAGTAACTTTTCTCTGGTCCACCAAACACAAGCACACTTCTATTTGGTGATAGTGTTTGGCCTGAGGGAAGAGGCAGACTTGTTCCCCTTTACTAATCAGTCAATGATGACCACAGGGGGGTTTGGTAGATCCTCTTCCAGGAGACATCTGGTTAGTTGACACCTGTCAACCTGTCCTGAGAAGGTTGTAGGGACAAACCATTTGACTGTATTGTGCTTCTTACCTGGAATCTGTGTGTCTCCAGGGGTGGAACTGAGAGGGTAGGCTGTTTCCCATTTCAGCACTTTTTGATTTTTTTATGAGATCTCATTTACTGGACCTCACCCTAATGACTAGACTGAACTATATTTGTAGTGTGATGGTGTCTTTTGCTTTTACTGGAAATATACTATGGATAGCTTTGCTATAGTGCTAACATAATTGACAAAAGAAATTATCAAGGGTGATATTGAGATTAGTGTAAAACCAAAGCACATGGTCCTCTTCTTCATGCTAGCCAAGCCAGGGTTTACAGATATTAGTTCAAGATTCCTGGACTGGCTGTGGGTGCAGAATTCTTTAGGCCTGGGCTCACCCTGACATAGCCTCATCTCTAAGACTGCCCCAGTTTCTACTTTTGGAGCTCTCTAAACCACATGGCTGTTAGTCCACTGACTTGCTAACTGACTTTGCTCTTTCTCAGTCCTGTGCCTCACATCACCAAACACTCATGGACCTGTTCAGGATGGGGATCAACACTATTTTTGCTTATAGTAACCATTGTTTTCTCTCCACTTTGAGTTGTTTTCCTTTTCCTGTTATAAGGTCATATCGCTTTTCCATATGGTGTCTGCAGGGGAGGTCCTCTCTGAGCTCTATGGAACTTCCCTGAACTCCAGCCAAGGTATATGTGTTAGTCATGCTCTTCTGAAAGCCACAGAGCATGGACAGGAGTGTAGAGTGGTGGGAAACAGGGGTACAGCGCCTAATGTTCAATGGGGGAACATACACAAGTAAGTCACTGTTTACAATAGCAAAACCTGGGAGCAAGCCAAAAGTCCATTGGAGGGGCAATGAATAATGATGGGACAGTCACACAATAGAATATTGTATAGCTGTCAAAGGAATACAGTCCCACCCAGTGATATGGGTGCAACATAATAACAGAAAAGTCAGCTTTAAAATACAATATAGCAAGATAAATTTTCCATAGTATGGAAACAATAAAAATTAAAACAGGAATCTAAGCCTATAAATACAGCTAATAAAACCATATAAAAGGGGAGGAGAGGCAAATGAAATAGAACTTGAGATGATGGTTATCTTGGATTACTGAAGCAGGGGTAAATAATTAGGTGTATATTGAGGTCACGGCTTTTACATTGAGTGATAAATTTCTGTGTACTGATGTGTGTGTGTGTGTGTGTGTGTGTGTGTGTGTGTGTGTGTGTGTGTGTGTGTTGGCTAGATATCAACCTCTGGAATCTTTCCTTTGGTGTCACCCACCTTAGTTCTTTGCAGCAGGGACTCTTCCTGGCATATTAGCCTATGTGGGCTTGCCAGCACACCCCAGAGACCTGCCTGTCTATGTCTTCCCAGTGTTAGGATTACCAGTGTGTACACAAAGCCTAGATTTTTTACACAAGCTCTGGGGATAGATTACAGTGCTTCACATTTGCGTGACAGGCACTTTGCCAACTGAGCTATCTCCCAAACCCCATGTGCTTATCACTAAAATTAATTAGTAAGCTGCTAGATACATAAAAATGGTCCAATTTAGGTCAACAATGAGAAGGTGTCATGCAAAGATTACAAATAAACTAATCCTGAGAATCTGGAGCCCCAACAGAACTCACATATAACTATGGTAACCATTCAAGAGATAAAGGAAGTGGAAATACTTGAGGGTATGAATTGTTTTGAAAATTAAATAAAGCAAGATAGATGTACAATATGATGTTCTAGCTACAAATTCATCCATGAATAAATTGTTTCCTATCATTTTGTCAGCTGAATTGTGATATAACTTTGCACATGCATAAATCTATAACCCATTTCCCTTTCAAGGTTGAGCCAAGGACCTCCCAGACCAGAAGGGGTTACAAGCAAACTTGTTGGCCATCCTGATCTGAGTGTTTCCTAAAACTATGACTGCATCATGGCTTCTTAACTGATTTGGTAATAGAGGGTGAAGCTTTGGCAACCTGAGCTTCAGAGATCTACATTTAGGGCATGATGGACAGCATAGCCATTTCTATCTGCTATAGATCAAGGTTCAGTTAAGACCCAGATATCCTTATTCTCAATCCTTTTCCTAAAAATCATACCTAACCCTTCCTGTCCAAAGAATTACTCCATTCTTCCTGGAATACTTGTGACATTCTCTTCATGAATTTAAATTATTCCCAAAATTAGGAAAACATTGACTTCAGGCAGCCACTCCTATGTAGCCGGTGGATATACCCAACAAAAATTGCTTCAGGAAATGAAAAAGGAAAATATGGGCAGAAGAAAGACAGATATTTTATTAATGTTTTCTTGCCTCTCTGTTAAGCATGTGATCAATGAGAAATTAGCTAACCTTCCCTTCCTCTTTTCATCTTTCAACTGAGGAAAGCCTGTGCTCTGTGGCCGGAGAAGGGTGAGCATGTATGATGTTCAGATAAAACTTCCAAGCTAAGAAGCAGGGAGGAGAAGTGAAAAAGTGCCATTTTTCCCTGGAAAAGAAGAAATCTGGGAAAAGGCAGAAGTGCTAGCAAATGTTCTAGAAGTAGGTCAAGTCTTCTCACAACTGATGCACTACTTCCTATTTCCTTTGCTCTCCTTGGATTCATGCAAGCAAAAAAAGGCCCCCTTCTCCCTTAAAGGAGCAATGGTTTCATCTGAGAAAAGCCACAGCAAACCACACCCTAGACATTAAAGTTTTCCCCTGCCTCTTCGCAGTCCAGCGGAGGTAGTGATGATTCATCACAGGCATCTCCTGAGTGTTGGGCAGACCCCAGACAATCTGTCCAGATGGCCCATCCCATCACTGAGTGTTGCAATCACATGAAAAGAAACCATGCTTTGTGTTAGCTGATTTGAAAATGGATCTCTGTTATGGAGACAAATATAGAAAAGTTATCAGGTTACTAATCTGCCACTGAACTCAGGCCTCAAAGGAAAGTCATAACCATGCTCGTCATATCTGCCTTCAAAGGCTGTCACAAATATAGCTAATGAATTATAAAGCACCTGCCTCCACCTTTATCTTGTTCCCTTTATCTATTTTCTTTGTCTTTTGAAACTGATACCTACTCATTTGACCACAGTTCACAATACTGATGAATGAATTGGCACTTTTTGATCTGTTTTCTCACCTTGTGTTAGTGTTTTAGTGACCAAAAATTCATGTTTTGTAGTTGGCTATAATGGTTCTTGATGGAACAAATGAGTGTGTACATCCAACTAGGTCAAATGATTGCAAAGGTATGTTTCTGACTTTCTAACCTATACAAACTCTCACCTTATTTATATCAATAATCTACTTCAAATTATTTCTATTGTCACATGGTTATGAATTATTTAATATAATTTAAAACATTTATAGGTTTATCAACTATCTCCTTAAATTATATTTTTCTTCCTTTATCTCAATTTTCACATCTGTCTCTTCTCCAGAGTTACTGAGCACACTCTTAAAATTAGACTACAACTCAATTTTTCACTGTTTACTAAGTCTTGAGAATATTAGAGGATAAGCTGTTCTTAATGGTTTGGGGAGGGATTATTCTCACTTAAAAGGTTATTTGATACAACCATTAAAACACCTAATTTTAGGTTATAAGAAAGTGAAATATGAAATATCATAAAATTTATGTGTGCATAACTGATAAAAATGTATGGAATAGATATGTTACTTTGAGTGTTATATATAATATCTACAATTTTGAACTTTTACATTATGGACAGTCTTTGACTCTCTCTCTCTGTCTCCCTCCCTCCCTCCATCCCTTTCATTCTTTTGTTCTCACTTTCTTTCATAGAGAGGGTCTCACTATGGAGCCCTGAATTCTGTGGGACTTGCTATATAGACCAAACTAGTCTTGAACACACAGTGGTCTACCTGCCTCTGCCCCTGGTGTCAGGATTAAAGGCATGAATTAACATGCCAGAACTATTAATTTATTTTATAGTTTTAAATTTAGTGCACAAAAGTGAAGATAGGAAAAGTGTTTTGTTTTTTGTTTAATTCTCTAGCCTTACCATAAGTCCATCCTATGATAGACATCTTGCAACAGTGCCATGAGCCAATATAGATAATCATCAAAACCACAGTTCATACGTTATTTAATTTCTTAGTTTTCCCTGGCAGTTATGATTTCATTGTTGTCCCAGGATCATGTCCATGATACACTACATACATTCCCTCACTCCCATCTTCTCCTGCCTGAGACAGTTTCTAAGATGTTCCCTGTATCTGATGATCTTCCCAGTTTCAGGAACACTGGTCAAGCATTTTGCAGCACATTTCCTCATCTAGAGTTTGTCTGATGTTTTGTCATGCCTAGACTGAGCTTTGGTATTTGGGGTATTAAAAAGCACAGGGGTAAATGGCCATTTCCATCATATCATCTGAAGGAACCATTCAATTGATATGCCTTATGACGGCTGATGAACTTTCTCTGAGGTCATCTTAGCTGTATTTCTCCTTCACAAAGTTCTCTTTTCCCAACCTCCCTCTGAACTTTCCATGGTCTTTCTCTGGAAAGAACTCACACATATGGCTCCAATGTGAGTTGCAGAGTGCCTACAATAAGTACACAGGAGTTTTCTGTGTGGAGATGTTCTGTCCTCCTCCACTTGCTTGACCATTCTTTTATGTCAGTCTAGACACTTAGATTCATATTGACAGGATTGCAATCTAGATTTACTCTATTTCCATGCTCAAATTATTCCACTTCTGACTAGTGCAGGTGTTTTTCATTGCTTCTGATGTGATTTGACACATGTCTATCATTGTAGGGTACTTTTGTTTTTGTTTCTAACTTTTGACAGCTCCTTACAGTTCAGTTAGGATGCTTCAGGCCCATGTTGTACTTTTGTGATCTAGGAAAGAGCTGACCCTTTCTCTTAGATGCTGGCTAATTTTGTTAATATTAGAATCTAAAGTCTGGATATATTTATTTGCTGCTTGGGTGCCATTGATTCCTGGCTCTCCTGGCTGACTAAGCAAGGCTAGTTCTCTGTGTATCTGTAAGTGTATGCATAAAGTTAAACACCAGTTCATATTGAACTTTCCAGTTTTAAACCACAACCAGATGTGACATTCTTGCTTTCTTCCCATGCTCCTCTCTGAACTCCCAGTCCAACATTGAGAAATTTGGCTTCTGCCATTCACCATGTATTCACCCAGTTGTTCAAAGGATTGCTACCCACAGACCCATGAGAAACAACTCTATTGCTTAGTCTAGCAATTGTGAAGATCCTTTAACCTTGACTCATATAGTCTCCTCATTTCCAATGTAACTTATGTCAATATCTTTTTTTTTACCACCCTTAGTGAGTCTGTCTCATGTATTTATTATGTGGTTAGATTATTTTTGCACATATGCATTTCATTCTGGGATCCCTTGATTCCTAAATGAATTTTTTTTAGCATGCATGAATTTAAGATTTTCTTTTTGCATTGTGAGTTTTTTCTTGTTTTTACAAATGAAGAACGTATGTATTCAAAGCTAATGTATCTGTTGTCACAGTTTCACTGCCCAAAGACATCTTCTTTCACTTCATTTTCTCAGTTCTTTCATTCCTCTGGATCTCACAAGCACTGACCTATTTTCTATCTCTATACTTTCAGCCTTTCAGAATGTCATCTAATTGATATCATATGGTATATCACCTTTTAGACTCAATTTCACTTAGCAATATGCCTTTAATATTCACCCATGTTTTCCTAGGACTTGAAAGCTCATTTCTCTTTATTTTAGAACAATGTACCATTGTAAAGATATTATCACAGTTTGTTATGCATTTGCCAGTGAAAGACATCTTGGCCTCTTCTAGGTTTTGGCAATTATCAGTAAAGTTACTATAAATATTAGCACACAGACTTTTTTGTTATCAAATACTTTCATATTAGTTGGGAAAATACCTATGAGAGTAATTTCTGGGTCATGTGAGAAGACTATGTATAGTTTTTACATTGCACTATTAGGCTAAGTTCCAAAATGTATGTGCCATGTTACATTCCCACTAACAATTAAAGAGAGCTTGAATTGTTCTATGTTCTTGATGGGATCTGCTATTGTCAGTGTTATGGATTTGGCTATTGCAAAGGTATCTCACTGTTTATCTTGCAATTATGTCCTAATTATGACTGATCTTGAGTGTGATTTCTTACACTTATTTTCCATCTCTGTGTTTTCTATGCTAAGGTGTTGGTTGATTATGGAATCTTTGGCTCATTTTTTAACTGAGTTTTTAGTTTTGTTGTTGTTGGGTTTGAAGAATTCTTACATGTTTTGGAGAAGAGTCTTCATCAGATATGTTCTTTGCAAAGACATGTTTTCCCCTGCTGTAGCTCATCTTTTATTTTCTTAACTGTGTCTTTAAAAATGGATTTTTAATATTTGGACAATTCAACTTGTTAATACTTTAAATTTTTTCTTTCACAGATAATGGTTTTGGAGTTCTAATTAAAGATCTTTTTACCAAGCTCAAAGATATATAGACTTTCTTCTATGTTTATTTCTAGCAGATTTGTAATGTTGCTTTTTGACATTTAGGTTTCTGTTCAATAAATTTATAAAAGGTCTGTTTTTGATTAAAATATCTTTGCATATAGACATCAATTTTTCCAGCATTATTTGCTGCAACAATTAACTTTCATTAACTGAACTGACATTTTGTCAAAAACTAGTTGACTCTGTGGGAGGTTGAATTCTATGGTCTCTATTTTCTTGATCTCTGCATCTGCTTTTGTCTTAACTACTATAGCATTATAATAAGTCTTTAAGTACATAGTATCTGCACTGCAAGTCTGTTCTTCTTCAGTGTTGTCTTGACCATTTTGGCTAGCTTGTATTCTTATACAGTCTTTACTACTAGATTTTTGATGTGTACAGAATAGTTTTCTTGAGTTTCATTAGGATTGTATAGAATCTGTGGATTAAATGGTGAAGAAATGATAATTTAATAATAGAGTCTCTCAATTCCTGAACTCAGACAATATCTCTGTTTGGCTAGAATTCTTTGATTATATTCATCAGGTTGTTAAATCAGTTTTCTATATATTGAATAAATATTTCAATTTTAAAAAATTCATTGGAATTACTTTTAATTCTGTTTCAACTTATTCATTGGGATGTATAAAAGAGTAAAGTATAGTTACTTAATCTTGTATTCTAATACTTGCCTCTACTCACTTATTTGATAAAGTTTATTTTTGGTCAATTCTTTGTAATTTTTGTAATGTAATAAACAATAATGCCATCTACAATGTTTTATTTTATTTCTCCCTTCACATATCTTTAAATTCCATTTCTTATAGTATTGCACTGGTTGGGATTTTATAGTATGATGTTGAGTAGAAATGGTGAGAGCAGATACTCTTGCTTTGTCCTCAGTATTAGAGAAAATGTGCCTAGTTTTCATAACACTAGTGAAGCTGACTTCTAAATTCATATCTCTTTGCCCACAGATTATTGTAGCTCTCAGTCCTCATTAGAGGAGTTTCCATGTGCAGTACATGGTAGTTATCCCAGAAACTCACAAGTGGTCAAAGAGCAGAGAATAAATACCCATGGAGTGTGCATCCATAAATGGGATGTTTACATCCCACCCCTTCCCTCAAGGCCCAGGGATCATAGAGGAAGAAGGGGTAGAGAGATTATATATCAGAGGTCAGGGACAAACAGGGTCTTCTGCACACGACAGTACTCAGGAATTCACAACAGCTTGGATTGCTCGCAGAACACCTGCAGGAGATCAAGGAAATCACCATTTTAGCATGGAGGAGGGAGGGGCACATGAAACTCCACCTTTAGCTGAGAAGCTATTGACAGTTGAAACTTGCTAAACAAAGTCCCTTTTCTCTAGGGGTGTAGCCCCTGGTAGTTTGGCTATGTTCTAGTGGACGGTCCTACTATCTGAATAAAGAACCAGACTTTACTTCCCCACTTTGGCCTGATGGTAACATTAGCATTTAAGGCAGGGTTCAAAAGACTGCACACATAAGGACAATTATCAAAGAGAAGTGTGTGCCATTATAGTACTTCCTTTTAAAATTAAATATTCCAATCTGGAAAGATCATTTACCATGTGTTTATTCATTCATTTACATAGAATTTATTAAACAATGCTGTGCGAAAACTTTGAATTTCTCAATGAGATCTATGCTTTGATTATTCTTTTTTCACTATGGATGAAGCCTATGGATTAGAAAGGGTTCAACTGCATCATTTTTTTTATACATTAAACACAATATCATCATCTATGAACCATGTTACAAAAACATACTGTCTCTACATGTAAGTTTTTATATGAAAATGGAAATAATACACCTATCTCATAATACTAAAGTTTGAAGAGTTTATTTAAAACATCAGAAGAGTGCCCGGGGTGTAATAAGCAGTAAATACATTTTTATTACATCTCTCACAGGCTGGGTTGAAGAAATAAAAAGTCATATCACAATGGTGGCTTATAAGTACCCACTATTTTATATCTTTATCTTGTGTGTATTCATGATTATAGCTGACTTAAGAGAGCCTTTGCTTGACATAGAGATTTCCATGCAGCTATGTTACTCTACTGCTGGTGGAATCCAGACCATGAAGAAATAAAGAATGACTGAGCTGCTTTGGGACAGACTGGTTACTTAGTACTAATGATGGAATCATGGTCAAGGCCACTACCTCTGAATTTTGAAGATGCTTCTAGGAGAATTCAACTGTAAGCCTGTAAGAGTAAATATTCCCAGGACAGTAGCAGAGAATCCAGGCAGTAAAGTGTTGGATCCACAGTGTTTAATTTCTTTTAACTCAAAGCAATTTTATGCCAACAAGTTAAAAATATTAATTCTGCACGAAGTGGCTGCCATGCAAGCTATTAGATATCAGGATATAGAGCAAATTTCTGATTTACCACTAGTTGGTTGAATAAACATAATAAAATTTCTATAGCTTGTTAATATTTTTATAATTCCAAATTATTTATCCCTCATGAGACTGGAGGAAACATTTTCCAGTTATATTAATTATAAATATAAATATAAATATAAATATAAATATAAATATATATATATATATATATATATATATATATATATATATATATATATATAATTTGTTTAGCAACATTTATAATTTGAAAATTCAGGGTTCCTTTTAGAAACCATACATACAAATAAGTTTATCACCCTTCCAGAGCATGTGCAATTTCAGAAGTATCACATGATGGAATATCTAATACCATGGAATAACATGAAGTATATTTCACTTCAATGAATATCCTTATAGTCCTGGTCTTTTGAACCTTGCCTTAAATGCTAATGTTAGTATCAGCCCAAGGAGGGACATGAAGTCTGGCTCTTCATTCCAGATACTGAATTATGTGAAAGAGGTCTGTTTGGGATCAGTTGTGTTGGTAAGTATAACATTTCCTAATTCCATTTTGATAAACCACATGAATGAACAGGCTTTTACTCTACGATGGAGAATCATGAATCCTACACACTGTTTCTAGAAGTACACAAACTCATAGTTTGAGCATTTGCAAAGGTCTACTTCAAAAGAGGTTTATATGTTTCTTTTAGTCTTGCATTACTGAGAAAACTTCAACCTCCTCACTTACTAGTCTTTCCTAAACAATTTTTCTTATGTTGATCAGGAACATGCTCATGATTTCTATTCATGGTCATGTCAACTGTCTGTCTTCTTTGCTGCCCTGGAGTCTGCTAATTCTTTTTCATGTTTCTTAGATTTTTTTCAGTTTCCTGACATAGGAAAGCTGGACAACTTAGTGAGAATAAGTTAGAATTTGAAGGACTAAAATTCAGGAGTCATGATATTTCAAACCTTATAAAGTTAAATTTATAATTCAGAAAAGTTTCTATTTATCTTAATACACACGATGAGTTTCCCTGCTCTAATTGTGTGTTTTAATTATGGTGACCATTAAGTGGCTAAATGTTTGTCTTTGTGTGTCTTCTCATATTCCCACTGAAGTTATAAAACTAAATTGGACATTCAATCAGGTCCAAATTTTTGTATATTGTTTAATACTGGACATATCTTTCTTTGGATTTGTAGGCAGGAATTAGAAGAATCAAGGATATTTTAGTTTAACTTTGAACTTTAGAATCAAGACAAAATTTTGTACCCATAGCTTACTTAAAAATATTTCATTATCATTAGTTATGTTAATTTTAATTTTAATTAGTCCTAGATTTAGGAAAAAAATTAATCTGAATTTGGGTATGTACCCTTTGACTTTTGCTCAAATCCTTTTCTTTATTAATAGTATGAGTTTACATGTCTAACAGAAACTTTTGTCTTTCTTATAGCAAGCAGTCACTTATAGGAACTAGATGATTTCTTATTGTCAGGCTCAGAACAGCAAGCCCACCATAATTAAAAATCATCATGATTGCTATGCCATAATCCAAAAGGAAGCATCATAGATCCTTCCTATAAACAGAACCAGCTTGTACAGATCATGTATCAATAACAAGAGACTTCAATGAATGAGCTGAAAAAACATTGGAACTCTCAGAAGAATGGCATTATCTGTGTGGATTTGCTGAAAGAAAGAAAAGTGTTTTCAAAGACCTTGAAGTAAGGGAAAATGCATGTAAGGAATGGAATATCCAATTTGCAGAATATCCCACCAAGTATAGAAAACATTCAGAAAATATAAGTTTGAAGTTTAGGAAAATTTTTTATTGTTTAAAAACAATTGAAAAACCATTTGTATTTCTTTTCCCCACTTATCTTAGGGTTTCTATTGCTGTGAAGACACACCATGACCATGGCAACTCTTATAAAGGAAAACATTTAATTGGGGCTGGCTTGCAGGTTCAGAGGTTTTGTCCATTACCTTCATGGCAGGAAGCATGACAGCACATAGGCAGATATTGTAGATATTGTACCTGAGAGGTAACTGAGAGTTCTACATCAGATTGGCAGGCAGCAGGAAAAGAGAGAGAGAGACACTGGGCTTGGCTTGATCATGTGAAACCTCAAAGTCCACTGCACAGTGACACACTTCCTCCCTAATAGTACCATTCCGTGTGAGTCTCTGGGAACCATTTTCACTCAGACCACCACATTCCGCTCTCTGCCCTCATAGGCATGCAGCCGTATCACAATGCAGAAATGCATTCAGTCTATTAGTCTCAAGCCCACTTAATAGTCCAAAGTCTGAAGTCTCTTCAGAGACTCATGACAATCTCTTAATTGTAACCCCTGTAAAATCAAAATTAAAAAAATCAGAGCACATATTTCCAACATATAATGGCATAGAATATATGTTACTGCCAGGCGGTGGTGGCACACACCTGTAATCCCAGCACTCAGGAGGCAGAGGCAGGTGGATCTCTGTGAGTTTGAGGCCAGCCTGGTCTACAGAGCTAGTCCAGGACAGGCTCCAAAGCTACAGAGAAACCCTGTCTCGAAAAACCAAAAAAGAAGAAGAAGAAGAAGAAGAAGAAGAAGAAGAAGAAGAAGAAGAAGAAGAAGAAGTATTACTATTCTAAAAGAGAGAAAAGGAATCATAATAAGAAAATAAAGGAAAAAACAAAGACTGGAAACCAGATGGGAAAACTCCAAATTCTGCATCTTTATATATGATGTCAAAGTGCTCTTAAGATCTCCAACTGTAGTTAGAGAGCTTCTTTACAGGTGCCACCAACCCCCTTGGTCCCACAACCCACTTATAAAATAAACACACAGACATTTATATTATTTAAACTGCTTGGCCATTAGCTCAGGCCTACATTGTCTAGTTCTTACTCTTATATTTAGCCCATTTCTCTTAATCCAGTACCTTACATCTTTCTTGTCATGGCAGAGGCTGGCAGTGTGTCTCTATACCCAGCCTTCTACTTCCCACCATTCTCTTCCTCGTCCCGCCTACCCTATCCTTCCTGCCTGGCTACTGGCCAATTAGCACTTTATTTATTTTAACCAATCAGAGCAACACATTTGACATACAGAACATCCCATAGCACTTCCCCTTCTCTTTTTTTTCCAAAAAGCAATGTTTTAACTTTTATATAGTAAAATTTCAGGTAACAAAACAAATATCAAGCAAGAATTACAGTTACAATATTAAAGAAGATATCCTAGCTATCTTATATTTGTGAGTCTAAGGTTTTATATCTAACTTCTTTTATCATAACTGAGGAAATTATAACTATCTAGTCTTCAATCACATCAAAGACCTCAGAAGGATATAATATTACCTGAGAACCAGGAGAAGGATGCAAGCAACTTTTGGGAGTCTTGCAGGATAGACAGAGACAGCTGGTAGCCTGGACAGTCACCTAATGTTCCTTTGTAAAGTTGGGGTATTTGTCTTCAGTCCACAGGGCTAGAGTCTCTCCGTCACTTCTCTCAGTGTTCTGTAGAATGTCTGGCAGTTTCCTCTGCGAAGCAGGAACCTGAAGGACCATTTTGTCAAGCAAAGTTCAGTGGTCACCTTTCTACGGGTCCTGCATTCATATGACCCCATATGGTGTTCAATCCACAATTTATAAAGGGGTGCACTATGGTTTAAGAGCCTGTGCTGTGGAAAGTAGAATGCTGATCCTGTTTCCCAGCCTGCCACGGTGTTAGAAATGCAGTTCTGGTGAATGAGAACTAAGTGACCTTGGGGGAAAAAAAGGTCCTGGGAAAGGTTTATTTTCCCCATTTTAAAAACAAACAAGCAAGACTCACTGCAGCCTTTCTATCTGTTGTAAGGAACAACATGTAGCACATTTCTGGAGATGCCGGAGGCACTTTGAAACCATGAAGTGATACACCTCAGCCACAAAAGCCATCAGAAAAGGATAGCATGCTGACGAAGGAGAACCTGGGGCACGGGATGCTTTGTTGACCAGATAAACTTGTTTGAAGACATTAACACTTCCTTTCCTTTTATTTCCAAAGTTTCAACAGTGGTATATGATCTTTAATTTGGAAACATTTTAGGATGTAAATATCCATCTACTAGTTACAGTCAAGTGATTGCAGGCCCTCAAAAATGTTCTTGTTAACATACACTTAGAAATAGTCAATAGAATATAAAATATCTTACTGAAATGGAAAGTGTTAAAAAGTAAATGAGAAGCTATTGATTGTTTGGCTCAAACTGTTTTGGGGCACCCAGGCAGGGGGATCAGGATCTGTCCCTTGTCTATGAGCAGGCTTCTGGAACCCGGTGCCTGTGGTGTGACACCTTGCACAGCCTTGGTGCAGTGGGAAGGGGCTCTGCTGACTCCCCATGGGAAACCTCAATTAGGGGGACGTGGGGACGTGGGGTGGCTTGGGAAAGAGGGCTGGGGGGGGGGAGGAGGGAGCAGATGGTTCTGTTGAAAGCATGTGGAGTGAGTAGAAAATTTCTTAATAAAGAAAAATGAAAAAAAAGTAAATGAGAGTTGAGGGGGGCAGGGTAGTAAGCTGGAATGTGGACCGTGGCTCTTAAAAACTGGGGTGTTGAAGACATGCTTCCAGTTTTGCCAACCAGATGCTTCAAAACAACTAACTGTGCAGGGGATGTGAACAATGTTGGCCAACAGGGATGGCAGTGCAGATATTCGAGAAGTAGGTGGATAAGCGTAACCTTGGAGACAGCATCTCACTTGCAAAGGTAGATAACAAAAACATTTGACACCACAGCCTACATTTTGAGAGGAGGAAACAAACATCTCTCTTGGTAGTATTTAACTCAGACTTCTCCACAGATAGTCTAGGTGCTTTAATTTCCTGTACAATCATGAAATTAGCATAAAAATGGTCCCAAGCTACTTATCCATTTAGAACACCTGGTTAAAGCCAAAACCTAATGTCCCTGGAGGTATTTACCCTCAACCCAGATGGTACTTCCTGAGATAAAGTCCCACACAACATGAGGTCACAATATAAAATTATAATGAACACAAGAATCCAATTTACTACAAAATAGCAGATGTCACAAAGAACAATGTTTGATCTTCAGAACGCCAAACTTGTTAGACTTAGAAGGTAGAGAGTATGAAATATATTTGAATAATGGAAGACATAAAAAAAAAAAAACTATGACTTAGACTTGATAGTAGCAATTCATGAGAGAAGAAATTAAATTCTGGCTATATTTTGAAGGTGGTTTTAAAAGACTTGCTAATGGTTGGATGGGAGGTGAGAGAAAAAAGGGAGTTCACATTTCAGACATGGTTTTGGTCAGAACAAATAGAATAATACATATCAAGATGAAAATCATTATTAAAGATAAAAATGATAGAATGATGTATTTATTAGGAAGACATGGGTACTTTAAGCTTATGTGTACCAACTAACGGAGACTGAATATAAGACACAGTAGAGGATCACCAGCAGTTAAAAGGAATTTCACTGTGAGAGAGGATGATTTTTAAAGAAATTTGATCTAGTAACTGAGAGAGGAGAAGAAAAAAGTGAAAATCTAAATCACCTCAATAGCATATCAAAGGCTTGACTGGTTAGTAGGCTATATATTACGTTCCTACACTCAATAATGATTGTACATTTTATGCACATATATAATATTTATAAAACCTACATTCACATTGGGTGACAGTCTCACAACACAGCACAGTGAGACCCTGATGGGATAATCCAGGTAATCTCTTAAAGTGTTTAGGCATTTAAAGTATTTTCTAAGTAAAATGTAAAGGTCTACTGGTCAAATTTTTTAAAAAGTCAGTAACATGAGAAAGTATTTCTGACATAGTTGCAATGTTTTGTTTATCAAAATTTGTGGGTTCCAATTAAATTTGCATTTGAGAAGAATTCCTGGTGCCCAAGGATCATATAAAATGTAACATTTGCCAGGCGGTGGTGGTGCACGCCTGTAATCCCAGTACTCAGGATGCAGAGGCAGGTGGATCTTTGTGAATTTGAGGCCAGCCTGGTCTACAGAGCTAGTACAGAACAGGCTCCAAAGCTACAGAGAAACTCTGTCTCGAAAACAAACAAACAAACAAAAAAATGTAACATTTATTGCCAGCCACAGCTGCAACTGCATCTAAGTTATTGCTGAAGATGGAGTCTACAGTATGATCCATATAATTCATCGTCATAGTGCCTGGTATACAGTTTGTGCTCAAAGTAAACATCTATAAAGTAACTGGTCTCCAGAGTCTTTTACTCTAGTGACATGTAAATGGTTTTATATAGTCATTAATTTACTACTTTTGAGCATTATTAGAAAGAAGTTTAGGAACGATCAGGAAGGAGTGGGAATAAAGACCAATAAATTTATTTATAGGGGTTGAAGTTTATTTCAAGTAAAGACAAGTTGAAGCTCAGAAAAAAAGTGGAGAGAGATGGACTCACAACAATTGTGAAATAAAGTCAACACTTTAAACTTTTAGGTATGAATCTGTATAAAGGGCAGAGCTGGGCAGTGCGGTAAGGAAGCTAAAGGAATAAGCGGTTGGACACAAGATGAAACCCTGACTGTAAGTGAAGAAAGGATGAGAGATGTAGATGTAGATCAGAATCTACACTAGGCTGCAGGCTGCTATAAAGCCACGTGTTTAAAGTTGACCATAGTGGATGATATAGGAAAGAAAAGACAGTTAAACACATGAGGATCTTTACATATCAAAGTGATTGAAAAGAGCTGCATGTCTGCAATCCCAGCCCAGGGAGGCTGAGCAAATTCACAACAAATATCATAAAGGGGGGAAATTGGAAAAGATTTTAAAATAGCATTTATTGTTAAAGCAACTGCTTTCAAAATCTTAACCACCTTTTGAAAAGAAAATAAAAAGGTGACATTTTATCAGAACTTCTCTGTGTACATGGTTTTGTAGATTTCCTACTTATTTAGAGAGTGAATACTAGTTCTCTTTTGATAGAAAAGTAATTCTACTATGTGGCATCTGACTTCAGTAACACCACCCTCACTTCCAGGACACACTCATTCCTACACCATCTTCCACACACTTCTTTCAGATGGTTTCCTGACATCACAGTAAAAGTTGGGGTGGGCCTAAGAGGGGAAAGTCACAAACCTTGAAGAATTAACATTTGCTCCTGATTAGCAGAATGTGCCACATTTATGTGGGGCAGAGAGCGGGGAATGGTCGGCTATTGCATGATTGATTAATAAGAACCAGTTTAAAAGCAGCTTATGAAAGCATAGCTAATTCTGAACCCCAAAGCCCCACATTCTTAACTTTCCCCCTAACTTTGGACCCAGGCTCTGGGTCTGCACAGTCAGTCCCAGAACTGGAACATGATTCTTTGAAAGCAAAGCCAGCATTTGAGTTGAGACTGAGCTCAGGGCCCAGCATAGAGAAGTCATGCAGGATGTTATTTTACACTGTAATTCAGGATGTCAATCCATTTGATATCTTTATTTGTTACATGTGCTCTTGAAGAAAGCATGTTATGGACAGTTTTGCTTTACATGTATTTTGTTACAAGGTATTTATTTTCAACTGTCAGGGAATCTTAAAGCAACTGCAAAAGACAGGATATTTACTGAACAATTTTTGGACCTTGGGAAAATGGACACAAAGTGATTTTTTTCCACTTCTTCCCTTGAATGGTACATATTTAACAATATTACTCAGGACTCATTCAGAAAGGATGGCTATCTTGGAGAATCAGATAACTTAACTGAAATGGTTATGCAGCTTAATTATTTTGTTCCTATTCTACCAACAAACCCCTTTCTACTGCACAGAAGCCAACAAGATTGAAGTGCACAGCCAATACAATGAAGGTCCTGTAATATGCAGAGGTAATGAACATCGTATTAAATTCATTGCACTTGATTAATGCCTGAGTCGGTCTCCAAACACAAACACCAAATGGTCCACATTTCACATTCTTCATCTGCATCTTCTCTTTTTTACTTCATTGCCAGTTTTGACTGCTTCCAAAATGTAGACAAAGATCCTAACTGGTAACTATGCATTAATTAATTAGCTACTTCAAAATAAGGAAAAAAGGAATCAGAGGTATGCATTTCCTTTTTGTAAATAATTTATAGAAAAGAGGACTTAGAAGAGAGGTCAGTAAGTAAAAATGCTTGCTTTGCCAGTACAAGGACCTGAATTTGCTCTACAGAACCCACATAAAAAAGCCAGGCATGATGGCATACTCTGAAAATCCAGGGTAGGATGGGCAGGGACAGGTGGATCCCTGTGGCTCACCGGCCAGCCAGTCTATGCTACTTGGTGAGTTCCAGCTCAGTGAAAGGCTGTATATGAACAAACACACAAATTTGTGGGGGATCATGGGGACAAATGACAACCAAAGTTGAGTTCTGGCTCCCATATGTATCCACACACGTGTGTGCATCTGCACACGCATGTGCATAACCACATAAATATATATGTATACCTGCACACAAAGTAAACAAATACAGAAAGATTTAAAACTAGTTGCAGTTTGTAGTAATTTCCTATGGTATAAATAAATGTAAAATTTAAAAATGTAAAAATTTAGATGAATACAAAGAGAAAAACAAAGGACCTTGATGTTATCTGTTTAACAACTACAAAATGTAAGTCTGTAAGTGACACCCCCATACCTATATGTTGTAGCTCTAGGAATAGAACCTTAAATGGCTTGAGCTGCTGCAGTAAAACACATTAAATTGGGTGATTTGTAAAGCACAGAAACTTCGTCTTAGCTAGGAAGCCAAAACCAGCATCAGTGAGTTTGGGTCTGGTAAGGGTTCAGGCACGTCTGCTGCCAGTGTGTTTGTGGCTGCCTCCTGCAGGAATGGTAAATGCTATGACTTCACATGACAGGAGGGGCAAGAGGTCCAAAGAGCCCTTGGCTATGTGCCAGCAGCCCTTCTCTGGGGGCATTTTTCCACCCACGATGGCAAAACCCTCCTGGCTTATCACCTCACCTTAACATAGCTACCTCACACCAGCACAGTGGGATTACATGTCAACACATGAATTTGGGGGCACATTCAGACCACAGCAGATAAACTCTGTGACTGGGAACCCTCTACCAAAGAAGAGTGGTCCATTGATAGATTAAGTGAGGCCACATGGCCAGAGTGCATCAGAGAAAATGTACAACTGCTGTCTATTCAGCCTCACTGAAAAGAACTACCCGTCAATACTGAGGTTCAAAACAGACTGTGGGACATATGAGATGCCATGTAGGTTTTAATATCAAAAGATTCTGATGGGACCACATCTCTTTTTTCAAAATTGAAAAAGCAAACATAAATACAGTATTTTCTTAAAGTTTTTAAAGATTTTATGTATATGTGTGTTTTGTCTGTGTGTATATCTGTTCCTGACATGGGTCACTGGCCACAGAAGCCAGAATAGGGGGTCAGGTCCCCTGTAAGTGGAGTTACAGATGGTTGTGAGCTGCCATGTGGGTCCAGGGTGCTTAATTGAGATCTTCTGTGAGAGCAACAAGTGTTCTTAACCACTGAGTCATCTCTCCAGCCCCAGAAACATAGTATTTACTATGGAGAGAAATTTTATACCCTGTGTTTTTCAAGAGTTGATGCACACTTTCTTCTAAATAACTCTATGTATTTTTAAAAAAGACAAGGGTCTGGAGAGATTGCTCAACAGTTCAGAGCACTGGTCACTCTTCCCGTGGGCATGGGTTCAGTTTGCAGCACCTACAAGGTAGCTCACAATTACTTGTAACTCCAATTCCAGGGGATCCAACTTCCTCTTCTGACCTCTCCAGGTACCCAACACACCAGCTGTGTGCTGACATGATTTTGTGACAAATATCCAGACACACAAAAAAGTAGTAAATTAAGTCTTTAAGAAGAAAAAGACACAGTTAAAGATATGGAACAAAATTAAATTTAAAAAATACTTCAAGTACTTTAGGAGCAGAAAGTCTAAGTTTGCATGTTAGAAAAAAACAGGGTGATTGCAAAACAATCAAGAGGAGTTTTGACAGCTGTGAGTCGGTGGCATGTATTTACTGTTGATGTTTTATATTTCTGTTGTATTTGTATCTGATTATCATCACTAATGAAATGGATATTTTAATTATAATTTAAGTAATAAGTTTGAACCACTCCACACAGAGTAGTTTGCACAATTCATTTTTAAGAACTTTTCACAATGGGCTCATATTTTAGCCAAGACTCTTAGCAACGGTTTTCACTTAAGTTATTTGTTTACTCCTTCACCACATGCATGTTGAATAACCTTTCAGCTTTTTGACCAGGCACCTCATAGACACTTCATACAAAGCATTAGTTCATTTATTAGTGCTTTTGGGGTCAACTTGTGGTCAGTGTACTTCCCAAGATTCTTGTCTGCTTGATAAAACTTGTGGGTGTTTTGAAGATAATTTAGATCAGAGAATGTGAAACAGGAGTGGGGACTAGCCACAAGCTCTTGCTTTGCAAATAATGGTGGGGGTGAGTCCAGAGGTCATCCACTGCCAATTCCCCTCTTCTGTTCTTTGTGTAAAAACCATCTCTCAACTACTGAAGTTACACTGATTTTATAAAACCCGGTTTTTCTATCCTTCTGTTATATTGATTTATTGATGTGTGTGTGTGTGTGTGTGTGTGTGTGTGTGTGTGTGTGTGTGTGTATGCATGTGGCAAGCAGAGGAAAACTCACAGAACTGGTCCTCTCCTTCTCCTATGTAGTTTTCAGAGATCAAGCGGAGGTCTTCAGGTGTGGTGGGGATGGCTTTACTTGATGAACCATCTTACCAGGCCTTGCATTTTCTATTGTCAATGAACATGGGTGACATTAGAAACAGATAGTTATCTGTAGATACACTGAAAAGGATTTTGTTTAAAATACAAACTATATGTCCTGCCTCAACTTGATGCTTTGTTCAAGGCCATGGAAGTTCTGCCCCTTTCTGAGTGGAGACAGAGGAAGAGCAGAGGAGGAGGGCATAGATAGGACAGGGTGAAGGAGAGGAGGGAGGGGAAACCGCAGTCGGTATGTAAAATTAATGAAAAAAATGTTATTTGAATAAAACAAAATTTAAAAAAAGAAATCATAAATCGTAATGTGTATTTTTTGTTTCCTCTAGAAAAAAAAGTACAGTTTAATTCTAGTTAAACTCAAGAAAAATATGTTACAGGTGTAGTTATTTATGGACTTTTCCAGTTCCTAGAAGGGGGTGGTGTTAAACCACAAATTTAACAATGTAGTAAAGAAAACGCTAGTTCTGAGAATTTTTGTATATCAAAAATGTGAGAGAAAGAGGAGAACAAACATGCCTGGGGTGGAGAGTGAGTTCTCCACGGCTTCAGGAGTAGTACCCAGTGGCAATACATGAAGTTAAGCATGGCAAGAGCTTCATGAAAGTACTGTGAAGGGATAGCTTGTGTCGGTCATGCTGGGGCACACAGCATCACCACACCTGGTCTCTCTGCCTTTGGCTCCCCTGTTCCCATGCTACTGTTCCCCCTCTTGATATATGATGTCCACAGGACGAGGGCTGGGCCCACAGGCCTGCCTGCATGTTAATCCCAGTTCTATTCTCTCAAGCAGTAGAGCCTCAGAAAAGTTAACAAACTTCACACGTTCTAACTTCTCTAAAGGAGATGTGCTCTGAGTTGATGACATTATACCTTGTATTGCAAGGTCTGGTTCTCAATCATGTGCCCTTTCTTTCATGTATTGTATTTTTTCATGTAATGTATTTTTGATGAAATGCCATTCTTTTGAGATCCATTGACCTTGCCCTAGCCTCAACTTTCATTTCCATTATTTTCTCAGGATTATTGAATTCCTTGAGTACGTTCTCCATTTACTTCCCACTTATTAATTAGCACATAGCCACAAACAAGAATTTACTTAGTTTCCTAGGAATAGGGACATAGTATCCCTCCTACAATGAACCTCTTTATCTATATCCTTTAAGTCATCCGGTCTGTTTCACTTCTGTCGGACACTCAAGTTGTTTTCAGTTAAATTGCTTC
Source organism: Onychomys torridus (assembly GCF_903995425.1). Lineage (NCBI taxonomy): Eukaryota > Metazoa > Chordata > Mammalia > Rodentia > Cricetidae > Onychomys > Onychomys torridus. Next base: position 107,424,839 of record NC_050448.1, read on the forward strand.
CATGTGTAAATCCTTCTGGAGACATCCCTTTGCTGACAGAGCAGTGCTAATATAGAAACAAGGATGCTATGGTCTGCCTTCTTCTGTCTGTGCCTCCACTGGCTCATGTATCATGTGACCTCTATCACTCTCAGTCTCCAGGGAAATGTTCTGTCCTAGACACAGGAGCAAAATAAGCTGCTTTTTGTCCCAGGACTCTGTCCCTTTGGACTCCCCTTGTTTGGAGTGTCCCTCCACCAGGGTAGCACATTATTATTAGCTTGATATCATTCATTCTATTGCAATTCCAATCTTCTTTGTTGTGGAGACCTTCAATGACCTTCCAAACTTAATGACCATTGCTTCCTCATAAAGTACTCTGTGGTTTTCAAAGAGGCTTGTCTAAATTTCATATTTAATGTTTACTGGGTCAGCTCCTTAATATATCATCTAAAACCTCCAACGAAGTTTAAGCGTGTGTATTCATACTCATGCCCTATGACATGAATAATCCTTTTTAACAAATAAATGGACAAATGCAGCTGCGAGTGTGAGAAATTTTGTGGCAGAGAAGTTCACCAACCTTGTCCTTCAGGTTGTTGTATTTCACAATTGACTGCATGATTTACAAGATTTACCAAAACTTCACATTCCATGGAATCCACAGAGAAACTGACTGGGAATTTCAATTATCCCAAATCAAAGTGTGATGACTTGGTTTTCCTGTCCCTTTCCCAAAGTGTTGTATTTTTACTTTAAATACTTATTTTTATTTTCATCTCTGTTTCTGTGAGTTCCTGTGGAAGCCAAAAGAGGCTGTGAGATCCCTTGGATACAGGCAGTTGTGAGCTGCCTGACATCGGTTCTGGGAAATGAACTTGGGTCTTCTAGAAGAGCAGCAAGCACCATTGCCTGTTGATTCATTTCCCTAGCTTCCCAAAGGTATTTTATAAGTCAAGTGTGAAGGGGCCACTGTATACTCTGCACTGTTGGTAGTTATGGTTTGGGTCTTGAGAGTTAAAGTTTACCAGGCTAATCTTTCTTTCACTTGGCTTTCTCACTTTAAATGTAAGAATATATTTGATTATGGACCCAGAGTCTTTAAAGGCAATATTCTTAGAATACAGTTAGTACTCAGGGAACTTCCTCATGCTTCTTATTAATTTTAAAGCAGATGTAAAATATATAATTAAGGCCTGCACACACACACACACACACACACACACGCACGCACGCACGCACGCACGCACGCACGCACACAAGCAAGCACCCATGCACACACTACACCTAACCTGTAAAACACAGTCATATTACTTGCTGGAATACCACCCACCAACAGCAAAGAGAAAACTATTCTACTGAAAAATACTGAAGATAGAATTTGGTATACAGAGTAAATATGAATTATGTACTGTTGACAGAATGAGTTAGTAAGAAAATCATTATAATACTACAGTAGACTATTGTTTCTTAAAATATGGAATAAATTAAATAAGCTTTAACATGAAGGATTTCCTTAGAAAAATTAGGATGTTTAAACCACTCATATACATATTGATAATTTTGGGTTTTTTGTTTTACTTTATTTTGTTTTGTTTATTACTTTTTATTTAAGAGGGTAATTAAATTTTTAATTACTTTAAATTTTGATACAGTATCTCTCACTATATCCCAGACTAGTCTTGAACTCACTATGTAGTTTACATTCCTTGAATTCTTGACAATCCTCCTGCCTTAGCTTTAGTTACACTAAATATTTTAAATGATAAAGGAGTTGATATATTTAAGTAGCACAAATTTTTATTAATTAAAGTAAAATGCTTTCATACTTTCTAGTTGTGACAGAATTCATCTCAAAGTTTTGAGTCTTATACTATGATTTCTGGCATAGTCATATCTTAGGATATCTCAAGAATATTTATGATTTTCTTTCCTTGAGAGTTGAGAAGAGCATCGCACTTGTCTGTGGAAGATGCTAGGGATAATGAAGAGCACCAATGTGGACATCATGGATTTTCATGTGCTGGGTGGAATTCTGGGTCTATGTTGTAGTAGGTGAAGCATCAGCTTTGTTCCCCACTTCTTTCAGGGAAGACTCATCTCAGCGCTGCTTCTGAGTTCCAGATGGTCTGCAGTTCCTTTCCTGAGTACAAACCCTGACCCAGATGTGGCCCATGACTGTGGAAAACTTCAAGCAGAAGAAAAAAATCTAGTTAGATTGTCCTTGGGATAAACCAAGGCCACAAAGCAGGGAGATACATCAGGAGGGACCATGATTAAAGGTCAAAGATACTGTTTGATCAGGCTTTGCTTGTAGTTCTGTCTCTAGTAGCTAGCTAAACAATATATAAGCATCAGTGGGTAAAATAAAATTTGTTCATTCCTGAAGTGAACCCAGAGTCCTATATCTCTGTCTATGGTTACCCCCTTTCCAGGTCTCTGTGATGCCCATGGCTCCATTGGCTGAAGTACTCTGGTAAGTACTTCCTTCACCACTGAGGTCACTAAACCCATCACATAAATGCTGTTTTTTTCTGTATTGTGAGAGAATATTATTTTACTTTTGTTTATGTTGCTTTTGTTTAACTCTGTGAAACTATGTTACTGTGCCTGTCTAGACCACCTGATGGTCTAATAAAGAGCTGAATGGCCAATAAAGAGGCAGGAGAAAAGATAGGCAGGGCTGTCAGACAGAGAGACTATATAGAGGGAGAAATTAGAGAGGAGGTAACCAGAGAAGGAGGAGGACTCCAGGGGCCAGCCACTCAGCTACACAGCAAGCCAGGGAGTAAGTGTAAGATTTACAGAAGTAAGAGTATGTGAAAAATCCAGAGGCAAAATGTAGACAGGATAATTTAAAGAAAAGCTGGCAAGTAACAAGCCAAGCTAAGGCCAGGCATTCATAAGTTAGAAAAAGCCTCTGTGTATTTATTTGGGAGCTGGGTGGCAGGTCTCCAAGAGAGCCAAAATAAATAAATAAATAAATAAATAAATAAATAAATAAATAAATAAATAAACAAACAAACAAACAAACAAACAAACAAAAAACACCAAAAAAACCCCCCAAAACAACAACACTGGATTATTCCAGAATCAACAGCAAATGGTAGGGCAGGCCCTGCTTTCTGAAGCAACCATGTCAGAGGGCAGAGCCACAGATGATTCTGTATGGAAGCAGTTCTGAAATGACAGTAGAAGGAGGCTGGGTGGATTATTTGAGCCCTAATCAGATGAAGGCAGTACAAGTGGCATTCCAGCTCTTTTCAGTGAGGTGGTGACCAAAGAGGCATGCCCATTCTTCCAGGCATGAGACAGAAGGACAAAGGGGACTCGTATACTCCAAGGTAGCAGAGACGTTAAAATCTACATGCAGTAAGCAGAGTTGTCTCTAGGATGAAGCCTTTGTGCAGGGAGGGAAAACTGAAGGTCATGGTCATTGGTGCTCACCACCTGCACACCCTCCCCTCTGAGAATGAAATGGAAGAGTCTTTTTTACATTGCTAGGATTGAAAGTTTAATTCATTCCAACTACCAAGATCATCAGGTTAGTTTTTTGGGTTTTTTTTTTTTGTTTTTTGTTTTTTAATTCCTTCATTCTTAGGAAACATTTTGAAAATACCTAGCTGAGTAAATGAGAATGCTATACTGGAAACATATGAGCCTGAAGGACATTGCAGACATCCAAGAGCTCAGTCAAGTGGAGAATTGGCAGCGATACAAATGATACTGTCAGATTTGTTACTCCTGGATAGGTTTGGTCAGACTCCAAGTGTCTTCCCTATGCATCTACACTTGGTTCTACCACTAGGAATTTTATGTTGACTTTAGACAATCTAAGTGAAGCTTAAAGAGGAAAACATGAGGATTCATGGGAAGAAATGAGAGGCATGTCCTATGAAACAGAAATTCATAAAAATCTTGAACTAAAAAAATACTTACTAAAAGAGCTATGAATTTATCAATACCAAACATCTCAATATTAAATACACTACCCATGAAGCAGTTTTCTTCTACTCACAAATATCCATCTTCTAGTTAAATTAAAATGGAATAATTCAGAGTCAATTTTGTTTCACGAGTCTTGAAGATTCAACAGTCATTTAAACAGGTTCATTCTAACCCAGTGTGGTCATGGGTGACTCACATTAACACCACCACTTTGGGAACACGATGCAGACAATGAAACCACATGGGGCACAGCAAATAAAACTGTCTTCTCTAGTTTGGGGAATTTTGAACTTGCCTTAGGGAAACAGTGACTAATTTATACCTAGTGTTTGAAGAGAGATCATCTGTCAAAATAAACGTATCTTTGCTCTCTTCTTGAGAGGAAGCAAGCTGTTTTATGGCATTCCTTGGAATCCTTAAAAATATAGAGCCATGTTTGCATTATTAATGATACACTTTATTGCTACAAGCAAAATAGGTCTATCATTGTCCTTTCCTAGATGGAGCTAGGGAATGCCACAGAGGTTTGGCTATTGAACTCTTAGGTCTACACACGCAGCTTATGTTATACATAGCTACCCTCAGACTACTGATTAGCGCTTAGCTTCAGGGACCTACAGACTCTCAAGGTTAGTAAGGTCAAGCATGATGATGGGCAGAGCATGAACCAGAGTAGCTCCATTGTAGTTTGCAGGGCCATTCTCTTTCTTCTCTGTAAAAGGACCCAGAATCTACAACTCAAGTTCTTTGGTGACATGCTTCAATATAATGTGTGGATAGTTTGTTCTGCTAGAAAGTCCCTCCCAGGTCTCCATTTTCCATCATCTCTAACACTACAGATTCAGAGGACTTCAGAAGACATGTGTACCTAGGGTTCTTAGTTCATTCTCATTTGAAACTTTTTCAGAGTCATGAGTTGTGATAAAGGTAGGATGAGGAAAGGAATACCTATGGTCCCTGAGATGTTAACACTGTAAACGATAGCCAAGTCAGGGTACTAAGGTCTGAAGAGCTGAGCCTGTTATTGTAAATCTAACTGACAGGACTGTCCCCAAATGATCTTGTCCTTGTATTTGTTCCCATCCCAAGAACAGAGAACATGCAAAAAGGCTTTACCTTGAATCTACTCTCCAGTCATGTGATACTTTTTTTCTCTTTCTTTCTATGTGGTTATAAGCTTACTCTGGTCGAGACATAATTAACCAACTTCCTTAAGCTTTATCCCCAGAGGCTATTTTAGGTACAAAGTCAGAGAGCCTGTGGAAGGTCTTTGAAAATGAATTTTGAACATTTCAAGGCCTATAGGCCATGCTCCTGACCATGCATCAAAAATGGGATGGATTAGATAAACAATTTTCACTCTCTAGTGGAAACAAATGTTCAGGATAAGTTTGCGGATGGTGTTTGGCAGATTTGGATCATTTTGGAAGATAGAGAGGAAAATAATGCTGCATGATTATTCCAAATTCAATTTACAATTGATTTAAAAGCTTTTCTCTTTGGTTATTACAATTGTTTAGGTTTTGGACCTCCTCCTCTAATTACCATGGTTTCTGGCCCCTTGTACTCTTCCTTCATTTCTTGCCAAGGAATAAAATCAAACCCTGATGTGATGAACCTCTTGCATTTTTTTCCAAGCAGGCATTCATTGTCTTTTCAGGAATATAGAGAGTATGGAAGGGAGGAAAGTAAACATGGGCTGAATTTTTCATCTCAGAATGTTTCCTCTCTCGGGAGCTCTCTTACACTTTCCCCCAAATCTCTACAGACTCATCTTCCACTCTAGGTGAGCACCCTACACTCACTGTTAGTCCTTCTCTTTGCTACACTGAGGTGTAACACTTCTTTACATACATGTTCCTCTTCTGAGACAGTAGTTGCTTGAGGGTGCTGGTGTTAGAAGCATGTCTGTCTCCTGAAATGATGTTTGAATCCATTTGTCACAATCATTAATTGAACTGTTAAGTTCTTCAGTCCTTACTATTATTTTTAATTAATACACTTCCACCTTCAACTAAAAAATATCTTTATATTCAAATTTCCTACTTCTGAGCCTCATTGTGATGTCATATAATCTCTAGATGTTTGAGGATGAATTACTTCTACTTTGTATGTAGTTGGTCAGAAGTTTCATCCATGTCCCATCAGGTCTGATGAACATTTTCCTGTTGGGCACGTGTAAGTTATGTACTTTGCTTGTGGTTCACTTTCTGTCTACTTAAGTAGTGGCTTCTACATGTTGCTATATAAATATTTAGATTTAATTGCCCTGAAGGAACCAGTCTGATATTCATGAGATTTGTATTTTCCTTCTTGTATATAAGATAATAAGTTAATATACATAGAGGTTCTATAGAATTCTCTACAATATTGTTTTTGTTTATTCATCTTAATTTGGGAAGTAGGAATAAAGATGAGAATAATAAATTAATATGCAAATGATACTTATCTCTCTTGTTTTCAATGTGTATATTTAAATTTTTCCAGGTATAAGTTACTATTAGTATATAAGCACTAAGTTGCTATGGGATGTCTTTCTGTATGCTGTGAATATGTGTGGCTCCTATTGGATAATAAATAAAGCTGTTTTGGCCTATGGCAAGAAAGCTTACAGCCAGGTGAGAAATCCAAGCGGAGATACAGAGAGAAGAAGGGGGGAGTTGAGAGAGATGCCAGCCACTGCCCAAGGAGCAACAAGATGCCAGCAGACAGGTAACACCATGGCCACATGGCAGCAGATAGATGAATAGGAATGAGTTAATTTAAGATGAAAGAGCTAGCTAGCAAGACGCTGAAGCCATGGGCCATACAGTTTGTAATTAATGTAAGCCTCTGAGTGATTATTTTATAAATGACTGTGGGACCATGGGGTGGAGAAACCTCTGGTTACACTAATTTTTTCTGATAACCATAAGACAGAGAAGTCCATATGGACATGTGGGTAAGTAAATAGATAGAGACATACATTTCACATCAAAATGATTAATGGTATAACCCCATATTAATAAAATCACAAAATCACTTTCTACATTTGATTTGGATAAAGGGGTAAAAACAATTTGCATTGTATAGAGTTAAATGTTTTCATAAAGAAAAATAAATAGCAAAATAAACAAATATCTAAAAAAATATTTAAAGTTATTTTTAAAGTAAAATGACCTCACATTAACATATTACATCTTTAATGGTGTGACCTTTTACATCATCTTGTGAAGTCAAAAGTGATAGAGTTTAAAGGATGCCCAGTTTTGGTTGTCATTTTAAAGAGGAGATGCTGCTAATGGCACAGTGTCTCATGCCATGCTGGTAGCTGGCAGAGTTCTCTTAACACAAAGGGCAAGATTTGTTATTTCTAGGTAAATAAATCAAGAAGACACATTGAACTTTGCATTGTAATGAATTTCATTGTTGTACTTACTATGGATTTTTTATTTAGTAGGCTATACATTTGGCTGTCAGGATCACTGTCAACAATGGTCCTTCTGCCTATATGCAGAATATCACTCTTTTCCTGTTCCTTTACTCAGTTAACATTTTTATCATTATGTCCATCATGGCTACCTACTGAACACAACCACATGGATGGCATACCCATTGTCCTAGAGAGGCACTGAGCTGGTCACACATGCATAGATTTGCTCAAGTTTAGAAGGTAGCAATTTTAGGGGATTGTACCACATCTAACCTAAAGCTTTCCTGGAATTAATGCTTTCAGAGTCTACACGTGCTATGCCCTACTCATTCAGGACTATTTAGTTCTTCAGCTCCTGCAACGTTTAGTTCCCTTGTCCTCAGTGTATTTCTTCCACACCATTATTAAAACACTGCTTAAATACTATTGCTCTTGGAAGCATTCTTTTAGCTCTGCAAAAGCTCACTGCATTGCTCAAGAATATGAAATGTTATTATGATGCTATATTGTCATCAATACTAGGTTCAAGTGAACTACTGTCACAACAGTGTGAAATCACAAGAAAGCAAAGCCCCTACATCAGAATTTTATGATTGAGTTTTTTTCCATTGATCTGTGGATTAGTCATTGATGTTTTTTCCATCCTACAAATGTCACATGGCTTGCATTTAGAAGAATATATCCCCTTCCTCAGAAACCGGATTTCTATCATTTAAATTCATCCATGATTGTTCCCCGCAGTGATTATTTTAATATTCACCCCATAGAATACAGTGACAGGTTGACAATAGTTCCTTTGAGGTTTGTTAGTTTTCTGACTTATTGCTGTGTGGATGAGGAAATTCCGATCTCTTGGTGTGGGGTCTGAAACCTTAATCTTTGCCTTGTTCAGGAGATTAAACAAACCACGACCTCAGGTAAACACCACCTGTCTCAAGGAGTGAAAACTTTGAAGCTCAATCTATTCCTGAACTTTTCAAAAGTGTTTGAACATAAGAAAATTATTTTCAAGTTTGAATTTTCAAATTGGTTTATGAATTAAAATATTATCATAATCACCTTAATAGATTGGGAGTTCCAGGCCATGTGAGCACCCTAAAGAATGATAACATGTGTGTTATGTGATATTTGTCCCTTTCATTGACTCGGATACATCACTTTCCTCTTTCATCTTCTGAAATGGCATCTTGGATTCCATGGCTTCATCATTATGCTTTTTAGCAGAGATTATTTCAATATGTCACCCTTCAGAAAAAAAAAAGAAAGAATTCAAATCTTGGAGAGCTTGCTTTTTTTTTTTTTTTTTTTTTTGCTTTCGTTTCCTCCAGAATTGCTTTGCATATTAGGTCATAAAGATTTCCTAAGCTAAGCCAGCTACATTCGGTTGGGGATGGTTATCGTTTCTATGTTTTAGATAAAATTATCTGTAGCAATAGGAATATGTTTTAAATTATTTATGATGTCTTGAAAAATTATATCCATTGTAACATCAGAAACAATTTTGAATTTTTTTCGATTGATCTGTAGATTAGTCATTGATGGCTTTTCATTTCCCTTTCCCCTTCCCTGAACTTTCTGGCAAAGTCAACATCTCTAAGCAATTATCAGAGAGAATATGATGTCTGGTTTGTTTCTAAAGGCTTGATTTAATCCTAACATACATATGTACACTTTGTATTTCTGGATATTATAGTGTTAATATTGATTTTAAAATTTATGACATATGATAACTTTGAATATGTCTAATGAATCCTTTGTGATACTTTTATTTTATCCTGTAATGCAAACCAAAGTGATCACTGTAGAGCATTTATCACAGTGCTCTTTTTAAAAGGTATTGTTACTATCATATCTATTATTCATTTGTTCATTCATTCATTCATTCATTCATTTATTTGATAGGCGTGTCTTAGGTAGTTAGGTTGGGTGGTAAGTGTCTTTACCTGCTGAGTCATCTTCCTGTTCCTCAACAGAACTCCTAAGAGATGAATTAATGATTCCATCTTAATTCTTTCCCTTAATACTGTCTCATGGCTTATTCTGTCTCTCCAAGTAGAATGTCTCAGTATTCCTGTGATAATCGGAATAGTCTTTTCATTACTTTGTACAGTTGGACAACATTAGTCTTTGTCTTCCTGCCTCCATCTGTTGTGAAAAGCATCTTTCTTTCTGGAAAGCTCAAGTGATGATGACTCTTAGCATCTATTCATACCAGACACACCTGCCTCAAAAGAGAACAGGTCATGAGCCATTAGAAAGGAACCTGGAATTTGGAATGGTCGAGTGAGCAAACTTGTTGAGACCTGAGTGCTAACATCCTAGAAACCGATGAATGGGAGAGGCATTCCGCTGGAGTTTAAGTGCCAGAGAGAGGAAGCCATGCATCAGCAAGGAGAGGTGGTGTTTCTAAGGAAGCAGCAGGGTGAAGCAGCAGAGCGGGGAGCAGACTCAAACCATGGGCAACAAGGGCGATGCTGGAGCTCAGCCCCAGGCCTGAGGCTCCGCTGAGCTGCTCTTCATTCTCAGGTGCTTGGAAGCCAGGCATGCTCTAATCACTAGACTTCTTCCTTGCTCACCTCAAATTCATTATGCAAAATTCAGAAGAGTTTTGCTGTGTACCTTTTAAGCCACACAGCTAGATTGATAAACAAAGAATAAGAGAGATACAATACAACTTTATAGTAGCTATTAAAATTACCCTATTCAAAGCATGTGAATAATGAAACATATAAACCTGAAAAGAAACGTTTCAGTCTTAATCTATAGATCCTCACCAGGGAATGGTAAGCCTTTATTTTCTTATGATACCCATCACACAGTAAGTCCTATCAGATATTATAAATTTTCAAGTATCTTCTCCCAATCAAACTTGGAATCTCTCCTGACTGTTTTCCCTTCACAGAGCCTTCCCTCACAGGCTGTCTTTTATTTCAACCTCACACCCTCCTAGTTGAGATAGCTTGGCAGTTCTGGGGATTAAGCCCAGGGCATTATGTATGCTAGGCAAGTGCTCTACCACTGAGTCACATCCTTAGGTCCCAAGGAGAGCTATTTATTCCCAGTGTTTCCAGCAACATCCTTCTTTGCTGCCAAAAACCAACTTTTATGGACCTGAATAGAAGATAACCAATTGCTGGTTCTTGATCCCCTGTCCATTGTTGAGACATGAAATGAGAATGAGAAGTGAGGCAGGCAGAAGCTGAGGGTCGTTCTACAGTGAAAATCCAGAATGCTTTTGCTATCAAGAGGGTGTGTGCTACTGGGAAACCTGGGTAAAGATATCCCCTATATCTTCCAAATGTTCACCCATTTCCAAATTACTTGAATTCTAGTGCTTGCCTCAACTCTAACATTTTGTTGTTGTTGTTGTCAGTCACGGGTTGTTGTCCAGAGCATTATCTTCTGGATGGGATCTACCAACACAAAGACCTTTAATCCTATGATAGCCTCAGGAGCTTAAACTTCTTGTGTGACATGATTGAAAGAGTGCGTAGAGAGTTCTCCATCCTGTATGGACATCCAGTCTTACAGGGTTCAAGCTTATTTCTTATTAATTTTTAAAGAGATTTAAAAACTTTTATTTCATGTGTCTGAGTGTTTGCCTGCATGCATGTAGGCTGACCATGTGTGCTTGTTTGCCTATGAGGCCAGAAGAGGGCACCCGATCCTCTGAGACTGTAGTTATAGGTTACTGTGGGCCACCATGTGGGAACTGGGAACCAAACTCAAGTCCGCTGTGAGAGCAGCCACCGCGTTTAGCCACTGATCCATCTCTCCAGTCCCTTAAGTTTTTTTTTTTTCTCAAATACAAATATTCCCTAGAGTCGTAACTTCAGCCACTGAGAGTTGATGCTCTACCAGGGGTTAGTTGATGGCTAGTGATAAAACAACTTTCTGAGGGATAGTGTCTAAAGGAAACAGACTATAAAATACTCTTTACTGGTACAGCACCAAAGATTTACTTGATGTAATGACATGGTTTTACTTATATTTTTCCTGCTTTAAAACTTTTTGACAATGTGTAACTATAATGAAAAATATAGGTGAATTTTAAATGAAGAAAATGACAAGAAAAACAAGATTTTTTTAAAATTCATTGGAACTGACAAAAATGAAAGGGTTTCAAGTGCCAAAGCACAAGGAAGCCAAGAGAAGGTGGCCGTCCATCAGCGTCGGAACACGTTGAGACCCTGTCAGAGAGGTAATGGCATTGTCTTTATAAAATGCACTTCACAATAACAGATGTTGACATCATAGAATCATTATTAAAGAAAAGTACAAAGCAGGTATAGTTTACAGATTATATTTGAAGAAGATGGAATATATCCTCTACATTCCAGATACCCATGTGTCTAGAAAACAATTAAATCTAATTTAAAAGTGAGCTACATAGATGGCAGAGAGACAAGCCCATGCCAAGGCGACAGATGAAGACATATAGAGAGGATCCAGATGGGACAGAAGGAGCCACAAAATCGTGAGCATAAACACAGATAGTATATCATTACATATTTTAAAACAAAATGCTTTGTATCAAATGATGTCATCCTCTGAGCTTCTAAAAGTTTAGCTATTGTGTTTTCTAAAAACATAGTTTAGGGAACTGGGACTGTAGCTCAGTTGGTAGAATGCTTGCCTAACATTCAAAAGCTCTGGGTTTGAACCCCAGCACTGTATAAACAGGACGCGGAGGTATACACCTGTCATTCCAACACTCTGGAGGTAGAGACAGGAGGACTAGAAGTCATTTTTCAACTACATAGGGAATTTGAGGCCAGCCTGGACTATATGAGGCCCTGTCTAAATCAACGAATGAATGAATCAGTCAATCAATATTTGCTTTGTAAATATAATTAGGTTAACAAAATCTGGGCTATGGTTTACCTCTGTTAGATACCCCTAACTATGTTAAATTCCTCCATTTAGATTATCCTTTTATAAGTAGATGTGGACTACTTCCCAGATTAGTATTTTCCCCCCATGCATGGTAGAGGAGTAGCCATAAAAATATATTGTGATGAGCTCCAAGGGTGCAGAACCGCCTTCTGTGGTTTACAGCCAGACCAGAAGAGGATGGGGAGACAGACCATCACTTTGCTGCAAATACACCTTGAAGTGGGTGAGTGCAGACAACCTCCCTCTAGTGTCCAAGAAGGAAAATGTGCAAAGGACACCACTGGAGCTTCTTGGAAATAGTACTTGCAGGGCAGATTGGACCTTACCATTATTATTGGGAGCAACGTGGACCATTATTCATCTGACTCCAGTAAGCTCAGGGGGTTGATCTGTTCTTTATGACTTAACATACTAGATGCTGAACTTTATCTGAGATCAGCTTGGACTGCTGTGTATCTGGTTGTCATCTGTAATTAAAAGGATGTGTATGATCACTTGCCATGTAAACATTTATCAATGCCAAATTTTATGCGTGGAGCTAAGGTATTCTGGAAACAATATTTTAAGGACAGAAAATCAGAGTTCTTTTTCTCGTATCTTACAATGTATTTTGGATTTTCTGTTGTAAAATTTTGTTCACAGCTCTCTCTCTACACCTAAGTGATACAATGTATGTATATTGTCTGGTTCCAGAAACATGTGAAAGCAGAGGGAACAGAGTTCATTTTCCATTAGCCTAAGTGCAGCATGAGAAAACAAAACCACAATAAGAAATAAAATGTTATGCTCCAAAGTGGGTCTTACACCATTTCTTATTTGAGCAGTCACTTGAAAATGGAAGAGAACCTTTATTTAATAAATATTTGGAGTCTTTTAATTAATTGTTAAAAAGCCAATCTTTTGTCTTCCCTGGGACATTAAGTTATCAGTCAGTGTTTTCTAGATATTAATTATTAAAAATGTTTCAGCATTCAAAGAAGAGTTGAGTATGCTAACATCAAAACGAATAGAAAAGAAGTAGAAACAAGCTGCAAAAATTAAATAATATTGAAATGCCTATAATAAAAGGTATATATATATATGCTTTACCAACCTAAGTTCTCTGATTCCTACTTCCTGCCTATGCAGATAGCTACTACCATGCCCAGCTTTTTAGATGTGTGCTGGGGTGTGAGTTCAGGTCTTCATACCATAGCTGCGAGCCTTTCACCTGCTGACTGAGCCATCTCCTCAGCCCAGAGGTTGACCTTCATTCTAATGTTTGCATTGGGCATACATGTACAAGCACAATACAGCTGGGCTACATTTCTAGGCAGTGGGCTTTTCTTAACCATGTAACTTGGAACTAGCTGTTTGTGACAATTATTTATGGCATACTCTATCACCATCTCCTTCCATATTTACTTACCTGCTTGCCTGCTTATCCATTTGTCCACATATCTCCCATGGGTTTTCACACTATGCAGTTTACATTATATCTCCACCTCTCTTGGTGCCTATTGCACCCTCCTGTCTCTTCTCTTCCAGTTCAGTAGGTAGAAACCTCTTCCAGTGAGTTCCCATCTGTTTTTCTATCAAGGCCCTTGAAAGTCACACCCTGTTATTTTTACAACAAATACATGGCCATACTGGCCATACAGGATTGGCTCCCATGTGGTACAAACCCACCTTCTGTGCTTGGGGAGGAGATGGTGGTCTCATAACATGACAACCAGAAATCCTGTCTCTCAGTCACAAGAAGAAAAGAGGCTAAGGGAAATGGGATTTTCTTAGCCAAGGGATTTTCTTTCCCAAGTTCAATGGTCTAACTAGAATACTCTATGATATTCATCTTGGAAGATTTGTTCTTGTGAAAGTTTTATGGTCTGTAGCTTCAACTCACTATGTTTCTGCTGTTCTAGAAAAATCTCATGAATTATTGCTTTTAGTGTTTCATTTGCTGTATTGCTTGGGCTTTTAAAGCTTTTAAAAATATCTTTGTTTCCTATCTTCTGCATTTAATATTTCACATAAACCCCATCTCCTTCCCTCCTCCATAGTTTGCATTTTTCTTGTCCGGCTTTCCATTGATTTCTTTTACAGCTTTACATGATGCTTGTTTTTTTCAAGTTGAATATTTATTTCTGTATAATTCCTTCATTCTGCTGTTTTTCAATTTCAATTTTTCTCAAGCATACCAGAAAAAGTCTTCTGCTAATTGGCTTATGATGCTTGCTCATGGTTTTAATATTTGTCTCCATTTCTTTTGGAGTATTTTGAAATTGTGAGGTTACTGTTTTGTGTGCTTCCCAAGCATTGCACTTTGTCCTTCCTATGGTGACTTTTCTTTTTGGTTATTATCCTGGTTTTCCTTAAATTAAATTTGTACAAGGTTGGGCCACAGTCTTTTTTGGTTGCCCATTTTTAAAACATGTTTTCTTAACTAATTAAGAGAAGGTTTACCAGAAGTACATTTCTGGTGTTACTGCTCCTGGTATTAACATCCCATGGTTTTTATGAAGGGGTTTTCAAAGGTCTTGTTCTTCTGTGATCTCCCCTTCCCTTCGTTTTTCCTTCTCTGTCTGTCTTGTCCTTGGCCTGCTGACTTTACAGGGCGGTCCCAGTAGTTTCTCCTCCCCAAAGTACACCATTCATCTAGTGTCCACAGAAGCCACCCACTCCTGGTGCGAGTGACTCTTTTTCAAATTCTCAGGGGTCTCCTAAGGGGTCCTATGGGAGAACTGAGGGATGACTTGTTCTTGGAGCTCCATTAATTGCCCTCAAACTTCTCTCACAGAAACTGTCATCTTATAATTTGTGATTTGGTTTCCCTGGCTCTAACCTAATGTGACTGTCAGTGTTTCTCTTTGTGTGTGGTCGTCTTGGTTCTGTTACCCATGTGTCCCCTTTCTGGTTCTATGCTGACCATGGCTGTGGGGATTAGAACTGCTATACCATAAAGTTTTCCCAGGTTCTAAACATCCCTCCCCCTCCTACAAGCCTGGGCCACCCTGTGCCCATGCCATTTCCCTGGATGGTTCCTCTTCAGCAGGAGTCAAGACAGAGTGTGTGAGGTATGGAGGTTGATTTTGGAAAAACCAGGATAAAATGACATAAAGGTGTGGGGATGATTGACAGCTGCATCAGCTACAGTAGGGCAGGTACTGCTGGTGATAGACTTTTGGTTTTTGTTTGTTTGTTTGTTGTTTTGTTTTGTTTTTGTCTGGATAACTTGAAGCATTTTACAGTGTCTCAAGAACAACCTTAGCACAGACTCTGACATGGAGTCAGTCACCTGTATGTAAAGCTTCCTGAGTTTATGATTGCTGATCAATTATTTGAAGAACATTTTAACCCTCTATATGGGAGGAATAACTATATTTATTCATTTACTCTTTTATTATTTAATCTTTGACAACTGTGATATAGTAATGACCTTTAAAATACTTTTCTCCAGAAAAAAATGACTTGTTCATAAACTCTTTATCGTTCATCTTCACCTTCATAGGAGAGCATCAGTGCATGAACCTGGGGCTCTCACAGTATTTCCCACTGGTTTAATGACATGAATTTTTTAAAAACCTCATTGTTACAGTTAGCAGGAACTCTTTGGCTTCCAAGGAATAATATCATAATGTGTTGTAATTTCCATCCCCAACTTACATAGACTTACTTAAAAGCATGCCATAGAATGAATTTGTTTCATATTTTTTAATATTAAATGGCTACTCAAATAAAATAAAGTGGTCATACTATATTCAGGAAGGGATTTCCTAGTAAACATCTTGTATATTAGCACATTTATGAGTCTCAGGATTTGTCTACATTTGGCTAAAGGAGATGTAAGAGTTTGAGCTGTTATATAACTTTTGGTTGAACCTTATAGCTATGGAAATTTAAAATAAATCAACCCATGAAGTATCACAAATATATAAGCAGAGAAATTCATGTGATTCCGTGAATTTGAAAGTAGCACTGAGAGGTTCTGGATGTGCTTTGCTCTGTGATGTCAAAAATTGTTCTACTGTGCACGTGTCTGGCCTCAATGAGTTCCAACCTAGTGAGACTCTGTTTTTAAACACCAAAAAATGAAAAGTTTACCAATTCTATTATGTTCTATGATAATATTTATAAAATTTGAAGTATAAAGGCATTGATTGAAGATTTAAGAATTTCATTTTAATTAAATATACGAAATATATGCTTTTGAAAAATAAGGCTGACATAATTTTATCCATGTTATGCACAGTTGCTGTGTCATAAGAGAGATTACTTGATAGTTGGCACATATAAATCTGCACATGTATTCTCAATAGTAACCACCAATGTGTGTTTTACAATTTTAGATGGGATCACAGCACCAATACTCAATTTGAACTCATTAAACCTCAGATTTCTTGATAATTTAAAGACTTAATGGTCTAGTGTGCATATGTTAACAAATGATTTCATGAACAGTTTCAGTGAAATTAGATATTCCCCCTGCTTTCACTTATTTAGTGCTGCCTTGAACTAATTAAAGGTGCTGTGATTCCAGGCAACTATTAATTTACTCAGCAAATTGAACAAATCAAATTAAATAAATGGACAAATTAAGTTAGTAACAGAATGACTTGCTGATTGCTAGACCACTCACTTTCTGATTGCTGCTTCTTTATTCTTTGATCTGCGATGATTTCATTTTTGTATCATGTACTGCTGTTTTATTGTTTCCATCCTTCATTAGCTAGGTACTCTTTAAACAATGTGAAAATGACCTTATCTTCTTGGAAAATAGCTTTCATTATTTGATTTCATCTTCAAGGCCCCAGTGGAATCTTAAAACCACACTTAAACGCTGTTGACTGAGCTCAAATTTAGCCATATGTAATATGCAGAAAGAATTTAAAAACTTAACATTAGCACTGCTCTGGAGGTCAAATGACAATAGAAAGACATTTATATATCACATTTAAATAGATATGAAACAAAGCTTCTCCATTACATATCAGAACTTGGGGAGACTGCTATACAGATTTTGTATGAAAATGTTAGCTTCTCCCAAGTACTTTAATACATACCACATTTATAAATCCACCTGTGGCAGCCTGAGTTGTGTTCTCTTTCCCAGAAATTTACATGTTGAGGACCTAGTTCTCAATATGTAGCCAGACTTGGAGACAAGGTCATCAAAGAAGTAATTAAAATGAGGTCTTTAAGGGGACCCAATGCAACGTAACTGGTGTGTCCAAATATGAGGAAATTTGGGTAAAGACCAAAAAGGATGACCATTTCAAGACACCATAAGAAAGTGGTGATCTAAAAGCCAGGAAGAAAATCCTCCAAAGAACCAAAAGCTTTTGATCTCGGTCTTTAAATGCTAACTTTCAGAATAGTGATGAAATGAAGTTCTGTTTTTAAGCCACCAAAGCAAGAGGAGCACTGTGGTGTGGCCATCTAATCCACCATGCTGGAAGTAAGGGGTCTTTTTCCTGCTGGCCATGGTCATTTTGTTCTAAGAGTTTTACTATGGTAGGCAAAGTATAACACTTGTGCTTAACTACTTAAGCATGTGGAGCTTTCATAGTCAAAGGAAGAACCTTATTTTACTCAGAAGAGTCCATGTTGGGACATACTATAAGAATACAAAGGCACCACTGTGGGACTGGCGGGTAAGAAAGATTTGTCCTAACTGGGCCGGGCAGGAAAACTCCAACTACAAATGGCACCCAACGTGGGGCCCGAACCCACGACCCTGGGATTAAGAGTCTCATGCTCTACCGACTGAGCTAAACAGTGTAAGTTTCTGTGTGCTTTCTTGGTTGGGTCTGAGCAACTGTGGGACTGGCAGGTAAGAGAGATTTGTCCTGACTGGGTATACACAGAGATATTTCAGATAGATAGGTAATCTTCAAATACTTCAAAGACCTTCAAAATATGGCATTTAAAATATTTTTAAAATTTAGACTTTCTGGACAATGAGACATGTCTGCTCCTGGCAGCACTGATTTACTTCAGAGAGGAGGATGGGCATTGAAGACACTTCATATGGAGTTTATCTTCACCTTGGCAAAAATAGCCATTTGGGCAAGAAACTGTTCTTGCCTGGACTGCTCGATCAACTAGACATGCAGGACCCATAGAAAGGTGACCACTGAACTTTGCTTGACAAAATGGTCCTCAGGCTCCTGCTTCACAGAGGAAACTGACAGACATTCTACAGGACACTGAGAGAAGTGACCGAGAGACTCTAGCCCTGTGGACTGAAGACAAATGCCCCAACTTTACAAAGGAACATTAGGTGACTGTTCAGGCTGCCAGCTGTCTCTGTCTACCCTGCAAGACTCCCGAAAATTGCTTGCATCCTTCTCCCGGTTCTCAGGTAATATTATATCCTTCTGAGGTCTTTGATGTGATTGAAGACTAGATAGTTATAATTTCCTCAATTATGATAAAAGATAAGTCAGATATAAAACCTTAGACTCACAAATATAAGATAGATAGGATATCTTCTTTAATATTGTAACTGTAATTCTTGCTTGATAATTGTTTTGTTATATGTAATTGTACTATGTAAAAGTTAAAACCTTCCTTAAAAAAAAAAAGAAAAGAGGAAGTGCTGTGGATATTGCTCTGTGTAAATAAAGTTCTGATTGGCCAGTGGCCAGGCAGGAAGTATAGGCGGGACAAGAGAGAAGAGAATTCTGGGAAGTAAAAGGTTGGAGAGAGACACCGCCAGCCGCTGCCATGAAAAGCAACATGTAAAGACACTGGTAAGCCACAAGCCATGTGGCAAAGTATAGACTAACAGAAATGGGTTAATTTAAGATAAAAAAAGGTAGATAACAAGCAGCCTGCCACAGCCATACAGTTTGTAAGCAATATAAGTTTTTGTGTGCTTTCTTGGTTGGGTCTGAGCGACTATGGGACTGGCGGGTAAGAGAGATTTGTCCTGACTGGGCCGGGCAGGAAAACTCCAACTACACACCACCCAATAGACCTAGGTGGAAATCCCAGCCTTGGGTGCATTTCCCTGGGGCCATATTCTTTGCTCAGTGTTATTTTAATGTTGGCTTATATACTCATTGTTTTTGAGGTATGAATTATGGGGACCCAACTAAGAGATAATGCATGTCATATGTTTAACAAACCTGGCATATAGAGTGGCAAGCAATTATGATACTTCATTATTTTCATTTTTATGTATTCTTAATCAGTTATCTATAAAACTCCACAGACTAATTGGTGTTATCTTGATTCTGTCACATTCCAAACTGTTTTTAAGCTTGAGCATTAGTAATTTATATTTTTATAGTTTGAAAAACTGAGATCTAATTTAAGATGATCATTCAAAGAGAAACTGAATGCATTTATATTTTCTATTACTAAACCCACTATTATACTTCAAATACAGATGTCAAATCACCACTTGGAAATTTTCTAATTGTTTGAAGATAATCTCATTGTTTTTCCTCCCTCCCTCCCTTCCTCCCTCCCTCCCTCCCTCCTTCCTTCCTTCTTTTCTTCCTCCTTCCTTTTTTTTTTTAGTAGTTCTTACTACAAATGACCAAATAATTTCTGACAGAATGAACTTTCAGTTTGAATACTTTCCCCACTTGAGTAACATTCATTTGGGGAATGTCTTTAATAATAATAGGGCAGAAACCAATCCATCTTGTGATTGGCAGGTTGAGTTTAGAGTATTTTATCTACTCACTGTGGTTCCCAGACCTGAGCAGTCTGATTTCTGACTAAAGCCACCTATCCAACAAACATAGTCCTCTTCTAAAAGGAACAACAACAAAAGTAGGCATTTTACGCCTATTCTTTCTGCTTCCTCTTTTAAAAAGTCATATAAAAAAATACAACTCTCAGCCAGTTCTAGCAATGGAGGCTACTCAGAAGGCTGAGGTAGGAGGGCCACAAGTTCAAAGCCTTCCTAGGACACAATTCAACCTAAGCAATTTAATGAGACCCTGTCTCAAAATAAAAGGTAGAAAAGTGAGACTGGAGATGTTTCTCATGGGTAGAGCATTTATCTAACATGTACTAGACTCATGGTTTCAATACCCATATTACTAACAAAAAAAATCACAACTCCTGGCTTTGTTTGTGTGTGTGTAACTTCTGCAGAGCCCTGGAGTTCTAAGGCTCTGAGTCCAGACAACTTTAGTCCAGGTTATCTAGAAGTTATTGTTTCCCAGGATGAGATTTCTTAACTTGAACTTCACAAATGATCAAATCATTTCTGACAGACTAAACTTGAAGAACTCACTCTTCTTGTTCATGTCATTTGTTCCTTGATGCTTCCATACAGTTTTCTTTTTACTATTGCTTGGGACAAGGTTTCATGGTGTCGGCTAGGATTACCTGGACCTCACAGAACCCCTGCTACTCCAGTCTCCTAAGTGTTGAGCTTACTGAGGTGAGCCACCACACTTAGCTCTTGTATTGTTCTCAAAGATGAGTCTTCACTCCACGGGAAGGATAAACACATTACCAGGAAGGACATTTGGTGTATATAAACAACAGGAAATGTGTATCAGAAGGAGAAATTTAGATTTGAGTATGTGGAGATTGTTTCTGATTCCAATCCCAGGTACAGTCACGTTCACGCCGTTCACGCATGGGAATAGATACAAGTCTATCTACTTGAGTCTTAGGTTGTATTATTTGGATAAAAAAAAAATACTTGTGTTCAGACTGCGAAGGAACAAGCTACAGAGCAATTTTCTTTCATTTGGATATTAGGATGAACAATGGGAGGATGACTGATTTTGCAAGGTTCAAGTTAACTAGACATTGGCCAAGCAGCTATGCTTTTGATTGTTTCTTTGTAAAACCTTCTGGTCTGTTTTGTTTGTATGTGTCGGTGTCAAGCCCAGGCCAATGACTCATATGTATGTGCTGAGGATACCTCATCTTTTGTCCATCAGATGAAGACAGGATGCAGTTAGTAGTATAAACCAAAGCAAGCATCAAATATGAGATTCAGGTTTTTTTCATATCTAAATTTATTTCCAAAGTTGTTAGTGCTCATTAACATCTATTAAAATCAGTTAAACATTACTGATAGGAACTTATGTTGTTGCTGTTCTTTTGGCAGGATGAGTAACTTCAACTTCACATGTATTAAGAATCAAAGGGTGAGGACTGCTGAGTAACAGTATCATGTGGTTTGGATCACTATACAATAATGAAACTCCTAATCCATATTTTCCAGATTCTTAACAACCACCAAGATTCATTGATATCACAAAGGTCTTCCATGTCCATTTTGTATATGCAAGGTGATATGGAATCCTGTGGGCCTGCAGTATTGTAGCCTCCCTTCCCAAGTTGGCCAACATCTAATACTTTATTCTTTTTTTTTTTTTTTTTTTTTTTTTTGGTTTTTCGAGACAGTGTTTCTCTGTGTAGCTTTGCGCCTTTCCTGGAACTCACTTGGTAGCCCAGGCTGGCCTCAAATTCACAGAGATCCACCTGCCTCTGCCTCCCAAGTGCCACTACCGCCCAGCCTAATACTTTATTCTTAATGACCTTATTGTGGCTATTTGTGTGGGTTCAAACTCAAACATGGGTATATGTGAAGTATATGCCATTCTTAAGATGTATGTGAAAGTACTGTATGAAAAAAGGGGATGTCTTTAATCATCTTTATTTCTATAGTCACATGACTTCACTAGCTTGGAAGCTGTAGATAACCTAGGAGAGACTGAATTCAGAGAATTCTGCTTCTGACCACCATTGTACAGAATTTTAATCAGAAATCATTGGTTGACACAAAGGACATTGACACTACCCCATTGGCCAGTACTTTTGGCTGCGTACCATCTTCATACCAGCTGTGCTTCATTCCTCATTAAAGAGCAGACTGGCTGATGCCATGCAGGTGCCTGTGACTTCTTCCCAGAGGCATGGTCCACCTCCTTCCCACTATTAGGGATACCTTTCTGTTTTATTCTCTCACATCTCTCCATTCCCCACAATCCAGTGAACAACCATCCATCCTTCTTTAAGAAGATTTTATGAGTTATGCAAATTCACCCACTGCCTCCTTCAGTCTGTAACTCTTGCATTGACCATGACCTGTACTGACATAAATGCAGAATTATTAATATGCTACTGACATAAATGCAGAATTATTAATATGCTATGAGTGTAATACAGAACAGTTCAGCCAAGAGCCATCTCTGCTCTGCTTGGTTCAAAATAAAAAGAGTTATTAATGGAAAACAATTTCAACAGTGGGCAAGAACAGAAGAGAGCTCAGAGCAGCTGCCCTTCCCAGGTGTTAGAGGTAGATGTCAAGGGCTTGACAGTAGGCTGTAAGCCTCAACAATGTCATGGACTCCGTCCATTCACCTCTGTTTTCACACCGCCCCATGCTTACTAAATGTGCAGCAATATCATAAGGGACCGCTAAAGGAAGCATTACGGGAAGTACTAATCCAGGAGGCTTGACAATAGACTGGAATAGTAAGGAGCTGCAAATGAAAGCAAAAAGGGCAAATGCTGTTTTAGGGTTAAGTATTAGGAGGAAACCTGGTTTCTGAACAATTGCCAAGAAAGTTGTTTCTTTTTCAATGGAGCCAAACAAGATGGCTCAAAGCTAGAGGAAGAGAGAGGAGAGGGCAGGTTTAGCCAACGAATAATACACACTTTCTTCTGGGCAGGAGAGATCCGACTTTACCTATGTACAATCTTCTTTAGATGTATTTTCTGTCTAATTATGTTATAGCCTGTGACCTAAGAATCAATCCTCCCAAGTAAAATATGATGGTGTTTCTTCCTATTTAAGAAAACACAAGGAGAAAATATGTGCAGATTTATGACAGCAGCCCAAGGCATGGGCTTATTCAGTTATTGATTTTTTTTAATGTTTGTATCTCTCTGTATATATAAATTATGTGTGTTTGTGTATGCCAAATAATCTATAGGCAGCATTTCAGTCATCAATGAAATTAGTTTTTGCTTCCTTTCTAGTCTAAGGTGTGGTTGTTTGTATTTAACTGTTTTATTCCCATATATTCGATTTCATTTAATGTAGGAGAATAATTGCAAAAGAAAATTTTATGTGAACTTTTTTTTTTTTTTTTTTTTTTTTTGGCCGAGTCTCACTGAGTATCCTTGCCTGGCCTGGAACTCACTATGTATATCTGGCTGGCTGGCCTGGAACTCACAACAATCACCTGCCTCTGTTTCTTGGGTCCTTGTACCACCACCACGCCTGATATGGCCATATGAATGTTGAGTTTAACTGGACTTTTGTTTGTCTCTGGAGTTTATTTGAGTTGTGTTGGCTTCTAGATAGACTCACTATCATGGTCCTCAAATCAGTGGGATTTATTCAGTAAGTACACTGTGATGGCCATTAGTTTTCTGAACAGAGTGCATATGGAGGGGTGATTGGATATAAAGTATAAAGTGACAAAAACAGGCAATTATTCTTTATATTTTTCTTAATTAACTTGATTTTTTTCTTCAACTAGTGTCAAATTCTATTTCTTTTCAAATGAATGTATGGCAATACATTGCATATATGTTTAAATACATTGTTTTTCTTCTTTTGCTTGAAAATATTTGTCAGGGGTGGCTCAGCTAATAAAAGAACCTTTTGTATGAGTCTTACCACTGGAATTTGATTCCAGGAGGCCATGCAAAGACAGAAAGACTGAACTAACTCCATCAAGCTCTCCTCTGACCTCCATAGATGCCAGGACACATGGACGCCCTTATACATGCACTGATAACAAGTAAGAGTTATAAAATAAAATAAAATATTCCTTAAAATATCTGAATCAATACATATGTAACTTAACTTCTTGCATTTTTGTGATGTTTCCTGATGGGTGATGTTGCTCTGTTTGCTGTGAATGTGTTGCTCTGATTGTTTGATAAATAAAATGCTGATTGGCCAGTAGCCAGGCAGGAAGTATAGGTTGGATAAACAGAGAAGAAGAATTCTGGGAGAGGAAGGCTGAGTCAGGAGATGTCAGCCTGCCATCCAGGGAGCAGCATGTAATGGCACACATGTAAAGCCACAGAACACGTGGCTACATACAGATTAACAGAAATGGGCTGAATTTAAGTGTAAGAGCTAGTCAGCAATAAGTCTGAGCTAATGGCTGAGCAGTTTTAATTAATATAAGCTTCTGAGTGATTATTTTATAAGCAGTCCACAGGACCTGAGAAACTTCTAGCCACAATTTCCTGATTGGCAAATCAAATCAAAACAAAAGCAAAAAATACTATCCATTTGTAAAGACTAAGAGCTTATTCACAACATATAGACCATTCTTCTGCCTGTCTTCCAGTAAAGCCTTGCTTATCCTTAAAGACATACAAATTCATTCTTGGGCTCACACAGCACACACCACTTTTGCTGTAAAAAATTATATGTCCATGTGTGTGGTTTATTGTAGTGGGGCCATTTACCAAGAGATCTTCTCTTTAGACAATGTTTGATGTTCATTTCATTATTGTTTATGCTAGATGCTATGTGATTTAGCAAGTATCCAGAGTTTATTTATCTTGGTGTATAAAGACTTTGTACCTCTTGATACAGTAACTCCCGACCCTTCCTTCCCCCAGCCCTTGATAACCACCATTACTCTTTGGCTGTCTTAAATGTGTATGGCCGCTGGTTTTAACTGGCATCATTTCTTCAAGAGTTATCCATCTTATTCCTAAGCATTTTTAAAAAGAGACACAACCATTAACTATGAAGACCTGATGAAATCGATGGCAGTTGTCTGTAATCTCAGCACTTTGGAGGAGGAGGAGGAGGTAGGAGGATTACTAGATTGAAGTCAGCTTGAACAATGTAATCAGAACATGGCCTCAAAAACAAACAAACAAAAGGCAATAGGCATCCAAAGATAAGACATGTTTTATTTCCGGTTTGGTTGTATATTTTAAAAACAAGAAAATCAGGGCCACCACTCCGTGTTCATGGTAAGTTTCAGGACAGGCTGACTCACAGGTCAGGAAATCAAAGTGCATAGCTGAGTCTGCCCGGGACACCCCAGTTCTGAATACACACCTCAGGTCTTAGCATGTTTGGTGGAAAATACCTTCCCCTTAGCGACATGTTAAATTCGGCTCCTGGACAGACTGATATATGCCAGAATCAGGCGTGACAGAAGAGAGTTAAATCCAAAATTCCAGAGTGTGCTGCTGGAATCCGCTCCTCACAGAAGGCCACCCCTGTCTGACTCCAGGCTCAAGGACACTGTTAGTGGTTGCACGAGAGAGCTCCGTCTAATGAAACAAGTAAAGACCTTTGCTCCATCACCCTGGACGACCAAACTTCTCCAAACCCAGAGCTTGCTGGCAATGCTGGTCTCCCGCAGTGTTTGTGAGCCGGGCTGATGGCTGCGGCTGGCGCCCCCAAGTGCTGCAAGCCGGTAGGCGCGTCTGGGTAGCTCCCTGCGTTGTCGGTGGCTTTTTTTTTTAGAAAAGTGCAGAACTCCCAGCCTCAAGGGCTGACCCAAAAGGCTATCCAAGGAATGAGAAGGAGGGCGCAGCGTAGGAGACAGTACCAGAAGCTTCCGGCCTATTTAGCCACTCACCCGGTTCCCCATTAAGCTTTTTATTCCTGTCCGGGATTTCCTCTTTGCAAAGAGATGGCTTTGGCATCATAAGGTGCCTCATCAAGCGGTGAGGTCGCACACCCAGGGATATCATCCCCTTCCTCCCACTCCCTGGATAGACAAATGTGTAATATGTGTGTGGGAACGGGCAGGGGATGAGGAAATAAAAAAGATGCCAGCACTTCAAACGGGAAAGAATGGTGCCTTATCTCTCTCTTTCCTCAGTTCTCTGGTACCGGTTTCTACAGCTCCTCCCCGCCCCCCGCGCCCCCAGGATCGGATGTGCACTCTCATGATACACCTATAGCGGTCAGCTTCACACAGCACGTTAACCGAGAGGCAGCAGGCTGAAGTCACACTAGGCTGCACACAGTCCACCAAGTTAACTTACAGATGTTCTCCAGGGCTTTTCCAGAGCTCCTAGTTGGAGGCTGGAGCTGGGTGGGAGAATTAAGAAAGGATGGTTGGTGGCAGTCATCACAAACAGAGACAACTTTTCCCTTCCTTTTCTCCCGTTTCCAAACTCCCAATCACTCCCAGAGCTGTGATCAGCCACGAAGAGCTCCCCACACGCTGCTCTGAAGGCGAACCCCAAGTTTTCAGTCACAGGGTGAAGGAAGGGTGGGAGGGTAGAAAAGGTGGGGACAAGGGGGAACAGTCCCAGAAAGAGCGCCTACTGGGGGAAGGGGAGGGGAGCGTGGTGGGGGGAGTGAGAGAAACGTTTTCACTCTTTGTCACTCTTGAATTGGGGGCGGAGGAAAAACCCACTGTGAAAGCTATAAAAAGAGAAGAGGGCGGGGGAGAGCAGAGAGAGAGCGCTGGCCCTCTGCTCAGCGCATCCCTGCATCGCTGGCCGTGTTTGGTGTGAACCAAGGGGCAACTCTCCACCGCACCAGTGCGCGTGTGCGTTCAGGGACCTCGGCTAGCCTCAGATCTCCGGAGTGCGGTCAGCGGGCGGGTGACTCTTGATCACCAGTTATAAAGCGTGCTGACTCGGAAAAGAGGGGCTTGACTGGAGCAAAGGTTGAGAGCTAAAGCACAGGAAAGGAAGGAAAAGCAACCGAGGCCGAAGGGAAAGAAGCTGGGGAGAACCCAGCTTGGTGAGCCACTGAGAAGAAGGCTTCAACCGCGGAAAATCGGGCGAGAGCTCAGAGGTGTGGAACTCAGAGCCGCCAGCGGTGCGATCCGCAGGGCTGGGTCTCCTAGCACCTTGGGTCACGCCTCCTTGGCGAGAAGGCGCCTGGCCTTTGATTGCTTCCAGGGACTGCAGAACTTCCTGCCCGCCAGAGGAGCGGGTCTCTCTGGGGTCGCGTTTGCTCCCTGCTGGAGGGTCGAGACTGAGTTCTAAAAGTTCTGGGTGCCTGCCTGGTCCAAGAAGGGCTGGGGGAACGGTGTCTGTGAGGAGCCCACGAGCCCCACGTCAGGGGTTGAGTGTTGGCGTCCTCCCTCTCCTGGCATTCACATCTCGGGGCTCCACCCCACCACGGGAACCCCTCACCCGGAGATGGCCGCATTGATGCGGGGCAAGGATTCATCCCGATGCCTACTCCTACTGGCCGCGGTGCTGATGGTGGAGAGCTCACAGCTAGGCAGCTCGCGGGCCAAACTCAACTCCATCAAGTCCTCTCTGGGAGGGGAGACTCCTGCTCAGGCTGCCAATCGATCTGCGGGCATGAACCAAGGACTGGCGTTCGGCGGCAGTAAGAAGGGCAAAAGCCTGGGGCAGGTAGGAAACCCCCTCAAACACACTCTTCAGCCAGGAGAGATAGGGACCAGAGATATTGCGCCTGCAGTTCTCTTTTGCGCCCTGAAAAGATCAAAGCTTTACCCTAGCCAGGTGTGGCGGCGCTTCTGGCTACTTGGGAGGGGGTTCATGAAGCTGGGTCTGCATGAGCACCCCGGCCTGGGAGATTTGCTGGCCTCTGGGATATTTGTCTATAGCGGGAACGGGGTAGATTTGAGTTGAGACATGGGCACTTTACAAGATGTAGTGCGTTTCTTTGGCAAAGTGGCCAGAATAGTCCTTCCATGTAAGAAGCGGGTGCAATTGATGTGAACAGCAGCTGACATAGCAACTGAGATGTGCCTGCTAGTCTTGATTCTAAGCGCTTTGGGTGTTCCCTTGTTTAATCTTCACAACTCTGGAAAATAGGGCCTGCTGCCTCCCCATCTTCACACGAAATGTTTGTGTGCGCTCAAAACTCACCACTGGTGTAAGGGACAGCGCGGGATGAACAGTGCTGTGAGAATATGAATTCCAGGAGCCCAAAACATTTCACACTGCCTAGAAGGGGACTTGATTTCTTTCTCATTCTCTCTCTGTCAAATTCTTTGCACTGGCAAACAAGATCTCCAATATACTCGCATTTTTCACACAAGTAGAACTGCACATAAATCAACTGGGAGGAAGAAAATAACGAAGGGACAATGACAGCCTCTTAGGTGCCTGCAACACAGCAGGGATACCAAAACTGATTTTCAGGGAGGGAACTTGCCAAGGGGGGTCTCGGTGTCTGTCACACAGGCAGATAGGTTGACAGTCATTTGTGAAGGGTTACACACACCCAGAGCTAAGCAAGCCTGCGCCCTGGGCACCAAATGTGGTCGGTGCGCTGTGGCCAGGAGAGGGGGCTCTGTGGGCACTGGGAACCACCACAGCTCCACCTTCTGCTCCTTTTGTGGGAAGCCAAAATCGAAAGCCAGTTTGCCAAGCAGCACAGGCACCTCGCACAAGTGTCAACCACAGGGGGAGTTCCAAGCTCAGCAGATGCGGGGTTTTCTGGTTCCTCAGAGTTGAGTCTGCACCGGTTTTCAGCGCGCTGTCAGCAGCTGCGGCGGCCCACAGCCCAGGAGGCAGGGAGAAGACTGGCCACTAAGGCTGGACAGCCAGGGAACTCTCACTCAGGCCTGAACTTGGCCCCCTACTGCCCTCTCATGGTCTGCAATGCCTGGTGTGTGTGTGTGTGTGTGTGTGTGTGTGTGTGTGTGTGTGTGTGTGTGTGTGTGGTTTCAGCTCCTCTCTCAAAGGACTGCAAAGTCTTCAAACGCAGGACTTTAGAAGAATATACGGAGAGTAAAAAAAAAACCCAAAAAACTATACATATATGTACACGAGTACATATATACACAATCTTTGCACATCATATCTCTCTGACACACACATCTACACCAACATAGCTCCCTCTCTTTCTATTTCTTCTTCCATGGGATATACCCCAACATTTTTAACAGCAATTAACTTAACATTCTCTTTGGAAGTTCATCACCAACTGGGGCCATCATGAGCTGGGGTCCTTGCTGAGAGGACATTTACAGATAATCTACTGCAGAGTGCTCTCTTCTCATTCCATCTTAGTTTAAGAGAGCATTAGCTCTCCCAAGAACAGAAGGACATAGCATCTCCTCAGGCTGCTCTTGTGCTAATCAGTGTATATCGGGAGAGTCTACAACGTGCCTTTACTTCTGACATAACTTTGGGCCCCAATTCCTGATGTTCCTCTGTCAAATAACCTGTTATGCCAGGAGCCCGAGTGCCTTACAGACAGGACTAAAGAACATATCTTTGAGTCTAACTTACCCATTAAGTTTTGCTAACATTTTGCTATGGTTTATCTTTTCTGTCCCTCAGAGACCTCCTTAACTATGTTTTTTTTTTTTTTTTTAAGAGTTTGCAACCACACTTTGACTCCTGAAATTGAGTATCTAATTGTTTATTTTACAAAAAAGTTGAATTCCTGATATGCCCTTCAGAACTTGGCATATAAAATATATTTCATTTTAGGTTCTTAACTATAATTAAGAGATTCTTAAAATGTAACAGTAGCTTTGTGAAAAAGTCTAACCAGCAGGAATTAAGAGTAAGCAAAACAAAATGTCAGGTTATGTGGCAGGAGAGTCGCTCTTCAGGAGGACTTAGCCTGTCTAGTCTGTCTTCCCACTTGTGGTTTGCTCTAAAGCATGTATTCTCCTCAAAAGAGAAGTGCTTCTTTGAAGAAGAGGAATGAATTATTTTAACATTTATTACTCCATCCTCTTTATTCCACTGAATACATAGTCTCCAAAAGTCTTGGTATTCATAATTTCACAAATAGGATATAAATTAGAAAATCAACCCAAGAGAAATGATGCCGCTATTTTTTTTTTTTTTTTTTTTTTTTTTTTTAAAGGCGAGGGGACGGGAATCTCTAGAACAGCAATATCGTGCCCAGAAATTTTTGCTTGCCATGATAACAAAGTTCAGTTGAGAAGACTGAAGGCAAAGTGTCAATTGCTGAAAACAGCTGTTTACATATTAACTCCCAAGGCCTAAGAAGTTCAGTTTTGTCCATTGCCTACAGTGGTGACTGGTGACATTGAAATGTCTTTAAGATACAGGGGGAATCTCTAGGATAAAACCCCGCTCCAATCGGGAGATTAGAATCTTAGTCTTTGATTTTCTTTCTAGTAAACTGAAATTTAACAACTATCTATTTTAAAAGTTCAGAATAGGGAGCTAAAATGAAAATTTTATTGCCGTTGCAGAATGATTTTTTTTTTTAAGAAATGTAATAATTTTCGTCAATCCACAAAAGTGAAAAAAGGACTGAGGAAGCTCCAGGGTTTCCCAGAATCGGTTCAGCCCGATTTCATGGAAGAGAAGCAGTCTTAATTTATAGATTCTTTCTCTTCTGGAGGAATTGTGGGTGGGTTGTAAATTACTCCTAGGAAACACACCCTTGCATTTTCAGAAAGAAAGAGCACAGAGGGAAAAACACACTGCTGAGCAGAGGTGTTGTAGGCCTGTTTTCGCTGATGGTAGGAACTGACAGAAAAACTTCAGCTTCCTTTCCAAGACACCACAAAAGCTCATGGTGGGAACTGACAAGGAAAACTGAGGGTAGTACTATGTAGGTAGTTGGTACAAAATTAACTAGGACAGGTGATTTTCATGATTTATTCAGAATTTTTAACGTAACTTTCTGTTCTGGCACTGTGAATGGGTTTTAAAACATAGTGCATGCCGTATACAAGTACAGGATAAATCAAGTTCCACAACTAATACATATATCTATGTATTTCAGTTCCTAGGGGAAGTATTTCACATGTTTGAAACCAGAAGTAATTTTAAATACTATCTTCAAAATCATGGAAATAAATACATTTTTATGATATTCCCTGACAGCTCCTTGACCATTTTCCATATTGTACATTATGGGCCACCTTTGAAATGAGTTTAAAAACACACCAACGAAATTAAACAATCATTTTATCCTTTACAGTTCACAGTGTTTGTGTGTGAATGACAAATCTTCTAGATTTGTGTTTCTAAGCATTTCTGTTACATCTTATTGGTCTTCTTAGTAGATGTATTTAACCTGAATGCAAGCTATACAATTTCAAATATTTCTAACAGTGATAGGTAGATTTATCAGTGACAAACAGGTATATTAAAAAAACTTGAAAAGCATTGTTTTTACATGTTTGTAAATCTTCAGCTAGTTCAATGTAATCCCGACTCTATGACTTTTGAATAGAACTTGGACCCTTGAAGGGCAATTACTTGGATGAAATTATGCTTTGAGTAAAGAATTATTGAAATTCACTGAACTTAGAACTTGGGAGACGTAGTTAGAGATCACTAATATTGGTAGATTTCATTTTCTTTAATAAAAATGTGGTATCTATTTGCACTTGTGAAGATTCACGAGAGCACCCACTAAAATAAACTACACCGTCTTTTCTTTGTAGCGGCTCACCTCGCTTTCTGAAATTATCCGAGATTTATTTTAACCCTAGCCCACCTTCTCCCTGCTAAGAAATAAATAACCTGCTAACACTTGTTGGATATCACAATTCAAGTGTGTTATTTTGTAGTTAATTTTTCAAAAATAATTTAAAATATTTTGAAAGAATCTACATTTATATTCCATCACTTTCATGATAAGTCATATACAATTGGGAAGGTCACAATGACTAGCAGGAGAAGCATTTCAATGATAATCTAAGTATAAGCATCCATCATGTTATTTTTGTGCTAGGCAAGAGTGAACAAGAGGACAAGGTGACTTAAATTCACTCCAGCTGTGACTCTGACTGAGGGTAGACTTTTTTATTATTCTGTCGGATACAGATTTCTGCCCTCTTCACTCCTTTCCCGACTGTTTCAAATCTATGGTTAAAGTTAGCGATGTCATAGAACAGTAACGGTATATTCTGTTTCAGGAGAATATTTGTGTCCACTCTTTTTATGCATGGGTAGTTATTCCTTAATATAAGGACTGACTTAAAATGGTAAATCTAATAATTATTATAAATCTCTTCTAAAACTCCACAGATGATTTTAACACACATTTTAATCAATTGCATGCATAAAAAGAGTGGACACAAATATTCTCCTGAAACAGAATATACTGTTACTGTTCTATGACATCGATTCCTTAATATAAAGATAATGTCAATGTGAATTACAATCTTATTTCTTCCCGTGACTCCCTGAAAACATATTAAAGTTGATTTGCTTCATTATACCTCTAGTTGCTTGTATTCATCTATAAAAAGAGGTAAACCCACCTCCTGTTATTTATCTGACAACTGGTAAGATTTATGTCACAAATTGTCTGCATGAGTCTCTTAGTCATTTTTACTATTTTTTATATATTTTAATCATATTCTTTCATTTTCTCCAATTCCTCCCAGATTCTCTTCATTTCCCTATCCACCCAACTTGGTGTTCTTTTTCTCTCTTTCTCGACCGTCTCCAAAAATCAGAAAATCAAAACAGACTGAAATTAGTAATAATTAATGGATTTATTTTTGCATTTTTGGCATTACATTTTAAGGTTGCATAGAAAGATTTAATATAGAATGCATAATGAAATTTAGTATTAATGTTTCAGGTAAGTTAACAATATTTTCTTTTTCTATCACATGTGCATAGAAATTGGAACAGAACATCTTATTTTCCCTTGTTGGTTTTACTAAAATAAATCCAAACCATTCTCTCAAACAAAGAGGTCAGTTGATATAAAATTTGGGAAGTATTTTTTTCTTTTTTAAAATAGAAACATCTGTCCACAGGATAAAATGTCACCATCCAAATATTTAAAATAATGGCTTTTCAATGAGTGTTTCATGATGACAACTTTGGGTCACTGCCTACTTTGGTTCTGAGTCAATAATAAGAAGGCCATAGACAACACCTATATCTAGTCAGAATCATTCTGGAGTGTTTATGCCATGAATTATTTTCTGGTTAATGGCAAATTGAATCAGAGAGATCTTTAAGATTAGTGATTTCAATCTGATAGTGAAATTATTGTACTGTTAATTAAATAACTAGCTTAAACTTTAATAATATTGTTCCACAACCACTGAACCTATATGGCAGATTATTTTTGTGAGATCTTAAAATTAGTTTTTATTTAGCTTTGGACTACAAATTAGATTTGTAGAAATCAAGTCAATAAGACTGAATGGAAATAGTAAAAGTTTAAGAGATTGCTAGCTAACTTGTTTATATAACAAAGTAACAGGACCAATGTACATTACTTCTTTCAAACCTTTAGCAGCATCTAATTTAATTTATTTGTTAATATTTTATAATTTGGTACACACAATAATTTAAATTCAAGTATCTCACAATTACCCATTAAATGGCCCTCTCCTGTAAAAAACAAAAATTAAAAAAATCAGTAAGTGAATAAGTACAGGACATGATGAGATGAACCCAAGCCTCACAATGAGTGAAAGAGACATCAGTTTTCAATATTATGATTTATAATGCGCATAAGATAAAGCATATGTCCTTTCTCCTGGAGACAAGAAGAATTAGTTATCATCAAATGTATTAATTCCTTAAACAGCTTGCAAATACTTAGAGCATATATTAAAATTGACTAAGGGGTACTATTGATTGACCATCTACTCTGTGTCAGACATGACTCCAAACCCCTATTTGTATTAACTCTTTTGATTTTCTAGACAGTTCAAAGCTAACCTTAATATTCTTACTTTTCCAAATGATGAAGATGCATGAAAAAAAACATGGGGCTAGATGGAGAGATAGTTCAGCATTTAAGAGTGCGCGGTGCTCTTCAGAGACCAAAGTTTTGTTTCTAAAACCCAAGTCAAGTGGCTCACATTTGCCTTAGGAACACTTCCAGGGGATCTAATGCCCTCTTATGACCTCTTTAAGTACCTGCACACAGGTGTTTCACACACACACACACACACACACACACACACACACACAAATAAATAGAAATGTAAACAAGAGCTAGAGATTATGCAATTTGTATAGTTTATAAAGTGGTTAGTGCAGAAAGCGAAAATCCTGGACCTAATCTGTCTGATTTTTGAGCTAGTGTATTTAATCACCAGGCTCTGATATTAGTATGATAAGCTTATTGTTATTCTGTATTTAAGAAGAATTTGTAGCCACTTTTTCTAGTGTCTCTTATATTGGGTAGTGATGTGGGTTTACCCACAGCTGTGTTAAAACACACAGCAAAAACAAGCCATCTGTGGCTGTCAACTGCTACTCAAAGTCGTCCAAAGCTTGTGATTATAAAGGTAGACAACACAGCAGTATATTTTATCTCTACCTCTACTTACCTCTCACAGATTTTATGAGTAAGAAAAATTCATGTGTGCCCAACACCCACACACCCACAGCCACAGTCACAGCCACAGCCACACACAGACACACAGACACAGACACACACAGACACACAAACACACACACACATGCACACACACACACATGGATATCCACCACTTTCCTACCTAATTATAGTAGTGCCATCAGCAGCATGGGATGTTCTTGAGTAGATCTTACTTTCTCATGCCAATAGCATATGTCCTTCTACACATGTCTCAGAACATGAACACTTCCATGAGACCAGGCCTCCTCCATTGTGTTTCTTCTAGGGCATCCCTTACTCTCGTGGTGCATGGAGGGGATTATCTGTATTTAGACTTTTTATTGCTTTTGCTTTTTCCTTGGATTTCTTTCTCCTAGACTCCTGTTAGAGTATCAGTTGGCCCTACAGTTTCCTAACTGGTTTTGAGTGGCAGCTCACCACTGCCTAGCTGAATATTTTGGAAAGTGTCTCTTTATATAAGTACAATCAGCATCATGATAACAACAACTAGTGAATAACAATACTAATTAAACATGAATGGGTAAGAATAAGAATCACACAACCTAACATGTATAAAAAAAATCATAGAATGCTGATGCCATTACTTCAGGCTGTACAGAAACAGATACAATCAAGTATCCATAAACCAAAGAAGAGTCTGTTTAATCTTCCTTAGTAAGTACAGGAAAAGTAAATAAGCTATGTGGTGTGCATGGAGGGAAGAATCAAATTCATACAAGGCTGAGAACCACAAGAAAGACCAACTAAGTAACCTAGATATCGTCACATTTTTCTCATTGAATGCTGCCAATAAGAGTGACTACATCACTGTCATAGAAGGGAAGCTAACTCATTACTGGTTAACTGGCAAAATTATGGATGAATATGGAAGCAAGAATAGCTCAGACTTCAAGGATACAATCATAATAAGTTGGGGTTTTAATACCCAAGGCAATATTAGTTACTTAACCACAGGAATCAAAATAATTGAGCATACTTGTAGAATCTACTCCAAAAACATTAATCTGGTGCTGTTTAAAGCTAAGACAGTCCCTCAAGTGCAAGACTCTATTGATTTTGAATGTCTAGACCCACATATTGAGCTCAGAATTCAGAGTGCTGGCGTGTCTTTGCATATCTGCTGTCTCTATGAGAAGTATCCATAAACTGGAGGTGTATTGTTTCTATGCCATCTCCTCTGGCTTTGACATTTTCATCTTGAATGATGTTTTCATAATTCACACAAATTAGAAGCACTTTTAATAATGTTGAGAATTAAATCCAACTCACAAAAGGGTGTAATAAATAAATTTCTTTTAACAGTGCTCTTACAAACAATAGTATTTGCTGATACTGTTTCTATCTGGTCAAGGATGACACATAAGCCTTCATCCAAATGGGAGCACCGAGGGAAATTTCAGTTTCAAATCACCTAAAATTGTGGTTGTCTGCAAATAGTGGTGTTCTCTTGCACACCCTTGAAATGTGGCTCTACCTGCATTTGGGGTGGTCTATTGAAACCTAAAGTCCTTGTCTCCCCAACAATTATCTTTGCATTCTAGGGTCTGCTGTTAATTCCTTATGCTTAAGTTTTCCCTCTATCTCTAATATTGTGCTGTTTCTGTTTTCTTTATTTCCTCTATTGATTGCCAACTGTAGCCATCTACCTGTAAACCTGGGTGCTTCTCACAGTCTTTTCTGTTTGTTTCTCTCCCACTCCTGCTTTCACTCAATGAAAGACAGGACCTTCCATTTTTAGAATCATTTGCTACTTATGCAGATTCCTGCCTTTAAGAGGATAACCCTCTTCCAGAAATGAGAGCAACAACAAATGAAGCCTCAGTAACAAAGCTTTCACTCTTAACATCAAATTGCCAGCACTTAGGCCACCAAGCACCCACCTTTGTGTAACTGTCTCTGTCCTGGTGATGAAAGAGCTACAGGGCACCTATCAGGATGGGTGCTTTGTTTTTGTCTTTTTTAAATCTCTGTTGTTTGGAAATCTTGGATCTTACATGATTTTTAACTTTGCTCTGTGGTGCATATGATGTTTGTTTGATTAGAATGTACATATAGCAATGATTTATTCTTATAAAGTGTTCCATACTATAAAATGTCTAAAAACAGTTTAAATAACGGATTATTTTTCTGTATAGCTTGAATGATATAGTAAAGAATGACTATTATTTTTTGCTGTATCCTGTAAGATCAGTTGTTATTTTCAGTGTGAAGATTCTTAACTTTTTTCAAATGGACGGACTCTTAAAAAATGCTTGAATATTTGATAACAAATAAAGTCACTGTTATGTGTTTAACCATTGTTAAGATGGATGCATTTATAGAAAAAAATCAAAATCAAAATAAACATCATCATCAACAAATATAAATGCTGCAAGACCTCATACAAGAGATTAAATGAATACCTGAGCGGCACATGGGCAATCATTTAGTTTTACTTCATCCTCTTATATTTGAGGGAGTGAGGTTGAGAGCAGTGGTGCACAGATGGTACCCATGGCAAAAGAATCCTCTCTAGATCTTGGGTCCTGCAACTCTAACACAAACGTTTCAAATAAGTAAAAGCCATGTTTTCGGTGAACCCTGTGCCATCTGAGCTCCGTGTAAGGATTAAATTCATCCTCTTGAGCTGATTAAAAAATAACTGGTGGGAGATAAATTATGCATAGTTCTTTCAATGGTTGTAAACTTGTGCATATTCAAATGTGTTAACAAGGATTACAGTGTTGTTGTGACAACTGTATCTGTAGCTTTTAAACAAAATTAATGAAGGGAAATGGCTGGGATTGTGTTGTCCTCATTTCTTTCTCAGGCCTGACACTTCATAATGTGATTAGCCAGAGCCTGGCTGATCCGCACTGCAATGGCTGGTATCACAAAAGAAGCCAGGATGGATGCTACAGAGGATGCAAATTACTTGACTTTGGTCCAAGCCTCACCAGGATAGGGGCCAATGGCTTTAAAACTTTTCCTGAGTCAGAAATGTATTTTACAGTGTGATCCAGTGTGACCTTCTACTGTCACAGCCCCCCAAAATGTCTCAAGTATAAATTCGATTATAATTGGCAATGAAGCACATTTAACAATTTCATTTCTTTCCTTTTTTTCTGTCCCATTTTATCATCAATTCCTTCTTTTCTTCCTCCTGGGCCTCCTTTATCCACCTCTTTTAGAAATGCTGGTTATCACTGCTTGAATTAGTGATTAAAACCTATTGTTTGAATAACACTGAGCCAATGAACTATTAGTTGTGCTCAGCAGGGATCTCAGGTACTATTCTTGGCAGCTGGCATAATTTTCTGAAGACACTCAGAATTCACCATGGTAGTATTAGAGAGAAAGTCTTGTGAAGAGAAGCATCCATCTCTTAAACTTCTTCTGTTCTCTTATAACTCAGGCAGCCATGGGCCCAGATATGCTGGATCTCCTCACTTACAGATATATTTAATGTCTTTCTCTTTCACTACCAGTAGATGTAAGCAATAGTTATGGGCCTTTGCTATTTTGACATTTCTGGCAGACATCTGTAAACCCTGTATTAGTATCCTATTTCTATGTACAGGTCATCTGCACTCTCCTATAGTTTTTCAGAATTTGCTATTGAAGAACATAGCACTCAAGGAACAATTTCTACCCAGCACAGCAGGTGAATCAGAAAGTAGATAGACATGTGTATAGTAGTCAGAATTACCCATATGTGTTGGACCTTAAGGAAATCAGTTAACACCCAATGCTTTTTTATCATTGCATCTTACCTCTTTGCAGTTAACATTAAAAGCTGCTTTAAAGAGAAAGTTATGACCTTCTCATTTAAAGTTATGAATGTTAATTCCAAGTTAGACAATCAGCCCAAGTAAATTATCATTCTAAAATCATTACTATAGTTTCCACATTGATGATTAACACTTTTTTTTTCTGGAAAAAAGGTATAGGTATAAGAAAATGAAAGTGGAAAGTATTTTCAGGTTTTAAATTATTTTTATTATGACCTATGGGTTTGGGTTTTCTTGAATTTTCTTTTAAAATCTCAGTACCATGGTAATATGTTCACAGTTCTGATAAACACTTACTTATTTGTATGCTTGTTTCCTACAAGCAGCATCCCTGCCTGCCACTACAGTACTCTGTGACTTTCAGGAAGAGCCTGCTTTTCTTCCTGACATACCTGAGATATGTTCCTTGAGTGCTATGTTTTGGACCCATAACAGATCACAGGTTTAGAATGCATAAAGTTCAGGGAAATGACTCCTTGTACAGCTGAGCTTCATTAATGTGAAGCAACATCAACTAGGATAGGAGAAAAGTGTGTGGACGGGGAAGAGGTTCTTTTTCAAAGCTGTTGAAAATATATTACTCTGTTGAGTAAGAATATCCTCCTCAATTCCATAGTAACTCATTATCCATGTTACAGGATCAGGAATCTCTGAGTCATAAATACAATGGAGACACACACACACACACACACACACACACACAAAATAATGGGGTTAAATTTATTTTCAGAAAATTGATATGATTGTTTAAAAAATTACTATTAATTTAACAGACCTCACATTCAGAACAGTTTCAATGTTACAGGAAAATGGAGCAGTAAAGTAATGTGACAGTAGACCTTTAGCCTCTGACCTCACCAAGTCATTGTATTTCTCACTCTTCCCTGTCCCCTATCAAGCAGTGATAACTTTGTGCTTTCCAGAATCTCAGTAAGGTAGAATCATATAGCATGCTGCTCATTTCTTTTTAGACCTAGCAACATGCATTTAAGTTTCTCCCATGCCTTTTCATGGTGGGGGGTGTTGTAAGGTAAAATTGTTCTCCAAAATAAGTAAACAGTCCTAATTCAGGTTACTATGAGCATAATTTATGACTTCTGGCTTCCTCATTAAATGAGAACATGTAATGGCTTTTATAAACATGATCATTCTTCAATAAAATAAAGAAAATAAAATGATTACAATCTACTGAAAAACCATAAAGTGAGACTCTACACTGGCAAAAGTACAGGAAAGTAATCTAGGCTATTTGGTTACGAGTTTAGATTTTCAGGCACAGATCTATGTATTTATTTTCTTAGGAGTTATATATGTTTGGACAGTTGATAGATGACTTAAATAAAATATATTCAAAACTAAATATTATTTATTTCTTCAAAACTTGCTTTGCTTATTATACTCCTTACAAATTTTGTTATTGTCAATATCCAACTAGTTATTCAATCTAGAAACATGCTAGGGATTCTCTTTTTTATCCTCCACCAAGGCAATTCTCCTATCTTATTGCCGGTCATTATTTAATGCTTTTTTTGTCATCTAGTTGCTGTCTAGACTCACAGGACATCAGTATCATTCTCCATAAAGTATTATCAATGTTTTACACTTCTGCAAGGTGTCTTCCACATCGTCTCTGAATGAATTTTCTAAAGTTAAAATCTGATTAGCCTGTTCTCCATCAGCTGACCATTTCTAAAGCATAGAAGCTAACCTTAATATTTCAGAAGGTTATATTACTTCCACTACTTAGTCCCTCAAATTATATAGTACATGAGTGACAGAACTGGAGTGTAAGTCAATCAGTCTTGTGGCTGAGAATGTAGTTCAGTGGTTGAGTGCTTGTCTTAAATGCGCAGGGTTCTGGGATCAATCCACAGCACTGCAAAAATTAA
Source organism: Onychomys torridus (assembly GCF_903995425.1). Lineage (NCBI taxonomy): Eukaryota > Metazoa > Chordata > Mammalia > Rodentia > Cricetidae > Onychomys > Onychomys torridus. Next base: position 107,464,928 of record NC_050448.1, read on the forward strand.
ACAAAATAAAGTCAAATAGTCCTCCTTGAGTCTGTATAGTTTATTATTATTCTATGCCACCTCATACATATCAGAGGCCAGGGAAACAAGTTAAAGATCTTTTCACTGATACACCTGAAAATTCAGATGTAATTAATTCTTTAGGTAAATCAATCAGCTTGTTAATTGCTTTCTTTTCAAGTGTCTTAGAGTCTTAGACACTGTGATTTCAGGTAACCAGCATGGGGTTGATGGAGGCAATGATGGCAGCAAGGGACCCAAGATCTCACTACTGGGAATGCAGGAGCAGTATGTGGGCTGAAATACAGTACGGAAAGCAATTTCATAGAAAGATATATTTCAAGCTTTGTCATAGATTTTTAAAAGTATATTCACATAATAATTTTCCAAATTAGCTACCACGAAATTTCTTTCTCATGACACTAGAATGTAGACCTTTGTTCTGAAACTGACTTCAGAAGAAACTCACATGTTTATTTCTTCTGGGCCCTATAACCAATGTCATGCATATTGATTAGTATATCACATTCAAAATACCTGTCATAGTGGCTTTTTGTTGTTTTCATAAACTCAATGCCTATACTCAATGAAGATGTCAAAAAAACAAAATACAGAATTATTTCCGAAAACAATTACAAAAAGTTCCCCAAGTCGTTCTGAGTCAAGGCAGTATTGTGGCTGTAATCCTCTCAATGCCAGTTTAACACGGGAAGCCTCATGCGGCTTTATAAAATCTGAAACTTAAAAAAGAAGATCTCCAGGATTATCCTGTAAACTGGTCTCCATTAAAAAACCTGGGAAGAATTTTTATAAGATGCTCTCCATTTCTGAGAGAATCACCATGTTCCAGTGTAGGCTAGAAGTATGTTCCCCACCCCAAGCCCACTCTCCTCGAAAGAGGCAGGAAGAGGTCACACCCAGTATAACTCTCTGGAGTCCAATCTGGTGACACAGGGTACTTCACGTGTAACTTGTTAGTTAAAACACATGCACCAAGAAAAGAAAACAATGTCTGTAAGAAGGTTTTGTTTTGTTTTTTTAATGTGAACATATTATAATTTCAGAGGAAATCTGGACTTCTTAACTCTGTAAAAACGTCTTTGGAATTGCTTAACTAACACAATGCTTCCACAATACTTTGGAAATCCTTGTAGACTCCCTTGCTTGTCTATTCGTGCCACAGGTATGTTCTCCAACATGTTTTAAAAGGAAATAGCTTTAAACAAGAAAAATCCTCTTGAAGTGACATTTCCAAGGGGGTCCTAGCCACAGCAGCTGCAGGGCATTGTAGCTAAATTTTAAGGTCTGTTGGTTGTTAAAAGCATGAGGGGCTGATGTGCAGGTCTTAGGGTACAGGTCACCCACTAATTGATTACAAATTGCACTGGAGTGTGTACTGTGATTTTTCTTGTTAGAAAATACAAGCTTTCAGTACAAAAGAGCGACTATATTTGATGGCCTAGAGCTTACAATATGAAGGACAAAAAAAAAATACAACAGTGGTTTATTGAAGACATGAAAAAAGAATAGTGTGGCTCAACCACACCAATAATTCTATTTGAAAAAACATATTTCACTTCTGGGAAAGCCAAGGACTGGGTGGAGAGGATGCTTTGATGGTGGGAGGAGGAAATTCTGGAAATTGAAGGAGCTGTTTAAAATATCTTAAGAAAGTGCATGGCCAAAGCAGTGAGCAGATGATTGATTTCAAATCCATGCTATCAGGTTTAGCAACATGCCAATAGTAATCATCGCTGTGGGCTTGAATGCAGGGTTCTGAAGGAGTGATAGTCTGCAGCTAAGATACATGAAAGGGGTCGGAACAAACCATGGCAGCTGCTTGTGACTCAAGCACACACAAATCAAACAGAACACATGCAAACCATAGTAATTGTTTATCCATGCATGAAGCAGCCTGGCACTAAATGTGGTTTCACTAGAAGAATCCCGTGTATTTTTAGCAGCACCCTCCCAGCTAGTGTCAGTACCATCAGATATCTGAGAAGAAGTAGGTGTTGTCTGTTGTCTAGAAGCTGTACGCAACTAACATTGGTTGAACACCTACATTTTCCCAGGGTTTTTCTTTAAATTGGGCTTAACCTCTCTGTACCCTACCAGCTTCTGGGTGTCCTGCAAAGCACTCACTGAAAATCTGAAGGAGGAGGAAGGAAAAAAGGCGTCTGCTTCTCTGGAGGTTCAGCCTTATGGTCAGAATTACTTTTTTCCATTTAGATATAAGATGCTTTTGCCTTGTTAAGTTAAATGGGGAGGCCACTTTGTTTCTCATTTTTGTAAAAGTGGAAAAAGTTTTTTTCAACATATTGGAGCTTTGGTTTGATTTATAAATTTTAATAACTTTAACAGAATTTTGCCTGTAAACTTTGAAAATTATTAATGTTCCTGTCTTCTATCCCTAGAAGACAATTATAAAAAGGATATATGTTTTAAATCTCCATAAAAATCAGACCAAACAAAACAAAACACCTCCAAAGGCTAAGTGAAAGAAAAAAACCATAATATTTTAAATACAAAATAATTACTCATAGCTACTGAAAGATGGATTACTAAATAGGTATATGCTGACGGCTTGTAGGTAATTAACCCCTAAATTCAAACAAGTATATTGTTCTAGATGTTAGTGATATGTGTGGTGGGGAAGGGCAGTAAGAACTGAAGATTCACTTATCCAGAGGGCCTGATCCAGCGGAGGCACCCAGTCTGTGGGACCAGGGTCTGTCCTTAGTGCATGAGCTGGCTGTTTGGAACCTTGGGCTTACACAGGGACACTTTGCTCAGTCTGGAAGGAGGGGACTGGACCTGCCTGTACTGAATCCACCAGGTTTAAATGAATCCCCAGGGGAGTCTTGATCCTGGAGGAGATGGGAATGGAGGGGAGGGGCTGAGGGGAAGTTGGGGGTGGGGGGGGGGGGGGGGAGGACAGGGGAACCCATGGCTGATGTGTAAAATTAAAACACACAATAATAAAGAAAAACAAAAGATCTGACGATTCTATGGAGTCTGGATCCTCCGCCATGTTCTTTTTTTTTCTAACAGGAAGTGAAGGTGTGGGCCAAGAGTCTTGTTATGTGTCTGATGAGCTAGAGAAGAGAGCTATTCCCTTGCTGGTCTGATTGTTGCAAACCCAGGCACAGGAACACAGAGCATGTTTGGAATTTGCACATGCTTAACACCTGGAATTTTCCAAGAGTACGGTCATACTTCATCCGTCACCAGAGTGAAAAGCCAAATGCCGATCTGAAGGAGGACTTCAGAGGCAAGGCTTCTGGAGCTCACAATATACCCTCCTTGTCATCTCTCAGACATAAGCCTTTAATTCCCTCTTCCTAAAATTGTTTATTTTAAAATGTGAGAAAGTTTATGGATGTCACAGCCGAGCTGTGAGCTTTCTCTTTAAAGACTCTCATCCTTCAAACCCATCTTCAGCAAGAAACTGGCATTTCATGTGCTGAGCAGATGGTGTCAGGCAGCGCTGGACAGCCCTCGGGTGCAGCTGGGTGGATCTGGCACACAGGTGTCCTGATTTGGACCTTCTTGCAATTCTGACACCACACTCCCCTCCATGGGGAAGTATGGCTTGACAATGATGCTATTTTCCCAGTACAATAGCTTTACCTCCCTAACCAAATCAGTTTGGACCAACCTAGGTGATAATGTAGCTCTGACTTAGATGTAGCGTGGACAGAGGATGTGGATGCTTTGGTCTAAGTCTCGGGGGCCAAGTGTTTGGTTTTAATTTCTTTGTTTATATTCTGTATTGTCCACTGTGACTTATTCCTTCACCTCTTAGAATTTGGGGTGCTTCTCACCAGGGTGGGGCTGTCCCACTGAGAGAAACTATACTGCAGTACTCAAAAAAGCAAGCAAGCAAACAAACAAAGCTAAAAATTGTGCTGGAATGGGTGGCTTTTGTAATCATGGGTGATGATTGGGCAATCCCATGCCCAGCTTAGGAAGTCTTCAAGGGTTTCAAATGAGACTCATTTTTCAACGAGGAAAACAGGACAGGTTTGTTACACATTTCACAAACGCTACTGTGAAAGTAAAAGGTTCATAAATAGAATAACAAAGAGACCGACCTACTGTCTGCTTCTTCTGCATAATCTTTTACATAATCATTTCAGTCTCACCAAAACTATTTCCCAGTGCAGAGCCCAGATGTTTTTGAACTGTGGCTTTTTTTTTTTTTTTTGAAAGCAATATTTAAAAACTTTCCCGTTCCTTCCTATCTTTGTAAGAGCTGTTAATAGTGAGTATAGCCAAGTAGGAAAAAAGTAATTTGGAGATGCAAAAGGGGAGTGGTGTGGACCACAACTCAGACATGCAGATTTTGCTCATGTTTTGCTTCTGCTTCTCTCTCTTTCACAAAAACACAAACTTGAAAAGTACATCTCATTACTTAAACCTCCCTATTTTCATTCAGGTATGCCATGCAGAGTCAAGTGATCCTACTTAAACCACAGGGGCAGATAACAGGGGCTGCACTGGGAACAGAAAGTTCATCTTCTCTAAGTGTCTTCATCCCTCCCTTGCCCTCATTCTGGCAGGATCATTTACTGTTGAAGAGCAATCCTGTTCTCAAAAAGTGTAAGTTGTTGAATAAAGCAATGAGCTTGAAGTTCATTCTGAACCACATTACGAAGCGCGGTTCCATTTTAAACGCTGAGTTCTAAGGGAAATGGATGACTAACAAAACAACATAGGCTTGTCAAACTCATCATATGTATCATTTCTTGTGACTTAATGATAATTTAGATTTAAATGCCTGTATATTCATAACAATGACCCTCATATTTCTAGGCATAACCCCTCTCTCTTGAACTCAAGTAGCCACATAACAGATACAGGAATCAATAATCCCTTCTGAGCACACCTAAAAATCCATCTTTTTCCTTAACAATCTCTAGCCCTGATTTCTCTATCCCAACTGATGGAAGAAATGCTTTGGTAATTGCTCTACAATTGTACCCATCTGTACCCATCATCCATATTCCACCCGTTAGGAAAGTTCTTTAGCTAAGAGTTAATTAAGTCTCTTAGCTGTATCTTCGAAATACGTTCTTAGATTTAAAAGGGCCATTATCTATTAAGATATGACTTCATATTAGGCCACAGGGAGGTACCCTAAGAATTTAAATCAGGCTGATGAGATACACACAGGACAAAGCAGATCTTTCTAAGAAAATAACCTCAGATAAATGTGAAAAACATCTTTATTTTATGGTCTTGCATCTGTTCTATCTGTTTACATTTATAACATTTAAAAATGGATATTCTAGAAACCAATTAAATCATCAACTCTACCACTGCAAAGCAGGAAAATTACTGAAATATCATTTGTTAACCATATCCTATAAAAAGAACGGAATGTGAAAAGCCTGTTCTGTGGTGGTGAGAAAGAGAAGTGTGAAACATTGTCTTAAGTGGCAAACCAACATCAAAACTCACACACAACTATCTTCTTGATGTTTTCCCAAACTAGTCTATTTGTGTGTGTGTGTGTGTGTGTGTGTGTGTATGTTTTAGTTTCTCTGTATCCTGGGCATACATCCAGCTAAAGTTAGCAGCTAAACAATGATGATTGTGTATTGGTAGATTAACATCATGAAGTGCTTTGGTAACATATGACTCAGACCCTAAACCAAGATTTCTAAATACCTTTGTTCCAATTTGACTCATTTAATGGGCAGGCCTTGTTTAGCGTTAAGGAAAATTATCTCACTTAAGAAGTGTCAGGGCATCTTCATCACATTCCTTATTGTAGATAACATTTTTTTTTTATCTTAAGTATTAAGTCTCTTCTTTAATTCTACTCATGTTATCAATATTTATTCACAGACACTTAAGAAAATTACATCTCATCTGAATGATTGGAACTATTTTCCTTTGTCTCAATATCATCCCACTTACAGGAACCAGCCAGAATGTGTGTGCTTAGGTGAAAAAAAGCACAATTTATCAACTGGCACTGTGGCATTAACATTGACCAATAAAACAGACCAGAATACATAGATCTAAACCAACACATAAATCAGTAAGGAAATAAGGCACCATTTAAAAATGATGCTGAGCTGGGTGGTGGTGGTGGCGGCGGCGGCGGCGGCGGCGCACACCTTTAATCCCAGCACTCAGGAGGCAGAGCCAGGCAGATCTCTGTGAGTTTCAGGCCACCCTGGGCTACAGATTGAGTTCTAGGAAAGGTGCAAAGCTGCACAGAAAAATCCTGTCTCAAAAACCAAATACTACTACCACTACTACTACTAATAATAATGTACTATAAAAAGAGAAAATTGGCACTAACTTGGATTTGTATTTAGCACAAAGAGCCAACCAAACTTTTGTATGACTAGAAATTACTGTCCATAGTATACAACAAATCTCTGTAAATCCCTAGGCGTTTCTCCTAGGCATTTTTAGGGAGACACATATCTCCCTAGCCATTACTACAGAGATAAACAATCTTGTAAAACTGGGTAAAGCCTATGAACAACCATTTATCAGACCAATAAAAGTAGCTAGTAAGTATTAGAATAGAGAATTAATTGTATTAGTTTAAAATAACAAATGAAAATTGAGATATAGATCCTTCAATTTATAACATTAGATTTTCAAATGTTAAAACTGGTAACATGAAGTAAGTAGGTATATGTGTGAAACTTTAATGCATGGTTCATGAAGATGAAATTGTTTCAGTCATTTTGTCATGACTTGTAACCCTAAACACTGAAATACTTCCATACATGATGACCTAGGTAGGGTTCTTCTAAGCATGTTCAGAAGCCGAGCCCAAGGTTGACTATGGGAGTACCACTTGTAATATCAAGAGAGGAAACTGCCTAAAAGTTTATTGTCTACAATGAGAAAATGTCTACACAGGTTATGGTATAGTCAAACCATGATGTGTTGGGAGGATTGAACATGTGTAAGTGAATTACAGGTAGAGAGGAGTATAATGAGGATCAGAAATACAATGACTATGGCTTGTATGTAGCATATTAAATTTTCAAATTAGTTAATAAAAGAATAGTTAATATGGAGAATAGTGTTCATTTGGGAAAGAGTGAAGGGAGTCGGAGTGAGGAAGGTATTTTTAAATAGAAACAAGATACTAGCACATCCTAGTTCTTGGGTTGGATGGTGGCCTCATAGTCTTAATTGTTAACCTAAAACACTTAAGTATACTGCTATGATAAAAAAAAAAATCAACGCAAGGAATGCATCTGAGAATTACTAGGCAACAAGGGCATCTTCCACTCAGGTATGTTAAGTGTGGATGAGAGCATGAGGAAATACCTTTGAGCATAGCTCTTCACTGTAGATGGTTTCTGGTGAATGGTGAGGGATGGGAGAAGGAATCAGTTTTCTTTAAGGGGCTGGCCACTGGGATTTTGTACATGCCCCAATAAGTATATGAGCAACACATTTGGACTCGGTGTATATTTTTTCTCTTCTTTTGGGGGGTGGGGAGGGAAAGGCACAAAGGTGGAATATGGACCTGGGAAGACTAGGAAGAGAGTATGATCTAATGGGTTGCATTGTGTGAAATTCCCAAATATTGAATAAAAATATTAGATTGGGGAAATAGTGAGATCGTTGTAAAAGTATTTTTAGAGGCCATATGTTGAAAGCATCATGATAAACAGTGTTGGGGAAAGCTGGGTGAAATAACTTGGAACTTAGAGATTACAGCTAAAGTTTTTATGAGTCTCCTCCCTGGCTAGTGATAAATCCCTTTCCCATTCCCACACACCCCACCCTCTGGAACATTCTCCTGACATAAATCTTGTATCCCTCTGATTCTTCACCATCTCTGTCAAAATTATGTCCTGAGTATTTTCCACCTATCCTGGAAACAGCCTTTTTTCAGAAAAGCATTCATAGCTCCTAGAAGCAGCTCCTTCTGTAAGGCACGTCACTCCCCTTTGGCTGTTGTTTCTCAGGAAACTATAAAAATATGAAATAACTTACAATGAATGAGCGTCTAACACTGAAATTGAGATAAACATGAAGAAGTCTATTAAATGTGCTTACAAATAATGCTCCTGAATTGTTGTGATGCAAATGTTACTAAACTTGCTTTTTTCTTTTATCCAGAGGGTAATAATTCTTAAGTTGCAGTAAAAAAGTTAACATATTTTAAAATAAACTTTAAAGTTTACATAACATTACATTACAGTATATGAAGTATTTCAGGAGGAATACTTGGGAAGTCAGCTGAACTTTCTTCATGGACATCAAATGCTACCTGAAAGAATGGCAGGTGAATACATGAAGGGTGTCTAGACTGGAGGACTAAGTGAGTATTTTTTCAGAAATGAATAAAGCAAATCTACCACTTCAAAGACAACAACTTGCAGTATTGGTTGCCTAATTTGGGCTTTCAGGCTCTACACAATTACATGAACCAATATTTTGCGAATTATCAGCAGATGCTGACAAAAAATCAGACTGAATTGTGTGAAATAAGATTTTACTCATGTGTATTCCCTCAAAATTTATTTAGAAATTTTGACGTGATGATTGTCCAAGAACCAGTAACATAGAGAAGCTGTAAATGTCCCTTAAATAAGCTTATAATTATAATAGTGAAAGGTTTTGTAAAGATAGTGAGGCAGGCTAGGGATTTGGGAGGCAGAAACAGGTGAATTTCTGTGAGTTCAAGGCCAGTGATGACTACATTACAAGTTCCAGGTCACCAGGATTTCATTGTGAAACACTGCCTAATAAAAAGAGAAGAAAAGAAAAGAGAAAGAAAACACTGGTATTTATATTCAGATATTTATATATAGTAGATTACTTTGATGTAGAAAAATAGCAACAAAAATTGTCTATTGCCCCATGGTTTTCACATTTAGATGTTTTGTTAAAGGTTAACCTGTACCTTGAAAAGGACCCATGGGACATTTAATAATATTTTTGACAGACAGGGATTTACTCAAGAATCATGGCTGCAATTTAGATAAAAAGTTAATCCATTGTGTAAACACATTTAAGTATTACAGTGTCCTGCTTTTCAAGAAAGCAGTTTACTGGTAGATAAATTAAGTAATTTAAATGAGAGGACTCACACACACACACACACACACACACACACACACACACACACACACACAAGTATATTATTTGAGTTTGTAAGGTGATGGCAAACTTCACAGATGGCAAGATTATTTGGGACTCTCAAGAAAAATAAATCCCTTCAAACTACAAATTTGAGGAAGAGAGGAACAGTCACTATGGGCTAAAATGTTAGTACTCTATAATTCTAGGAGCATTCTCACAGATTACAGAGATCTAGAACATGGACAGCAAATAGTCATTTAAAGGAATACTTCAGCTTAGCCAAGAAGCCAGAGATTATTTTGTGCTCAACAGAATGCCTGATTCCACTTTGATCTGAACGCCAGAACATCCTTTCCAATACTGTGTCAAAGCAAGGGCTCAGATACTTTATTTGAGTGAAAAAATATCACTGTCCCTTTGCCCCCACCCAGCTGCAAGTTCCCTTGTTGAAGTGTAATTTCATGAATTTATTCTGAACTAAAATTTCAGTTTCCTGAACTTTCCAGCTGCAAACTTCTACCCAGCTTTGTTCAATAATTAATACATATGCTTAAAATAAGAGCACATCTCCCCTCTCTCCTACCAGCTGCACATTTCTAGTATTTTTTAAATGGATTTGAGGGAGTTTTTTTGTTTGCAATAATATTTCAAAAATATGAAGCAGTCCAGATTCTCCCATCCCTCTTTCCAAGCCCACACTGCTATGCCAATTCTCAGGGGTTCTGACAGCTGCCAGTGGCAATCACCCCAAGCCCTTCCTCAGTTGCAGCAGTACTTTTGAATCCCACTGTTTTTTAGTTTTGAACATTTCAGATCTTAAAAACATGACAAAATTAGCATTAGTCAAGGAAGTGAGTGTTAAAGACTTCTTGTGAAACGATGGGAATTTTTTTCTGTGCTTGAATATAACAGCAGAGTTTATCTTTTGAATTATTGCTCAGTTATTTGTTATTTCTTCCTTTTAGATATGTGTTTGTAAACATTTTAGGTGCCAGAAAAATATATTCGGTTCATCTACAGTAACACATAATGTTTATGATGATTTTCATTAATTTATTAGATTTACAGGCAGAAAATGTCTTGCTGTTCAGTCAATTCTGAAAAAGAATTTCAAATTATCAAGTATTTCTGATATTGAAAAAGAATTGGTATTTCTGTTAGATAACCCAATATCATTTATTTATTCCTATTTTACATACCCTTATAGGTAGACTTCTGAATAATAAAATCACATCTTCTGTTTTATTACTATGCAAATAATTTTATTTGACATGAAGTTTTTTAGAGTTTTAAAGAGTAAGACCTTGTCAACACATGTAAGCCTAAATGGACTGTGGGGGAAAGTGGGGATTCCATGGAGGCATTCTCCCCAGCCTCTGCTTAGTCAGAATGCCACATTCTCACAGTCCCACTCGTGCTCACTGGAGTCCATTGCTTCTGAGTTCTTGTCTCTTGCATTTAAAGAGCTTGAGAGGCTGAAGGCAGAGCCCTGCATAACAGGGCTGAGTCCCCAGAAAGGTTACCAATAGGCTACTAGTCTGGGGTCCATTTGAAGACTGAAGGCAGAAACTGGTGATGCATGAGATCAGTCAAGTTGATCCACCCCTAACTGGCCAGGTGCTTCCACTTGGTTTGGGTCATGTCCTCATCCTCATATCCTCATGTAATAGCTTCCAGATAGTGGGTGCTCTTTTGGAAGAGATAACAAGAACCCAGGAGCCAAAATTCTCTTCTGATATACTCTGCCTCCTGCAGGGACATTCTCAGGACTGCAGCTTTGTGGTCCCTGATCTAACTGACCCAATTTTCTCACTAGTTCTCATCAATATGAAGTCTAGAGAAGGCTCCATTTGAGTGTGTGTGTGTGTGTGTGTGTGTGTGTGTGTGTGTGTGTGTGTGTTTAATATTTCTTGTGTGTGGAAACATTCAGGATGCCTTGGCTCTCTCTCTTGATCCTCCATATTATGGCTGTGATAGCATGCTCAAAATTGCAAATTGATTATTTCACTTAAAAGAAAGGTAGTGGTTTTGTTTTTCCCATTACAGATTTTACTGATAATAGATTACCTTTCTTATCCTAGTCTACCAACCTATATCACCTTATTAGAAAGTCTTTCATAACTTTTCATATCAAGATCCCCATCTAGATGTCCCAACAGTACCTTGTATCTTTCTGAACATTTTGGGTCAGTGTTACTGAAGAGAAATACTATACTCACATTGAAAGATCCTATCATGTTTACCACAGCAGACTCAGTGTTACTGATCTACACCCATTGTGTACCCACAATAGCAGCCTATAGGAAATGTCAGCCTTTACTTGAATAATGAGTAAATGGATACTGAATTACAAATCCCAAATTCTTTTTGTGAACCAGAAAGTAGAATTTTTGAAACCTACATGGTCTACTCAGGAATGAGTGGTTGTCACGATCTATTTCATTGTGCCCTTGCTTTTCAGAGGCAGAAGCATCACTAGGGGCATAACTTGTAGAGTGCTGGAGTTGACTCAACATTCTACAAGAAAAGGAGTAATGGGTCAGGAGGTGATACAGGGTCACGTGTGGGGAACTGTCTCATCCTGACAACTGATGTGTTCCAGGGAACCAGCACAGCTGCGCAACAGTGAGCAACCGAGTCACTCACTGTTCTTACCCTCCATTCTTAGCAACATCTTATGTGTCCTTGGGCACAAATGACATAACATATGAGTTCACCCACTGCACACCACCAGCTCCTAGATTTAGGTATACTTGACATCTCCAAGTAACATAAGGTTGTGCCTAGGCCAAGTTAGCTAACCTCTGTCCCATATCTAGATCTCAAAGTCACCCACGTGAGATCAGACATGCTTCAGGATGATGGCAGGACTGCTGGTTTGAAATGATGAGTTTCCTTGGGTTAGAAAAATTATCTCAACCTGTGAGCATATCTGCAGTATTTGATTCCTTTTCAAACCATTTATTTTTAGCACAGTAACATAGAAATTATTTGTATTTTAAAGCAGCCTACTTCTTTAACACCATCTTTTAAGCTATAATAACAAAGAATTTAAAGTGTTTCATGACTGACTAAAAAAAAAATAGTTTTTATGGCTCCCAGCTCTCGTGGCTCAGAATGGCATAAACATTCCATGTAGGAGCTTCAGCTTAAGCAAAACTTTAAAAGTCAACACAAGACCATTATCTATTTTTTAAAAATAAATCCATGGTAATTCATTGGAGAAAAAGTATTACTTATTTAGGAAAAGCAAAGTTGCTATAGGAATCACTCCTTCAGGGTATGGGAATGCATCTGTGCCATCTATTAACCCTGAAAATGAAATTCTGTTTTAAACAATATCTTTCCTGTACATCTAAAACACTGAAGTTGCTCAATGTATCCATGTTTGACCTAACTATCACAGTGATATTCTTGAACTCACCTGACTACGCCTCTTTTTAAATGGATGCATCTATCATCAGGGAAATTTAACCTTTAATTTAAGCAGACCTTGGACAAGATGCTGTACTTTCTAAGCAAAATTTGGGAGCAGCATTTTGACTCTCATTGAACAGTCAATATTTCCTCGATTTCCATTTGAATGGTCTTGTATCTGCATAGTACACAAGTCACGATCATCACCCACCTTTTCCTTTCCACGTGAGCATCACTGAGAGCTGCAGTGGACACAGGGACAGAAGAAAATCTTAGAAAGGAAATATATCCGCACTCAACTCAGCCACTATGAGACTCATATAGAATTTTACCTTGATAAGTCAATGCAATTAACATGATCTTGAGATCACTGAAGATTTCAACCAGCTCCTAGAAATTTGACCCAGGCAAACAAACTTTCATGGATACCAAAAGACTATTTGTTGAAGGTCCCCACCGCTGCCACCTTCCCCCACCCTCCCACAGCCAGGTGCTATTAACACAGAGGCAGGATCAGAGGCCAGGGAGGGCTTCTGCCCCAGAGCTTAGTCAAGAATTCAGAAAACCCGATTGTTTTGAACTTTCTTTGAGATGTTGAAATTCTTCCTTCTGAACCATGCTGCCCATATTACCAAAATCATGCATGAAAACACAATTACCATGTTAATACACATAAACACAATACAGAGAAGACTGTTTGTCTTTTTAAAAGTCATTGTCTATAGTATAATTCTGGTTCAAACTGTAATTTTCTGGCTCTTTCATTCTGATTTCTAACATCTAACTTTTAACTCATTAGGTACACTTTGGGTCTTTGGCCACCTGCTATCTCTTCAGTACTTGCTGTACCTACTTTTGGTGTTTCCTTAGTTTGCCTATAAGTTGTTTTAAAATAAGATAGTAGCCTTTTCTTGAGAATTTCTCTGCTGGGCTGTGGCCAGAGCTAGGGGCCCATTGCACTAGTGAGAAAGTTATTTTAGGAGGAGTTGAATAAGATCATCCCAGGAGGGTAGCTCAATCTATGAAGGGAAATCCTTCACAGAGCTCTTCAGCTAATTGGATGACCATGGCCCAGTTTCTTGCTTTATCTAAAGTAAAAAGGCTGCTCAAATGCTGGCCTCCAGAACCCTCTTCCTTCCCCTTCAAAGCCAGCAACAGGAGACTGAGGTCTCTCCAAACTCCCTTTCTGCAACACTACATCTTAGTAGAATCTCCTTTGGCTCTGGCTTAGAAAGGGTTTTCAGTTTTAAAACCTCTTATGATTAGATTGGACCCATTCACATACGACACTCAAGTCACCAAACCAGATCAGCAAAACCCACTTTGTCATGTAAGACTACATATTCACAATATTCAGAAATCAGGTTATGAACATTGTTGGAGGCCACTATTCTGCTGACTATATGTGACATTTAATGGTTATTTTGTTTTGATACATTTTCTATAGTTTCAAAGAATCATAAATTATGAAACTACAAAGGTTTTATTGTTAGATTTTTTTTTTTTAGTGATTTCATCTGCAGTGAATTATCAGGATTAAGTTGACTTATGGTACGACACATGATGAACATTCTCAATTGGAATTCAAAATCACAATAGAAATTTTCTTAGGAACAATTCATTATCTATCAACAATAGCTAACACAGAAATCCAAGGTAAATCACCAGAACAATAATATGTCTGTGCAATAGATAAATGATCAATAGATGAGTTGATTTACAGTAAAATTTTGAACTGAGACAGAAACATATAATAGTATAAGCACAAAAGATGGGGAGTTGTTCCTGGGCAGGGGGAACCAAGAAGAAACTGGTAGAGGTCTGTAGTGGTCCCGATGATCAGTCATCTAAGCTGAGTATTGAATGAAAGACTGAATCTTTTGTAGCTAGTAACTAGTTCTCTTAGTGTCCTTCACAGTATCTGGCAGCACAAAGAGAATGATACAAAAATGTGAAGGCAGAAACTTATAAGCCAATGGCTACCAAAGATTGTTAGCAGACCACCAGAAACTGCAGTAAAGTCATGGGACAGTTCCTCCCTCGGGTACATCAGACAGAACCAACATTGCCACAAGTTTTTAATTAACAAGCTTCTACTGACTTGAGCTAAGAAGACTCATTTTTTGCCTATCCACAATCCTGTAATAATTGCCACAAATTAGGTATCATCACCCCTATAGAATGTGATTATCTGGTGATCTTTGATACACTTTGTACATGTTATCTAATTTAATGACCAATTAGAGGGACAAAGGGTGAGCATTGTCTCTATTTTACAGAAAAGGAAAATCAGATGATCTAAGACCACACGTAAGTGTTAACTGAACTCAAACATGTCTATGTATTTCAGAACCTGTATTGTTAATCAGTGATACTGAGTATTTTCACAGGAAGTACTGCCTTCAGAGACCAGTCAATTACACTTCTCTCTCTTTTTTCTTTTGCTCTTTGGCATGAGAACTCATGAAGTCAGTAAAGCAGAAGCATGTGAAGCCCTCCAGCAGATAAACATTTTCCATTCACATTTTTTTTAGAGAATAAAAAAGCCAAATTAAAAAAAAAAAAAAAAAAAACAACCAACTAAATGGCAAACACTGTAAAGCCATTCCTTCTTCGTAAAAATAAATGTTCAGTCAAGAGGTCTTTCATTTGGAAATTAGATCCAGCTTCTGCTTATGGGAAAAAGCAAGTAAATGGATGAGACAGTCACTAGGTCTGCTGACTGTAGAGCCATGGGATAAAGCTAAAGGGTTCAGCAATACTAAAATGAGGGCTTAACGGGGTTGAGCAATCTGTTCACATATCTCCACACTGTGTGAAATCCAGTGCTGTAAAGGAAGACTCTTGCAACTAGTTCAGAAAGATCTAATTCAGGACAGATCCCCCAATCCCTGCTACCCAACACATGGTTTTGAAATCGAAGATTTGTTTTCTTTGAAGAAAGATGGAAAAGTCATTATGTACCCAAGTGCAAAAAATTAAGTTCAGACGAAGATTTTCATGGAATGCAACATTTCACATCCTGCTTAACTTTGATTGAGTGACTGCATTTCTTGTCAATAAAGATGTTAGTTTTTCAGAGTTAAAGTGTACAGTAGTTGGATGGATAGAGAAACTGGAATGATAACTGTCTCATTTTAAATGAAAATGATTTATTTCTGCCTTAGTTCTGGAATAATTGATTTCTTTTACTAATTATCTCAGAAATGGTCTTTGAGGCATCATTACATGCATTTTTCTCACAGAGAATGAATGTTCATTATCTTCTGAAAATCAGGCAGCGTATCATATGGTGTAATGGATGGTAAGTGATGGCCTAGCCTTTTGTGACTTTAAAACCTGCAGCTAGGACAGACAGAAACTACAAATAACATGTTCTGCCTCTGCCAGAATGCTCAGTCTCCAGCTACTGGTGCTGCTTTGGCAGGTTTTGGAACCTGCCTAGCTAGCAGTCCTCTGAAGGATACACTCAGCATAGGTTCTGGTCTAGTGCTCTTTGCTTCTTGGTCTGGCTGCTTATCTGAGGAGCAACAGCTCTACCCTCAAACTGCTACAAAGCCACTCTGCCTTGGATTCCCTGGAAGGATGAGTTGTACTCTCTGAAACCGTGATGAAACCCTCTGAAACCCTGAGCCAAAATGAGCTTTTCGCTGCTCAAGGTGTTTCTGTTATGTATTTTTTCACAATAATGAGAAAGTAAATAATATGAACTCGAATTCTGTTGCTTCCAAACTATTTTTGTTTAACCATGAAGGAAGGAATATCATCATATGAGAGCTAAATTGTTAATATAGAAATTCTTGTAGAAAGGCAGGAGAGATAGCTCAGAACTTACGAGCACTTGTTACTCTTGCAGCAAACCTACAGTTAGTTCCCAGTATCCACATGGTGGAATACAACCATTATAACTCCAGTTTCAGGGGGTCTGATTCCCATTTCTGACCTCCACAGGCACTAGGAATATACATGTTACACATATATACATGCAGGCCAAACACTCACAGATATATACATTGAAATAAATGAATCTGAAAAAAATTAAGAAAAGAAATTCCTGTAGAAAAGAAAAAGCTTTAGGATTATTCAAGTCCCTATGAACATCATGTGGTTTAATTCATCAGTGTGTGTATTCTCCTATCAGTGTGACTCAGAGATGCCTGATATCAAAGTGTTGTTATAACCCTGTTCCTGCTGCAGGTTTTGGAACAGTATTCTTGCTTGACTCTGCCCACCTTCTCATGGTTGTAAGCAGTTATTGGCATTTGATGTTCTTTTCCTGTTGTGTGGGTTTGTGATTCAGAGAAGGCATAGTGTCTGCCTAAGTGAGGCTTAACATAAAAGAGAGAAGAGAGAAAGAGAGAGAGAGAGAGAGAGAGAGAGAGAGAGAGAGAGAGAGAGAGAGATTTTAAACTAGTCACGTCTAATTTTCCCAGGAAGTATCAACTTTATGACATGACAACCAGTTACCATTGGGATGGTTCATGTAGTTATGGAGTTGAGAATATTTACCTCATTTTAGGGGTTTGAAGGGAGTGAGATCTAAACTTCCCAGCTGTGTGGCCATGGACAAGAATTATTCACATTTCAGTCCCATGTGTAAGATAGAGATATAAACCTTGTGTGAAGTTTTATGAGACGATGCATAAAGTCTGATGTCATCCCTGGCACACAATGGACCATAGACATCTGTCCCCTTTGCGGTTTGGTTTAGATGGGCGCGTTGCATCACAGAGAGGTCACTATTTAGGAATCTTGAGAAAAACATAGAACAGGAAGAGCAGGAAAATGGAAAAGATTAGGATGTAACAGACTGAAAAGGTACTAAACAGTTACCAAGTGTTTCTAACAAGTTGAAATATGCAGGCTAAGTTATCCTTTTGCCCCATAAGTAGAAGGCTCCAGTATGAGAAATGGTTCGGGTAGTTAAAGTGCTTTAGGGCCCAGTGTACAACAAAGTTTAGCTTATAAACTCACAATCATTTTGTCCAAATGTTGTAAATAACAGTCTTTATTATAGTTTAAATAAATGCTATACTACTGATGAATTAAACAGAAACACTTTAATCTCAAGTCATTAGCATCATGTTAAAACTAGTACCTGAGGTTTTGAAATCCATAATACCAGCAGAGAAGAATTCACAGGAAAGAAAAAAATGCTATTAATCAAGACCTGTGATTCTTTAAAGTAATAATACATTACATGTACAGCTTTGTTTCTGGCTCCTCCTAAGACTACATTGTTTGCAGTGTTGGGCTGTTGCTGTTTCTGCTTTTATCACAGTTACACATTTTCCTCCAATTGCATGCTCTTATCATCACGTTCTGTATTTCTTCTCACACTGCATATTCCCGTATCACATTTATTTATTCTCATAATGATAAGATCTCAAAACAATCTCCTTCCATTCACAACAGAGTCCTTTCCACAAGAAAGGGTTGAAATCTTAAACAGACTTTAAATACTCTAGGTGGCACTAAAAATCACAATTAAATGTGTTTGTAGACTACCACAGTTTTAAAAAGATGTGAAAAGACATAATTTGGACTGAGATCATTTTAATTAGCTACTTGCTTCATTACACAGCATTATCATTTCTAATTAAAGAAAGAAGATCAAATCAGAAATAGTTAAAATGATAGACACCTGTATGCACATTTATATAATTTTAAATAAAATTTTCTTTACAAATTATGGGTGCTAGTAGGTCATTCTGAAGACTGTATTGTACATGATGATGCAGTACATGCTTGGCAACCTTCATGCTTCAACTGAAATTCTCACAGGAGTTCTAGGAGGTAGGCATAGAGAGGAAATAAAGGGAGGGGTCAATGAACACAAAAACTGAGCTATAGAGTTAAGCTGTTAATCCAGTTTTGTATACTTTCCTTGAAGCCAATTTTTTTTGTTTACTTTCTAAAAAGAAACTTAAAGCATCTGATTCCATGAAGATGCCTATTATGTTGCAGTGGCTGAGTCAGTGATGTTATATTTTTAATTTTTTTTATTTATGTATGTATTTATTTACTTTTGAGGTTGCTGTTTCTCCTGTCTCTGTTTTTTTGATAGAGAATTTCCTATGAAGCACAGGCTTGCCTTCAACTCATAGCCTTTCCTGCCTCTGCTCCTGAACACTTAAGATATGATGTGACTTCGAGGCTCCCAGGTTTTAGTGCCTCAGATGTTCTGTTGTGAAATTTCTCAGAATATTCAGAAGCCCATTTCTATCAGCGATAAAATCACATACTTCTAAGATGATCAGCCTGTGTGGTAACATGAAATTAGTTGGGAATTCATTGCCACAAGTGTAAACATTTTTAGTATGGTCTCCTGTATTTGCACAAATAAACAGATGTATTTTTTTTTTCAAAAATAAAGGTATCTTTTTCTGACTTTATAGCTATGCCTATCCCAATATGGGTCAGCTTCAGGGACTGTGACAGCACATTGATTGACTATGTGCTTTTACCACTTTGATAAAGAAATTTGGGTACATGATTTTTTTTTTTTTTAAACAGAGTCTCACTATGTAGCATTGGCTGACCCAGACTGGCTTCAAACATAGATATCCACATGTCTCTGCATCCCAAATGCTGTGATAAAAGACATGCACTACCATGTCTGGCCAGATACACCTTGTTTTGGTTTATATCTTTTAATAATGTTTTGAAAATTTTATACCAAGTACTGTATTTACATGATTTTCAACCCTTCTTTGTCCCTCATCTCCTCTACTATCCCCAAATCCACTCTCAAATTTATGGCCTTTTCTTCTTTAATTATTATTATCAACACACACACATACACACACACACACACACACACACACACACACACACACACACACACCCTGCTGAATCCATCTAGTATTGTTTATATGTATTGTTTAGGGCTGACCACTTGAGATAGAGTAACCTTTGACCTATGAGAGGGTCTTGTAGCTCTTCATTTAGGGGTTGAACCTTATCAGACATCCCCATCCCAGTTGACCTATCAATCGGTACTGTCAATGTGCAGGTTCCATACTCTTTTTTTTTTTAATCCAGAAGTATTTAAAGCAAAATTGATTATTTGAGAACAAAAATGGGGGTATCATTTTTAAAGACTTTTGTTTTAATGGTTTTTAAGGTAGGATGCAAAGTGATGAGCTCCATATGTCATTCGCATGCATCTGTGTCCTTATGGTTTGCTCCTCTTGGTCCCTCTCCCCTGCTGCCCTCACCCATCTTCCCTGCTGCTATCTTGCTGTAACCCAAAAAGTTCTCTTCTTTTTCTTTTCTTTCTTTCTTTCTTTCTTTCTTTCTTACTTTTTTTTTTTTTTTTTTTGCTTTCATGCCATGAATTCCACCACGCTATCTTTTTTATCCCTTCCTCCCTCCTGAAAGATTTCTTTCTTCCCTCTAACGGGCACATGTACATGCACACCCATGCAGCACATAATACACTCACACGAATTAAACCTAGTCACACAAAAACAGCTCCTACTCCACCATGTTGCTCAGCACATACTGAGAGATTCCATCTTTTGAAGTCGAAACCCAATTGATTATAAAATAAATCGAAAATACGGTGCCTTTAAAAATAGACTAGAAGAATATGATACAATTATTTTGTTAAAAAAAAGACACAGTATCTTTTTACCAGAGAAAAAAAGAGAAAGTTCCTTTGCTCAGATATTTTCTGTCCTCCATGCCAGTTGCTCAGCATTCTCCTGCCTCACCTATTGAAATGTTCGCCAAGCTCATATGCCCAGCGATCTCTGGATCTTCCTTGTTCTTGAGCAGTTCTGACAGCTTTAAGACCGTAATTCTAGAAACAGGAGCCTGCTGCTGAGCATATGCATGTGTTTTCCATTATATCCTCCAGAAGAGTACAATAGCTGGGTAAGATTACACTCTAATGGAATCCACTTTCATTAAATAGGTACATTCAGTCAGTTGTAATTTGGTAGACCATAAAAGAGAAAAGGAAGAAGCTATTTAAAAAGAGAAAGGCAAGTGTGAGGCTATTAAAACATTTTGGAGTGACTGATTTCACATTCATTCATAATTGTAGACCTAAATATTTATTTCAGTGTACTTGAAGTCTTGGAGATTGTTGAGAATAAAAGTTAGATTTAGGTTACGACAAGCTTTATTATGGATGTTGTTGGTTGTAGATTTTCTATGTTCCTGCCCCAGTTAATTTTTTCTGATAAAACTATAAAGAAGTTTTCAGTCAATTGGTTAAAAAATAGTTAAACTCCATGGAAATTTGTAAATACATCTCTTGGGTATTTTGGCCCCAAATTGTCTTGTTGATACTCTATGTGATCTTCTACATCGAGGGAGGGATTTAATTCTTTTCATATCTGGTTGGTGTTTATTCCATAGTCACACACAGTATTCAGCTAATAAGAATTCTAAAAATCAATCCACAAGATGTACAAACAACTGAATCTCTTAACCAGGAGAGAATGTTTGGCAGTACCTAAAGTCTTGATAGGAAGTACCACTCACCCAGCACTTACTGAATAAACATTTACAGGGAGTCTGCTATCTGATGGGTCCTGTGCTGGGTGCCAAAATTCTAGAAAGGGCTCTACTTTGCTTTATAAGAATGATTGGAATAATTATTTTTTGCAACTCATAATGCAACAGTGGGCATTATAGAGATCTAGTCTTTTCCCAGACGCCTTTAATCCCAGCACTTGGGAGGCAGAGGCAGGTGAATCTCTGTGAATTCGAGACTAGAGCAAAATCCAGGACAGGAACCAAAACTACACAGAGAAACCCTGTCTTGAAAAACTAAAAAAAAAAAAAAAAAAAAAAAAAAAAAAAAAAAAAAAAAAAAAAGAAAAGAAAAGAAATCCAATCTTCAACTTTGTAAAAAATTTGTAAATATCACAGATTTTATAAAAGAAGAACAAATTTTTATTCATAAAAATATCTGGGAGTATATGGAAATGGTGGAGGAAATTAGCTTCTAGTCACTTCAGTGATTATTTTCAACAATTTATTTGGAGCCAAATTAAAATTAGATTTTCTGAGTTACCCTTGTCCTCCAAATGTTGGGCTTAGTGTACAGCATAGAGTTTTCAGAGTCTGAAACCAAACCCACAGCCAAATTAAAATTAGATTTTCTGAGTTACCCTTGTCCTCCAAATGTTGGGCTTAGTGTACAGCATAGAGTTTTCAGAGTCTGAAACCAAACCCACAGGTTGCCTCCTGTCACAATTGCCTGATGAGGGAGAAAGCCACTTCATGCAACTGTTTAGTCCCTCTTACCAGTTAAGCAAGAAAATAGGTCACCAACAGAAGTATGGAAAGCTATCTCTGTGGTGCGACCCTGCAATTTTGTCCACGAAGTTGATCACCACATATTACCCTTTCTTGTAGCAGAATTGTTAGAAGTTCTTATTAATAAAATAAAATCAAAGCCAAGTATTGAGGTGAATGCTGGAAGATCAGAGACACAGAACAAGCCACAACTTCCTCACCTCGCCAGTTCCTCAGCTGGTCTTGTTTCCTCAGGCTGCAAGTTTCTGAGTCCTCATTCAGAATGGATCTCAGCTGAACTGTGCTGCTCAAAGCCTAAAAGCTTAACCAGCCAAATGCTGCTAGTTTCTGGTCTCCATGCCTTATATATCTTTTTGCTTTGTGCCATCACTCCCTGGGATTAAAGGTGTGAGTCACCATGCTTGGCTGTATCCTTGAACACACAGAGATCCAGGTAAATCTCTGCCTCTGGAATGCTAGGATTAAAGGTGTATGCTACCACTGCCTATCCTCTATGTTTAATATCGTGGCCGTCCTGTTCTCTGACCCCAGATAAGTTTATTAGCATGAACAATATTTGGAGGAACACAATACCACCACACTTTCTTTGAGGTCTAGGACCCAGATTTCAAAATTTGGATGTGGATGTGGCTTCCAATGTCTGTCAAATTGAAAAATCTGTGTGATGTCACAGAGTTTACTTTAGAATTATAGGATCAATGGGGTTTCACATAGCAACCTTTCCTTATAACACACTGACCTCACAATCTGATGTCTGTCTACTAGGAGCATATGGCTACCTTCCTGGAAACAAAATGGAATCCTAGTCAGAATAACTAGAATAAGAAATCTCCCAGTTTGTGCCATTTTCCCTTTGAGCTGTATATTCTTGTATAGATTAAACCTTACACTATATTAAACTGAATTACACATATTGCATGTATGAGACAGTCCATGGCTATCAAGATGCAAAATTAACTAACAGACATTCTAATATACACTGTCTTTCTTTGGTTTATATGATGAATGAAATACTTTTGAAACTGACTTTAAGTAATCCTTGGGCTGGAGAGATGGCTAAGGTTAAAAGTGCATACTGCTCTTGGAGAGGACCCAATTTTGATGCCCAGCACCAATGTCAGGCATATCATAATGGCCTGTAATGATAGCTTCAGGAGAAGCTGATGCCCCCAGCCTCTGTACCTGTAGGCCTGTGCACATTAACTCCTCCCAGACACACACTTGAAAATAAAAATCTTTTTAAAAAGTTCTTTGAGACAATTTTCACCCCTCAAGCTCTCTCAATATTACATAAGTAAAAATTTGGGGTAAATATTCACATGCTCAATAAAACTAAACTGTGGGAGTAAAATTCTTTAGAATCCTTAGTATGGGAATTTCTATAGGTTCTGACCTTGGTGACCTCATTCTGTATATGAGACTGGTTTGTTTTTCAGTTACATTATGAAAAGCTGTGCAAATTCATTTTGGTGAATTTATTTTCTGAAATTTTGTCCTCATGAAGCAATAGAATACTCATTGAAATTTTAATCTGAGAACAAACAAGGAGAGAGGGCAACAAATAAAACATCAGCGATATTTCCGATACAAGGCTTTAATTCAATTTGTTATTCCTGAATAACGCAGCCCAATCAGGAAAATGGACTTCTGTGCTCCAATCCATGCTATTCATGTACCGTCTACAGCTAATAGGACAGAGAACAGATTGATGAAAATACTACCCACTTCAAGTTCTCACCCAGCTCTCAAGACTTGCCCTAGGAAACAACATTAGAGGTATTGCTAGTGTTTTGTTCCTTGTTGAAGCAAAGTTTTACTCTGCAATCTAGGCTGGCCTTTAACTAGCCATTCTCCTGCCTCAGACCTCTGAAAAATTGGATCACAGGTGTGTACTTACTAATTTTAATAAAAAATTAATAATATTAATTCCCAGAAAAATTACTAAGAAATTGGATTATAGGAAGTTAATGTCTTAGGTAATAGTTTTAATATATATGCACACACATATAATTAACATGGTTACAGTGTTGTCTAGAAGCTATGAAGTTATATTTTTATAAAGTAGTATACAGTTTGGAGAAAGCTTCTATAGTAGAATGACAGTTGATTTCAGTAGAAAATTGAGTGAGGATATAAGTCCCACCATGTTCCAGAAGGTGCTGGTACAGCACATCTGTGATGGTTGGGAGTGTCAGTTCTTCAGTATCACTGTGCAGGGCATCCAGTAGGGGTGTCAGGATTCCAGAGAGAGCAAGAGGGACCAGCAGCAGCTGTGAAAGAGTTCATCTCAAGTTCCTTAGCCAGGGCCCCTTGTTCTTCCCTGGTCGGTGTCCTATTATCTATGCAAAGTCATGATACTTAATCTTAAAACAGAAATGAAAACCACTTACTGTTCTTTCATGTCCATGTTCTTCATTAGAAAATATACTAACTGTATTTAATTGAAGTATTTAATATACCTTTATCATAAACTTACACTGCGAATTTCTCTGAGTATTGCTGTATGCATGTGATTGTTTTGATAGACTTTCCTGGAAGAGAGAGGGATGGCCCTAAGACTGGTGTGTAAGTACACTCTGGGAAAATATAGCAAGTGGACAGGGGCAGGATACCTTGAGAAATAAGCAGCAACGCACAGACATTTGTGCATTCTTGAGGGCATGGATTTTGTCTTCTGTATGTTGGTATAGCTGAGCAGGGGAGAGGAAGGGAGGGAGAGAGAGAGAAAGGAAGAAAGAGAGAGAGGGGACTTTTTTGATGAGATGAGGAAAGGATGTATAATGAACTTAGTCATGGAGAGCCTACTAACACACTGTCTGTTGGCAGTTTACAGAAACCACAAATGCGTTTTAAGTCCTTCAAACCAAGTTACTTCAACCACTAGATAAGGTTACAATGCATGACACTATTACGCCGCAGGCTTCTCTCCCTCCAAGTCAATATCATTGTTTTGATTTTGGCTGGGGAAGTTCCTTTGTTGGTCAGCCACAACATTTCCATTAACTCAAATAAATTCCCCATCTCACCACTCCTGTTAGTCTTCTCCCTGCCCAAGCAGAACAGATAACATTACAAGTGTTGCACAAACATAAAAAACGGAGATGATTTTCCCACAGCTTCTGATCCCTGGATTGCAAATAACTTCAGTACTATTAATAACATTTATGTACAAGGCAATGAACTTGGGGAGACTTTTAACTTTAACTAGTAACCAAAGTTTTATCCATTATATTAGAAATCTTTAAAAGGTTTAAAGAAAATAGAGGAATATGAGTCCCAGAATATGAGTTCTTTTAGAGACTGCCTTGTGATAATTGTGAAATTTCAATTTCTGTTTTGGATTTTTAAAAGAGAGTGGACGGGGTTAGGGATTTAGCTCTGTGGTAGAGTGCTTGCCTAGCAAGCACAAGGCCCTGGGTTCGGTCCTCAGCTCTGGCAGAGAGAGAGAGAGAGAGAGAGAGAGAGAGAGAGAGAGAGAGAGAGAGAGAGAGAGAATTGAGAGCCTGGGCAACCTCCTCCTTAAGCTCATAGCAGCAAAAAGAATACCTTCCAGACCGTCATTCTAGTGGCCAATGCAGTTACAAAGTATTGTATAGTCATGAAATTCATGGTCATAAAATTGATCTTCTGGGATATAGTGGCAATATCTTCATAAGTAAAGTCAATTGGTATTTCATGGTCTGAATAAATGAGAGGTAGTTAGAAGCATTCAACATTCCATCATGTACCAAGTATAAAGACAATACTTCATCAGTAGCATCACTTTAACTACTGATAACAACTCAGAGAGCTAATAAAATTATTCAAATATCACAGAGTTATAGACTTTCTCAAAGATGCATGACCACTCATGGAACCCCAAGATTTAAGCAAGACAGTAGAGGTTGTACTCTGAATTCTCTTTCCATTAGACAGCTGCATTGGGCTTACTTTCTGACACAAATGACCTTAGAAAAGTCTATTCGCATTCTGTGTAATATCCACATATTCTTAAGAAAGAGACTATTGAATTCACACAGAAGTCTGGTTCTTTTCCCAGAGGACACAGGGGCACCTGGTATATGCCAGTTAGATTAACAGTATGGTGACACTGATAGGAACAAGCATTGGGAGCATCATTTGTTCTGGAATCTTAGTCTAAGATGTGTTAAATTAGCTTATGCCATGGAATATTTATTTAATGATGCAAAGATGTGTTGCATTCTTTTATGTTATATTTGTTTAACTCTGTAAAGCTGTGTTACTGTGCCTGCCTAAAACACCTAATTGGTCTAATAAAGAGTGAAACAGCAAATAGCTAGGCAGGAGAGAGGGATAGGTGGGGTTGGCATGCAGAGAGAATAAATAGGAGGAGAAATTTAGGCTCCAGAGAAGAACAAGAAGGGAGAGGTGTGAGAAAAGAAGATAGGAGAAAGTCAGGGGCCAGCTACCCAGCCATACATCCAGCCACAGAGTAAGAAGGAAAGAAAGATAATAGAATAAAGAAAGGTAGCTAGGCATGATGGCACATGCCTTTAATCCCAGCACTTGAAAGGCAGAGGCAGGTGGAACTCTGTGAATTCAACACCAATCTGGTCTACAAAGTGAGTTCCAGGTTAGCCAGGACTGTTACACAGAGAAACTCTGTCTTGAAAAATCAAAAAACCAAAGAAAAGAAAGAAAGAAAGAAAGAAAGAAAGAAAGAAAGAAAGAAAGAAAGAAAGAAAGAAAGAAAGAAAGAAAGAAACGAAGGAAGGAAGGAAGGAAGGGAGGGAGGGAGGGAAGGAGGGAGGGAGGGAGGAAGGAAGGTAAAAGCCAAGAGGCAAACTGTAGTTAAAGAGAAACTGAATAATTTAAGTTAGAAAAGCTGGGTAGAAACAAGTCTAGCTAAGTCCAGGCGTTCACAAGTAAGAATAACTCCCCATGTGTTTATCTGAGAGCTGGGTGGTAGACCTCCAATGAGTACAATAAAACAAAACAAAAAACAAACAAACAAAACCCCCCACTACAATTATTCTTCTAGACACTGGAGTGCATTCCATATAACCACTCACATGGACGGGGCTTTATTGTATCCCTCCAGGGTCAGTTCTGATGTTCTGGGTACTGGGTGTAGTAGAGGGAATGTTCTTTATTCAGATATGGCAATGCTGCCTACCATACTGCCTTTTTACTGATTTGTATTTATTAGCTTAGCAAAGACTCTGAGAAGTTCTACAGTGAATAAGCTTATCTTTATTTTAGCCAGTATATCTGAAGTTTAATACACATCTTCTATTTTACTTAGGACGTGTCAATATCTCCCAGAACACACAGTGAAATCTATTGCTTCAGACTTTCAATGAGAGATTAGATCTAGAAGTGAAATTTCAATGGTTGGGAGAAGTTGGGGAGGGCAAAGGGCATGGAGGAGCAATGTTAGCATAGGTTAACACTTATAAACTCAGATCCCTAACATTATAATACAATTCACAGGGCATCTATTAAAGTGGTGATTCCAGGAGTTAGGAAGGGAAGACCTGCACATGTAGGTCTAATGACAGGATAAATCTATTCAAGCAGGAAGGATATATATTACCTTCTCAAGTGATTGTCTTTCCTACCCTGCTATTTCCCTTAGGACTTAAGCAAGTGACTTTCATTAAAAAAAAATCTAACTACCTTCTAGATAATGGGATCAATTTTAGAGCCTCATGATAGGATGGAAACCAAAAGGAGTGATATGGGGAAGCCTGAGGAACAACTGGAACAAGGATCTGACATGCAAATGAATTGGGGTTGGCTTTCCCTAGCCATAAAAGCATATACCTGGTACTTCATAAGGCCGTTTGTTTGTGAGAGTTCAGAGAGCTGGTGTTTGAATCTCAATAACTCAAGGGCTTAGAAATCACGGGCATAGAAAAGTTGCATTTTGACATGTACACAAGCGTCTCTGTGTATGTGTGTGTGTGTGTGTGTGTGTGTGTGTGTGTGTGTGCATAAATGCATGGGTTGATGAGTATGAGAGGCCACAAAATGAAATAAGCCTTATTTAAATTGAGCCTGAGGTCTACATGCAGTAGTAATAACATAGCTGTTGCTTATTTGAGATTTAACTTCAGAAATAGAAGTTAAATTTAAATTATGGAGTTTTCTGAAGGCCAGGCTGCATTTGAACTGGTTTTGTTAATGGAAGGGGAGTCCTTGAAGGCTCTTGAGAAGTGAGATGACATGAAAAGCAGTGTTTAGGAAGACACTGTATGGGATACTCCAAAGGATGGAGGGCACAGAGGGATCTGTGGTGTGGATGAGCACACAGTACAGCCTGTGAAAACCTAGGGTTTTACAGTAGTGGGATGGAACAAGAAAGAAGGATTGGAAAGATTACTCTATGGAAGAGGAGACAGTTTTTGAACTCAGGTGTTCAAACACCTATAATCAGAAATGGGGATGATTAACAAGTGTGATTTTGTATGTATAGTTCCTTACTTTTGTCAATATGCCAAGTATGGACACTTAATACATGTAAACACTTTAAATAACATACAAAGTTCAGTGTTTTCTAGAATTCTTTTCACAAAAGTTCTGTAGCAGAGCAGCTTTTTTCTTTTATGTACATTCTATGCCAATAGGACAAAATGTTTTCACTGAAGAGGTAAGAGGTCTGATGTCTGCTCTAGGTTCCATCTTGCCATCATAGCTGATGTTACCGATTTCAGCTTCCGATTGACAGTCATTTTCTTCACGTGTGCACAAGGCAAAAAGAAAAGGATGAACTATTCTTTAGAATCCAAGTGTCTTTCTCTTGCCTGTTATGACCCTTCTCCATCATGGTCAGTGTTCTGGGAGGCCTCAGGGTAACAGGTTTCTGGAAGGAGACTGAAGGCAGTCTGCACATCTTCCCAGAGTCTGCTTTCTCCCATATCATTAGCTACTAATCAACCATGGTGGATGAATTCACAGCAAGAGACCTTACATGGGCCTTCCTTGTGGGCACATGTGCCTTTGTTTCCCTCTGTTTGGATCACAAGGATGAATTTCTGATCCACAGGTGAGTAGTGCTGAGGCTACACTCTTCAAGATTCTGTAAGCACACTTCACCTGCATTCTCAAGTTCAAAGAAAAAATGATGCTTTTGTTTGTTTGTTTGTTTCTTTTTTCTGCCCTGCTCACCTCAGGCTGCTGTTCCACCTGGGTCTGATCTATAAATGTGCATTTCCTGATGTGTGAACTATGAGGCACATATAGCTATTAATTGTCATCATAGTGTAATCTAGGTGCTGGGGTTTGTCTTTGATTTAGCTAAAATCAATTAATTTAAAATTAAATTAAAAAACCAAACATGATTTCCTTTTATAAAAGGTATACAATATTTTCCCATTAAATACAACTTCATTGTTCTGGCAGGCTGACCTTCAGTTCAAGATTTACTATTTGGACTATAAATGCAAAATACACACCAGATTTCAAAAAGTTAACATGACAAAAATGCAAAAGCATCTTTGTATTTACCCACTCTTCAAATTATATTTAGGTTTTAGAAGATTAAGCTATATTTGTTATTAAGATCAAAATAACTCATTTCTTCAAACTAGACAAATTGAAGTTCCTGTGTGGTTCCCACTACATAATAGTCCAGCTTTAAACTTTGCACACACACACACACACACACACACACACACACACACACACAAGCTCAACATCTAAATGAACCTCTCCAAACAAATCATGTACTTTCACAGTTAAATTATCACTCTCTTCTTAAAGAAAAGGAGGTTTATTCTACAAGAGACTTAGTCAATGGGTACTATTAGCTCAGGAATACTTGGCTTCTGGTGATATTTCCAAAACAATTGGTAGGATTTTTACAGTGTGATATAATAGAATATTCTCAAATATTTCCAGACTAAGCAGGAAATATTACTATAATTAAGTAGTTATCACACACCAGATACATTTTGAATATCCTAGTCAACTTTCTCTATAATCTCAAGGGAGGGCAACACTTTGATATACTTTCATTTTACAAACCAGGAAACTGAGGCCCAGAGAAATTACTTGACTAAAGTCACACAGCTGGTAAATATAGAAGGCCAAATCAAAACCAGACTTGTTCATTTCCAATGTCCATGATCATTCTGGCATACTATTCAATAATATCCCCACTCCAAGGCATTTTAAACAAAATTTATGGGGAGACTTGTTGATTTTATTGGATTTTGATTCTAAAACTTTCTTGGAGAGTAGGTGGTCCTCAGCATGTATTCTTCCTCCCACACCAGTGCCTCAGACTACATTCCAGTTCTTCCTTGACTCCAGGTGTAACCACTTTGAAACAGACCTAGAAAAGACTGGAGCTTACTACACTTCCATTAGAAGTTGCTTCTAGGGTGGCTTGTCAGGTCAGTTCCAGGAAGAGAGAGGCAGAGGCTTACTGGAACCCATCCTACATCTCCAGGATACTGCCTGCAAGTGAGCTAGCCCCAAACCCAACTGCAACCTTACCCAATCTCATCTTCTACCTTTAATCCCACTAGAGAGTATTGTTTCCTTTGTAAGCCACTGGTCAAGAAGGAAACAGCAGCTCACAATGCAAACAGTATCCAAGTCACACATGGGTTGGAGGTCCTAGATCTGAGGGCTAAAGACTTCACAATGTACCTTCTAGTCTTATTTTCAACCTAGTCATAATTTGATCCTTCTGAATTTGACTCTGACTTACCACCAGCGTGGCTTTCCATGGGAGTTTAAAAATGATGTTTACACACATGTTAACATTCTTTGCACTAGACTTTTTGTATCCCTTGCTAAATGAGTTGGCAATAAAATATTTTTAAATGCAGGTAGGCTCTGCAATTGAACCCATGTTAATTCTGGAGCTATGTACAGCTGTGTGACATTAAACACTGAAAGAATGACAAGAGCCTCCAGGGTCATTGTAAAATTTGTCATGGTCTAGCAGTCTTTATTTATTGCAAGGAATCCTTTGTGTACATAATAAATACTGACTGTCTAATTGAATATAACAAAGGAAGAAGTACTTTTTACCATGTGCTCCTTATGTTGCCATCTAGTCTAATACTTCCTCTGTAGCTACCTTTAAAGCTCTTCTGAAACAGACAAAGTCACCTAGAGTTTAACAGCAAGTCTTTCAAATCAGACTGGTCTGAGTTTAGCTGTGTGACTGTGGTCTACTTTCTTTACTGCTCGACACCTCAGGTACATCTGCAAGAAGGGGGAACTTCATGTCAGTTAGGTTATGAGGTATAGGAAAGAGAGATCAACTCTTCAGTGATCAGTCCTTTGTTCAAGGAGAATCGATTGCAAGGATATAGTGTAGATATAGGTTAAAGTTCAAATAGAGAACCAAACTCATCTTTGAAAGGAAACGACATGAATTCAGGGAACTTTTGGCTTACTAAAACCAAAAACATATTGGCATTATTGGGGTGCAGTTACAACCCCTGCCTCTCTACTCAACACACAAATTCTCCTGAGTTTCTGGTGGCTAGTCGGGGGTCACATATACCTCTCCTTGGTCAGGGCAGGAAAAGATAGAGTGCTCTACTGATAATGATAATAATATTAGATGTAAGTCAAGGCTGCAGGCCAAGTTTTCAAGGGTTGTATCAGGTGATATAAGCAAGGACAGGGATTATAGATCAGAAAAACAAACAAAAATGTTTGGCAGACTTCTTACTTGGAGTTATTAAGATGTTCAAATGGGATAATTGGCTTAGACACACGCAGTGACAATACCAAGTTGCCAACAAAGATAATTTAAAAATATATTAGAAAGCTCTCATCATCCCATCTATTTTTCTCTAATACTGACCAGATTTTCAAAGAGCTCATTCTATACATATGTTTGCGAATGTACATGGAAAGCATTGGTTTTCAGAGATTGATCTTGGATAGAACTTAAAAAATTCCTAACAGATCATTATAACAATTTGATTGCTAGATGAAGGTATTTGAAAAACAAAATGAGTAATAATTATGTTCCACACAGTTAGCATGCAATTATTCAATTCAGAAATCTGCCTTTGCTATTTCAAACATAAGCCAACAATAAATCTCACACCATCTATTTTAGTTATGGTAAATCATAGGCATATGTGGTCATGATTATGTCTAATTGTGGGATAAAGAATTTAATTTTAGAGCATGAATGAAATATACTCTTGATTTTGAGCACGATTATCTGGGAATAATAGGGGAAAAGCTAACAGCTATGTGATAATAAATTCTCTTTCTGAGAGAATGATAAGGATGATAAATCAAGGATTCTGATTCTTAATAATGGTTTTAGAATCCTGGGTTCTCCATATTTAGAATGTACCAGCTGCGTCCAATTAGGAAGACTGTAGACACTTCTGACATGAATCAACTGACGACAATGACAGTGATATGTGTATGTGAGTAATTATTCCAGTTGTGTGTAAATAGAACATCTGGAATATTTTCCCAAGTCATTAGCTTACAGAGGAATACGTTCTTTGATAAACTTATTCCACAAGAAGATTTCCACTCCATACTGAAAATCACTGCTCTTTTAAATAATAGGAAGAGAGACTCTATCATGTACTTGGTCTGGAATTGCTTAGAACTGACTGTGATCTGAAACTGTCTTCTTTCAGTCCACAATAGACCATGTCTTCATTATAACTGAACAATCACACTGCAAAAGCAAGTCTCAAACAGCTCAAATGAGACACAAAGTTACCCCTTTTCTCTGAAATCTTCTGTGAAACACAAACTACTTATACAGTATGAAATTCAAGAGAAAAAAAATCAGCTTCTGTAGTATGTCTCAGCTCAGAGAGACTCCCAGTGCTAAGGTGAGTATTTCAAAAGAAGGTGAGGTAGATGCCAAAGTTCTAGGGAGTTATGTTCATGAATATGAGGACGTTGAACACTCTGCCATTCTATAAACACACTGCACACAGCACACTATAGGTCTTCAAGTCAATCTGAATTTCCACCCGTTCCATTCTGCAAATACATTAGTGTTCATACATTGCATCTGAGTCACCATGAGGGGAACATATGTAAGAGGCATGCCAGATTGAGGATCTAAACAGACTCCTAATGAGAGCCACTGTTCATTCATTCATCCCATCCCTACCTCCCTCCTTCCTTCTTTCCTTCTTTTTTTATTTTTAGGTTATTGTAAGTTTGATGTGAAGTTATAATAAATGACATGAATAAACTGATGTACCCTTCATCAGTTTCTTCCTTCTGAAACTTCAGGACAATAAACAAGTAGGATACTGACATTGAAGAGTCAAAATATTTCCATTCCTAAGAGCAACTATCAGATTGACATCTCCAGTTACATTTACTTCTCTCTTGTCCTAATCCACCATTTCAAAAATAGCAAGTACCTCACCTCCTCTCCTGGTTTGCGACCTCCAAAATGCCCTCCTGTGTCTCCTCCTCCTCCTCCTCCTCCTCGCCTCTCCTTATAAACCCTTCTCCATCTGGCTCCTCCCTACCACTTCCTGTCAGCTAATTGTGGTTCAACCTCCTGACCGCAGGTGAATTTTATTTAATCAAAACCATCTTTGTACCATTAAACAAATGTTCCAGAGCATAAACAAAAGTAACACACCTCAAAAAACATTCTACAACAATGAACAATGAGTCTTAAGATGAAATAAACCCTTTCCTTCCTCCCCAAGTTGCTTTTTGCCGTGGTGTTTTATCACAGCTATAGAAACCCTAATTAAGACTTGGGTAATAGACACAATGAGGTATATATGCAAAGCAGCACACCATCCACCATGAACGAGGAAGAACAGCCTGAAACAGGGTCTAACAAGGATCGACCTCAAAACCATTTCTCTAAGTGAAAGAAACCAGGCATATAGGACACATGTTATATGAAGCCACTCATATGACCTGTTGACAATGAACAAATTCATCAAGACAGAAAGTAGAAAAGTTGGCAAATGCTTGTGTGAAGGGATTTATTGAGTGTGGAGTGTCTATCTGAGATGATGGAAGCATTTTAAAAAAGAGATTGCTTTAGGTTTTATCCTTAAATTTAAGTCTAGTACTTACTTATTAATAACTTAATTTTGAGTTATGGCTTATCAAATTATGTTTTGCTAGTGTACATTAAATTTATTGAAAATACCGTGCTTCTTATTGGAAACAATGACACTGTTACGACCTTTCTCTCTTTACTCTCCTCTGTGTAAGCACCCTCTCTCTGCTCATTCCTTTAAGTATTTGAAACTATCTTCACTGAGCCCACCTTTACCTTTTTATAGCTTGGTCTCAGCACCTCCATGCTGAGATGTGGTGCTTAGTGAGAATATGCACTGAGGATTATTTTGCCCATGCATTTACAAAACAACTAAACTGGCATTTCATTGGTCAGTTGCATAGTCTCATGATTGTCACATTAACTAATGAATGAATACCAGAGAAACCGAAATAAATAAAGTATTTCTGATCCTTTCTTTGTTATACAATACACTTAGGATCGGCAGCCTTGTTCATCAGGATTTAATTCTGCTCTGTTTTCCTACAATCCTACAAATCAGGGATTGGAACCATGAGTGACTTTGCAGTTAGCAACACTGTTGATGAGAGCAGTTTTTGTGCCATCAAAATCTGTGCTTGCTTGCTTCCTCTCTTCCTTCTCCACTTCATTTCTCCTTTCCCTGCCTTAAATTTTCTTTCTCTATCTCCCCATGCCTCCTTCCTTCATTCTTAAAAATAAATAAATAAATAACCTAAGAATAAAACATCAAGAAAAGTAGATAAACCCTAGCCTAATGAAAGAGGAAGAAAACAGACAAATATACAAATGAAATAACCATAGACTAGAGTTAAGGATTGTTTCATATGTTTTTATCTATTTATTTATTTTGTTTGTTTTTGTTTTTCGAGACAGGGTTTCTCTGTGTAGCTTTGCGCCTTTCCTGGGACTCACTTGGTAGCCCAGGCTGGCCTCGATCTCACAGAGATCCACCTGGCTCTGCCTCCCGAGTGCTGGGATTAAAGGCATGTGTCACCACTGCCCAGCTTCACATGGTTTTTATCCATGTTGCACACATGGAATATTGCTTAGTTGGGAGCATTCACTGTATCTATTATAACAGAACTACAAAATATATCAATATAGTGATGTTGACTGAATTCAATGAATGAATTTCATTCTTTTATCAACTTGTGCAATAATTACTCAATACAGTAACATGTGTAAAAGTATACTACGGGCTACTACAAACCACCATCCTAAATTTTACAATTTCTCATCTTTAGGAGTTTAGAATTTATCTAGAGATATTATGCATGAATAGATATTTATTATATAAGCATCATATCAGAAAGTTGAATCACAAATAAAGGTAAAATAAGAATTGTTCCCTAATGAGGAAAAAAATATCTCTTCTTTCTGAAGTGATCATGGAAAACACCATCTGAAAGGTGGGCTTCACATCAAACCTAAAACAGGAGGGAGAATTTCAAGGAGGCAGAGGTTATGGAGTAGGGGAAGGACAGTGATAGGGAGAGAGACTCGGCATGGTGAGTACAGGAAGAGAGAAAGAATAACAACTAGTCATGAGAGTTAAAGGAGACTAAAATACACACGAAAAAACATATGGGAACATATTTGGGAAGCCTTATTTATTCTTGATCCTGCCAAAGGAAATCAGTAAGGAAACATTCTTTAAATAGGCAAGGGCAATGTTTTCATTTGTGTCAGTGTGTGTGCGCCTGCATGGAGCTTTTATATACATATATATGTATGTATGTGTATGTATATGTGTATGTATTCTTCTTTTTTATAGAAAATAGATTTTCTCCATGCAATATTTTAATCATGGTTTCCTCTCCCTCATCTCCTCCCAGATTTCCCTATCTCCCCACTTACCCAACTCCATGTCTTCTTTCTCTCTCTCTTTAAAAAACAACCAGGCAAACAAACAAGCCAGAGTAGAACAAAACAAACAAGCAAGCAAACAAACAAAGAAACAAACAAAAAACCGAAGTTTTCCTTTGTGAGTGGCTGTCAGTTGGAAATAGTCTCTTCATTAGGGATGGAAACTCATGTCTTTGCCCCATGTGTAGCTTTTTTTCCAAAATCTTAGACTGGAGCATAGATAAAATGTGATGTTTTCTAAGGAAAAAAATCATTTTAACATTGACTAGAAATACTTATTTATACAATGTGTCAGCATGAAACCATAGAGATTTTATTAATTCATTTCTCCTTAAATTTAGACTATTTCTTCAAGTGTCCATAGGGCACATTTTTGCTTGCATTTCCATTTTTTTCTTAGATAGCCTGGCCCCTGATAATTAAGTAAAGACAATCAATATTTCAAATAATTTTTAAAATGGCTTTTACAGATATCCCTTTATTCAGAGTGGAGTTACAGCCTGATAAGCCTATTGTTAATTGGGACTATCAAGGCAGAAAATGCATATAGAGCACCTAGCTTCCTAAGCAACATAAACTGACTACATAGTGCCCCGAGCACCTGTTTTCTAGAGGGGCCATTAGCTGATGCCATGTGACTGTTTACTCCTAATAGCCAGCACTAGGGGAGTCTATGTTCTTACACTGGATGATTGATCCAGGAATCCATCATTCTTCCAAATATGTTACCTTCTAAATGTGCCACGGTGCTATGGGTGCTTTGTACCATTTTAAGGCTGAAATATAGCAAGTCAGATGAACATAAACCAGGACTATCATAAATACTGAATGCATGAGATTAAGAGGAAGCTCTTCTTACTCACTGGGCTGCAGTGCCAGTGTTGGTGTCCTTTTGTCTGTCGAGTCCTTACTCACGTCACCTGCCTCTTTCCAGTGGCAGACAATGATGGTATTTGCTTCATAATGGTGTTGGAAGGATAAAAGGGTGTTGTGTGCATGTGTTCAGCTGAATAACCAATTATACATTTTATGTTGAAATAAAAATACTAATTTAACATTAATATGCGGGGGTTGGGGATTTAGCTCAGTGGTAGAGTGCTTGCCTAGCAAGTGCAAGGCCCTGGGTTTGGTCCTCAGCTCTGGCAAAATAATAATAATAATAATAATAATAATAATAATAATATGCTCCAAAATGTGTTGGGTTTTGAATAGCATTGGCAATAAAACAAAACAAAATGATACACTTGTCTAACTTCACAGAAATTATCTTCTTTAAATAAAGTTTCCCTCCAGAGCTCTTGTAACATCCTTGAGAGAAGTTTTCCATATTATAGACTGGTAAGTCAATGATCACAATCCATCCACCAAGATGGAATTTCTATGGCTAGGTTTATGAATGAGTAATTTAAAACTTATGATAGTAAACTATTACACATGACCATTACTATGGATTGTTTCTGATTCATCAATGGGACTGTTGACAAAAGTTTTATGTGGTTAAATGTCAAGGTTGAACAAACAAACACCTGGATACTATGATATCTGAGTAAAGACAGAAGTTGGATTTGTGCAAGAGTGCATTGAGTTGGAGGAAGTGAGTAGTGAGGCTGACATCTGCATGTGGATTGCACACTTAGACCAGAACCCTCAGCACGTGCAGGCCCTCACAGTGGTGGCCTCAGTCAGCATTTCTGTCCAGCCATGATGTGGGGCTCCTTTTAGGATGCATGGTGAGCGTGTAATTTACCGTGGACTGGCCTATTTATGGTACACCAGAGGATACCTTGCTGTTTTTTCCCCACAGCTATTAAATCTTAGCGGCAGTTAGAATCCAGGATGCAGAATGACTCTGTAGAAGCTGACAGGGTGCTTCCTACACTCTTCCTGTCTGAAAAAAGTGAGATTAACTAGACTGCTTAGAACATAGAGAATGGAAAGAATGCATATTTTCAATCAGATGAATTTGCCTTCGTATTGTGTTCCTTATTGAACCTTTAGGTTTTACTCTGCAGACTTAATAATATGTACCTTGTATAGTCACTTTGAGTATTAAATGGAACAATGTATGCAAATAGATAAATATAATGCCTACATCTAGTACATGGTTACATTCTGTCACCCTCCAATTCATTCTACATCCCTTCTCAATCCTGTTCATGCACGAAGGTGTCAACAACAGCAAAATTCGAGTTTTATAAATTTTCAAGTGTGAAGAACTGATGCTAATTCACATCACACAACAACTTCTCATCTGCCAGGAAGTACAGAAACAAGTACTGTTGTAAGAGCTTGCATATACACTGTGAATTTAGTATTTATACTAATAGGAATCCTAGCTGGTGAACATCTTTACAAGCATTTTTAGAGATATAACATAATAATAAGAGGGGTAGTGGATATGAATGTACTTATGCTTACTTTATAACCAATGGTTAGTCAGAATGTTTGCCCTGTGAGAATTAAGCTCTGTCTTAGAGTCCTTATATTTTAAAGGTAACTTACTTTGCACTTAATAGATAGTCTAGAAACATCAGAATTCTTGTTCTTTGTTTTGGTTGAGGTTTTCCTTGCTAATCCTAGAAAGATAATGACATTCTATAGATGCTGCTTCTTTCATCAAAGCACCCACCAATACTTTGTAAGAAAGATTTGTTTAGGTAAGAAAGCAAAACAAGAGATTTTCTTTGTAATTTATGAATAACTTTGGAAATTGTGTTTCTGTGAATTGGTCTGTTTGCTTGTGTAAAGCTGTGTGTGGGAAGAGCAGAGAAGGGAAGGGCGGGGGGCAGGGGGGAGAGAACTCTTCTTAGTATCAGATGTCAGAAGTTAGTTGTGAGTTACCCTTGAAACAATACAATTTTGCTTCAACAAGTTTCACTACAAAAGATGCTGTAGAAAGAAGTGGTCATAGCCTGCACTTCTATTTACCTTGACTAATTAATTAACCAGTGTTAGAGAGAAATGGATGCTCCATAACTACACACTGAGAGTAGAAAGCAAGCAGGGCCAGCCAGGTTGCTACATCTGGAGTACTTGCAGTGGTGGAAAGTAAAATAATGAGGATGTCAACTGGGCCACCCACTGCAAAATGTGGGTGACCAAATGAGCCAACGGAACCTCTAATGAGTATTTACTACAAAGGGCTCTGCATGCAAACTGTTTCCAGACTGATGTGATGCCAAGCTTAGAGGATTGAGTGTGTCCGTGGCTTTTGCTGATCGGCAGCCAAGGCATCTAGGAACACAGGAGGGGGTCTTTTATTAAGTATATCAAGAATATTACTTTCAGACTCTGTGGAAGCTGACAGGGTGCTTCCTACACTCTTCCTGTCTGAAAAAAGTGAGATTAACTAGACTGCTTAGAATGTAGAGATTGGAAAGAATCAGGTGAATTTGCCTTTGTATTGTGCTCCCTTGCAAAGAATGGATCAAACGATGTTATAAAAGTAGATGGAAGACAGTAGAAATAATTAGTAATAGCAACATTCATATTATGCATGGAGGGAGATTTAGTGCATTTTTTCAGATTTATAAGCATTTATGTGGTCTGGCCTATGTTATAGGTAATGGTGTATACTTATTTGATTTGTGATTTCAGCGATGGATATTCCTCTGCTCTATTCCATCTTTATTCTATTGTCTTTATCCTTCCAATACTAGCAGAGGGAAGATATAAGAATCTTAGTAATTTATCTTCAAATACATTGATTAGAAAGTAGGTGGCTAACATGGCTTTGATAATACATGAACTATGAAGAACAATTTTTTTTATCAAGAGGTAAGTGTGTAATACAAAGAAGTCAGTTTGAGAAGGAATTGCTCATTATCATTAAGAAAGTTAGTGTCCTAGTTTATCTTGACTCGTGCATTCTGTAGCTCTCATCCTCTATATATTTCCCCAAAGAGAATATCAAGCAAGAAAACAGTTCTGCACTATGACCAAAATCGGTCCTGGGAGCAATTGTAAGATGGCTGCCAAATAAATGTTTACATCAGTACAGCAAAACAAAGCCAAACAAAATCTAATTTGTTGTATTTGAAATGTTTAAAACATAACAACAGTAGTTATTTGATTCTCTTTTCTGTTTCCAGATAATTGCATTGACATTTTGGAAATTTCACTTCTGGTCCTTTTCAAAGATATGTTTGCTTGAATTTAGTAGCAAGATTTCATAAGAAACACTGACAAATGTGAATGGTGACCACTGGTTTCCCTCTTGTTAGGAACAAGGGAAACATGAGCTATGGACCTAGAGTTTATAAATGCATTGCCTGGAAGTAACTGCTAGAATTTTTCCAATTCTACAGGTTGAGTCAAATAAACCTTTGTATCCACTAAGGGGAATTCACAAACTAGGCCAACATAGTAGTAGAAAGATTGAATTTGAACCAAAGCCCATGAGCACCACTTGGGCCAATCATTTGAGAGGCTCTGTACTAGTGAAGGGGTTTCCTTGGGAGATCTACTGGTTCCTGTGCATGGGGGAAAGACAGTAGCCACAGGATCATCACAATAATGATAGTGGTATTTACAGCTATGGTTGAGGATCTGCTCTATGCCAAATGGGAAAGTCACTGACACATCATCCAATCAGATGAAAATAATAATGCCAAAACTAGATAGCCATTATTCACTACTAGACAGATTGCATTTGATACACCACACACACACACACACACACACACACACACACACACACACACTCACCTCATTCATAAAGCTCATAAATATGTTACCTTTATAATTAGACAATCCCTTATAATACTAGAAAGTATTTTCAGTTCTTTATATTAATTAATTCAGTCTTCACAACAGCCTTTTGAAGTAGGTGGCCAGTGTCTCAGTGGAAAACAGAAGTCCAATAAACAGGAAAGATCATGCATCTTTTAAACAGTAGGGTTGGGGGTTAAACCCAGGCTCTCTGGTTTGAGTGTACTGCAGTTCAACTCAAGATCTAGATGCCTGATTAAAACAATGACGAAGCAGAAGGTAGCAGTGCATGCCTGTAATGTTAGCATTTTAAGGCTGAGGCAGGGGGATAGAGCTTTAGAGGCCAACCTGAGCTGAGTAGGAAAATCCTGTCTTCAAAAGTCAGTAGTTGGGTTTTGACTTGCACCAATTCCTGAAACTGTGGCTCTCAGGAAGATTCTCCCTCCTCTGTGCCTCACCCACTGTGGGTTCTCCAGGTCTCCAGCTACTTAAGGAGGAGTCTCTCGTTTTTGAACTGAGAGAGAAACTATAACTACGATGGAGAGGAGAATGGGACTATTGGAAATCCCGGGGCTTTTCTGTGCCCTTGAGGGTTCTGGGCTTTCCTTTTGGCTTCTCCTTTTCTCTCTCATGCCAATCAGTTACACAATGGTTTGTCTTCCTACTGTTGAAAGCCAGAAGCAATATCACATCTGAAACAATCACTCAATGTAAGTATCAAAGCTTTCAAAGTTTATGTCATCAGAAAACAAAAGAAGAAGTAGTGGGGTGAAAGTCTACCAAAGGGGAAAACATACTGTCCTCTTATTTTAGTATTGACTTTCTGGTCTGGCCTCTGCTGAAACATGACCCTGGGCTCAAATGACTTGCTGATTTTCAGAATGAAATATTTCATGTAATTCTGGAGTTGAAATGGGACTGCATCTCTGGGTGGAGGGCCAGGAAGGATAACATGGACAGAGCGAGCATGACAGAGAAGGTTGGGCACTCCTGGGAGAGTTGCTTTAGACAGTGGGGGAACCCAGAAAAACAGTCACAGATCAAGAGAATTGCTAGTCCCTGCTAGAAGTTGTGTGAGATGGGGAAACCACTAGAGTCCCAAGCTAACGCCGGAAACTTGAGCAAAAGCAGAATATACAGGAATCCCAGATTTGATTCTGAGCAGAGATCATAAAACTGCTTAGTTGAGGCAACTGACTCTTAAATTAAAAACAAAGAAGGAAACATAAATCAGCTGTATCCTCAAGGAACCACACGCTTAATTCCAGAAAGGAATTGGGACTCCTTTAGGTCAAACTTGAAGATGTCTCTGTGAATAGTTTTGTTTGAATATGGGTATTTCTCAAAGTTGAGCAATAATGCTTCTGTGAAATCTACGTGGGGAATGTGGAAAGGAAGAGGAGGGCTATACTCTTGGAACAGTGTCATTCGACCTGCTCTGGTTGGGACAGTCAGTGATAGTGACCCTGCCTTCTGACATGAAAGGTCTGCAGCTCTTCAGTTTTTAGCAAGCCCTAGTAGCTCAGAAGTTTTGTAGAATTTACACAGACATTCATAAGGAAAATGAAGACTCAGTTATTCCCTGTCAGGTATTTTATGTATCAATAAAATCCCTAACAACTTGGCTGAAAGCAAACAATATTTGTGATGATTTTAAGAGTGTATGAGGCAGGGTCTCATTATTTTGACTCTTTTTTAAAAATCTTGATCATGAACCTCAGTGTAAAAGATGACCGCCACCTCTCTCTCTGTATGATATGCATGTTCTTCTGCATGCTTAGAGTCTAGTGCAGAGCCTGCTGGGGGAGTAGAAACCGTGCCACCTTTAGCATGTTCCTTAATTATCTTGTGTTTATTATTACTAAGCATAAAAGAATAATAGTAACTTACATAAGTCTACCTGGGGAGTTCTGCAAAATGTTGTGCATGCAGTGACAGACTGGGCTGTATTTGATTTAGACCTTTTCAGATCTTAGGTCCCTCCATTTCATACTCAGAGGGAAGGTCTCTCGCCCTTCTTCTCTCCCTCACTCCTTTCTTTCTTACCATCCTTTCCTTCCTCCTTTTTTTTCCCTCTGACAGATA
This sequence comes from Onychomys torridus, assembly GCF_903995425.1. Lineage (NCBI taxonomy): Eukaryota > Metazoa > Chordata > Mammalia > Rodentia > Cricetidae > Onychomys > Onychomys torridus. The sequence goes on from NC_050448.1 coordinate 107,507,352, forward strand.
TTTGCCAATCATTGTGTCAGGCATCATGTGCTAAGTACCAGGGTTAACAAAGCTCCCAGTGAAGAAGAGAGACCCAGGACCTAGGGTCATCCTCCTTAAATTCCTTTTATGATGACTGAACAAGCCACAATGCAGTGTATGCACTTTGATATCCTCTCCGAATCACTTTGCTGTTTTTTGGATCAGGCATGAGGATGTCACACATGCATTTCCATTTCCTTAAGTTTTTCCTCAGCTTTTCTGTACGTCAGCCAGTCAACTGCAAGGCAGCTTTCAGATCCCGGCTCAAACTTACGCTCCAGGTTTGTTTTCTCCGACTCTACCTATGGCAGATCCTTTTGCTCTGTGCAGGCTCAGCACTGGGTCAGGTTTATTTAGAACATTTTATCTAAGCATGTCACGTTTGTTTTATTATTGGCTCTCCAGGCTTCAAAATGGTGACTGTCATAGGACCAAACGTGCCTGTCCCCCCATTGGGTAGCTGGTGACTAACTCAAGTCCTGGCCAATGGTCGGCTGTCTGTGTTTTTTAGTTGATGAATGAATAAACACATAACTGGATGAATAGGACCACTAAGGGCTTTTGCCGACACCAGCTCATTTGCTGATCAACAATTATGAGTAATTCTATAAGGCAGTTCTTCCCTTTAAATTAAATGCTTAAGAACAAAATCATGATGCTTCTGTAATACTCAGATTATAACAATGAAGATAATTCTTTGAAGGCAGTTCCTTGTGACCATTTTTCTACGTGTACTCTGTTATAAACCAGAGAACTATGGCTGCAAAGGAGGGTAGGCATGAGACCGCCTCAGAGAATGATGATTTCCAGGCCCCTCATTATGATGCATGCTGTTTAAAGAAAGGAAGAACCCAGAGGCTTACAATCTGCCCGTTCAAACACGACTATTTGCAAACAATGGGCAAGACAGCTGTGTACTTCCTAGCAGATGGGATTTAAATAAAAAACACAAGTACATTCTTGGAAAAACTAGAATTGTTAAAAATTTAGGATGGATGGAGAATTGAGACTAATGAGCAAATGCTTAGGAAATTGATGAAACTGGTGTGCAGCAGCAGCAGCAGCATTTGTGACAGGAGTTCAGAGTTGAGGCTACATAGGCTTTGACATATCAGGCTTATTCTTGCATGAATTTCATTGTGTGAAAAGTCCAAGAACAGATCCGTGGATTGCATGCTTTTTCCTAAATGCCAGAGACTGATTCTGAAGGGATATACATGTCTTTACTCTTCAGTGAAAGAATATTAACTCACAAAAGCCAACTTTTTGCTAGAAGCACTGCATTGGCCACTGCTGAGTCGCTTTCTAATAATTATCGTTACCCAGTGGGTGGAAATTAATTCTCTAGGATGGAGTGCAGAAATCCAAATCTAACTTCATTTGAAATTATGAACTTAAGAATCCTTTACAGGTTCTCAGATTAATTTCAAATCTTACATTATTACATACCCTTGGACTTCACTGGACTTCAAAAACAACCAAAGCATTTTTCTCTCAGAGGAATAACTTCCAAAGAAATTCCACAAAAGATTAAAAATAAGGGATATGGGTTCTATATGCACTTAGTTTTCCTTTTGATGGGGTACTAAAATTTTTTGCTGCTTTTTAATTGTGACAACTTGGGTAGAACTTGATTCCTTTTTCTCTTTCCTTTAATTATAATAGAAATTTTTTAATACAATATAATCTGACTGTGGCTTCCCCTCCCCTAGGCCTCCCAGTTCTTCCCCATCTCCTCTCCCATCCAGATCCACACCCTTTCTGTCCTCATTAGAAAACAAATAGGCATCTTATATAGATATAGCAATAAATATAACAAAATAAAAAACAAACAAATAGGAATATGACAGAACAGACAAATGAGAAAAAGAGTCAAAGAAAAAGCACATGAAATTCATATAGACACAAAGATATGCATGTTCGCTCACACAGAATCCCATAAGAATCCCAAAAGAAAAGCCATAATACAATGCAAAGTACCCATACAGCTACAGAAATAAAAGGCCCTGATTTAACAATATGAACTAAAGAATCTCCCAAGATACCACTGAGTTCATTTTCTGTTAGACATCTACTGCTGGGCATCTGGCCTATCCTTAAGAGTAGTTTGTTTCCACATTGAAACTTCCTTGGAAAAAAACTAATTTTTCATTTGGAAAAATTGGCATTCAATTGGAGATAGTTTGTGGATTAGGGATGGGGATATGTGTCCACTTCTCCTTTCAGCTCTGAGACCTTATCTGGGGCAGACCCATGCAGGCCCTGTGCATGCTGCCTCGGTCTCTGAGAGTTCATATACGTAACAGCCCTTTGGGTTCTAGAAGGCTTTGATTCCTTGGTGTCCTCCATCCCCTCTGGTTCTTACACTCTTTCTGCCTCTTCCTCTGTATCAGCTGCTGAGCCCACAAGGGGAGGCATTTGATGGAGACATAGGATTGTGTTTTCCAAGGTCTCTTACTCTTTGCATAATGTCTGGCTGTGGGTCTCTGTATTTGTTCGCTCCCCCACACCCGCTGCAGAAGGAAGTTTCTCTGATGATGACTATGCAAGGCACTGATCTATAGGTATAACACAGGAGTCATTTTTTTATTGCTACACAAAACATTTGCTTTCCCTAGGTCTCTGGCCTATATAAACATGAAACAACAATATTTATGATATAAAGTGAAAATGTGAGAAAAATAAAATGTGGAAAGAAGCAGGGCACTGGTGGCTCATGCCTTTAATCCCAGCACTTGGCAGGCAGAGCCAGGTGGATCTCTATGAGTTCAAGTCCAGCCTGGTCTATAGAGTGAGATCCAAGACAGGCACCAAAACTACACAGAGAAATCCTGTCTCAAAAAAACAAACAAATAAACAAACAAAAAATTGTAGAAAGAGAAAGAAAATGATATTTCTTCTGATTCTTTTATTTTGTTCAAAATTAAGTAGTTCCAAGGTTGTTAAATGATTTGTCCTCAGTTGCCCCTTCAAATGAGAGTCTTCATTTACACTGGACACCAGAACAGCTTAGAAAATTCTAGTGCTTCTATAATTGTAACTCTTCTCCCATTAGTTGTCTGCTATTGTCTGACTAATTAGAAAAGAAAGGAAATAAAGGTCAGTAGGTCAGTACAGTAGGCCAGCAGCCTAGTGATGCTTAGGGACTGGTGTGAACTATAATATTGCCAAAATAATAGATTAAAGGAAACTTCAACAGAATACTCATTAAGAAGCCCCAGCTGCAGGTTTAATGAACACCGTAATTTTAAATGGTGATGAGAGAAAACAACATTACTAAATGCTAAAAGGAGTAATTCTCCAGGAAGAAGAAAAAATTTTAGATGGACATGCATTTAATAACAAATCTTTAAATATAATGTAGAAATTTGTGTAAGTACTGGGCTAAATTGATAAAGGAAGCTTTGTGATATACCTTTGTCAATAATTTGTTTTGCAATTATGAAAGATTAATGTTAAACACATGGGACATTTGACAGCCTCAAACAAAAAAGCTGTTTAATGTGATGCAGATATTCACCATCTCTTTTGCTGATGATGTCACAGCATGTCTGACCTAGTAGCAACCCATTCTGCAGATTCAAAAGTAAGAGCATGGAGTTAGAGGACAGCAAGAACAAAGACGTCACCTTCAGTTAATTGATCAAGAATCAGTCCAAGGTTTGTTGTGCCCAACTGAGACATGAGGGTCATCTGCAGGTTTGTTATCTCACATCGACCATGACAATGACATCAGCAAGAAGTGATGTTCAAAGGGGATCATATTTATTACATCACCTCATTCTCAGAGAAGCTCCGCTGAGTAAGACTTCTAGATGCAAAGAGGTACAGCAACTAGTTCCAAGCTATGCAGCTTCAAAGAGGTGGAGACAGGAATAAAGTAGTAGTATATGGTTTTACACCTATACAGCGGACAGCTGGCTTCTTTGATTTGCCTGACTTGTGCAGCATTTTATATGTGAGGAGGCTTATGTGAGCATAATTTTAGTAGAAAAACATATGAAGCACATTTTGAGTATCTATGAATTTACATGAGTTGGTTATGATCGTCTGCCTAACCTATGCATGACTGTAACTGAACTGTTAATGTCAGTAACACCAGAAAGAGAAAATCCACAGCCCTGTGCTTGCAAAGGAAGTCTGGAATTCCTAACGATTACCAGATTTTTTAAAAAAATTTTGAACAGTCTGTTCATGACTACAAATACTAGCATTTGAAATTATTTATAAAGCTAAAACATTTTAAAATTTATGGTCCGATGGTTATTGGACTCTTGGAATTCTAACAGCATTTTGTTGTGAAATGTCAGGGTTTTAGAAGTTTTAATAAGATTAAAAATTAACATGGAGTGAAGACATGGTTACTATAATTAAATATTAAAAATTGTTCAACTCTAAAATATTTTACAAAATACACAACCCACTAAATGTACAAACTTTTCAACAGATTTAGAGCTTTTTTTTTCCCTGAAAGATTTAATGAGTGCAAAATTACTATTTTAGAGCACACAGAAAATTAGTGATTATTGGATTTCTCGAGAAAGGGGAAGCCCAAAATGTCAAGAGCATTCCTTTATCATATCATGCCAAAAGTTATTGTCTAATATTGATCCATAAACATGTTCATTTACCAATGTATTAAACTTCAAAGAAATAGGATTTTAAAAACCAAATTTCCTTATGTGTTAACTTATAAAAACATATTTAAAGAGACACAATCCCCTAAACGTGTATACTTACAGTGAAGAATAAACATACATAGTGACCTTGTCATTAAACTATTCTCCTCAGCCAGAATGGGCCTGTCACAGGAGGATGAAGAACCCAATGAAAAAGAATAAAAGCAGGAGAGTTAGCCCACTTCATTGTCCTTTTACAGTTTAATTACTAACTATTGTGAGAGAGTGAATTAGCTGGAAAGGGGAATTTAATTAATTATAATTATTTCCTCTAATTATAAACTAAAACTACCACAAAGGCAAGTTTCCTCATTTTGTAACACTATGGCTGTGATGGGAAATGTCCTGGAAAGCCAGGCACTATCTCCGTGTTAGCTGAACACTGAATTAGGGAGACACAAATCACTGTTAATTTATGACGACTACCTAGACATTCCCAGGTTTCTTTCTTTGAACGGTCTTGTTGATATGAGTTTAAGTTTGTGCCTTCCCATTAGCTTGTCAGTGAGAAAGGCAAGTTCAGAAACAGCATCTGATCTGAAACACTGCTGCGGTTGGTGTTGACTAGGGTCACAGTGCACCTTACATATGCTTTCCCTGTAGCACCAAGGACAGGTGTCCGTCTAGAGAGTTAAGTTGCAAATGAGTGAGTGAATGAACAAGGGAAGGGAGCTTCTGCCATTCCCTTTTTCAATATCCTTTAATTTTGCAAACTTTTATAGTTATAGACTTGCTTATATGTTGAACTTTTGCTCTTATCATTACCAAGCATAGTCCATACTAAAAACAAAAATAAAATTTTTGAAATCCCCATTAAAGTCTGATCATTCTGGTCCAGGTAAACTTACTTGTGGGAATTTTAAAAACCAAGGGTCTAAGTCTGTTTTCATCTCTATAGCCTCTTAGGAAATACAAAATAAAGAACTAAGTTAATTTCTCAGGTAAATGAAAAGATTTACAAGAAAGGGAAAGGAGTAACTTCCTTGCATTGAATGCAGCAGCCAGCTGTGCTGATGGAATGAATGGAGATCGACTTTCTAAAGTCCCTGCGAAGGAAGAACGGGGCCAATCAGAACATAAACTGCGAGGTAACCAGACTGCTTAGTAAACAGAATTTTTGTGATGTAAGACTTAAGATATTTCATTACTAACCTATTAGGAAAACAATTTTATATATCTAAAATATTTTCCCATACAAGCAAATAAAATCTCTGGGACATCTTGTGATTTCAAAGAGTCATGTACAGCAACTGAGCTTATATTTTATTTCCGTTTTCCAAAGTACTGTCTACTTGGAAGGATCTAAGTATTAAGAAATTTTAGGAGTGTTTGCGTTCAGGCTTGATGTTGTTCTAGCTTGATGTTATTATTATTGTTGTTGTTTTTGTTATTATCCTGTGGTGTGAGAAACAGGTGTGCTCATCCGGTATGTACATGCTAAGGCCGGAAGTGCTTATTGGGTGTCCTCCTTTTTTTACTGTCTACCTTAAATTTTTGAGACATGGTCTCTCAGCAAATCTAGACTGTCTGTCCTGTGAGTTCCTGGGGTCAACTGTCTCTGCTTCCCCAGTACTGGGATTACAGACACATATTTCCAAGTTTGTTTTTTTATGTGGGTCCGGGGGTTCAAACTTGGGTCCTCATGCTTGCAGAAATAGCATTTTTTTTGCCAGCTGATTCACCTCTGGAGCTCCTCTTAGATTCTGAATGGCTTTGGCTCTCACTGTTTTATTTAAAGGACAAGAGCAAATACTAGGAAAGTGGACTCTATAAGGAATTAGAGCAATTGGGTGAACTGGATATCAAATATTAGAAGCAGCTGTGTACAAGTGAATAATTTTGTCCTCTATTGTTAAGATCTTTCCAACTGTATCATTTGAACATTTTTCTAGGCATGTATCCGTGCATTTAGAGTTTGTGGTGCTTGCTGCATATTCAGTGTGGTAGGATTATTATATGATATCTATGAATAGAGATAATTATCACATTATAATCTACTTCTTGAATACAGGTTCAAATTTCATACATATGGGTGATATGTAGTGCAAGGATATTCCTACAGACCTCAAGTTTGCATCTATTTTTGATTGATATTTCTAGAAAAGAATATGGTTAAGCTTGTATTTGAGCTTTGAACAGTTAACATTTTGCTAATAAAGCTACAACAGCAAAGCAGTGTACTTCAGGGTTCTCTAACAGTCTTTCTGTTACCTGTACATGGCATGTATCTTTTATTACTCATTATAACATAACCGTTTCTATTCTGGTCATAGGATGTTAAAAAAAAAAAGTTTGTAAAGCAGACAATTCTGAGTAAATGATCAATTCTTTGATTTTATCTCATGTTATCAGCTAAATTTTCGGAACTCCTTTGACATGTTATTAGCAAATATGGGCCACATTTTTTTACTTCTGGCCGAATTATCTTTCAGGTTCAGTATTCCTGTATAAATTCAGTAATTGTGTACTGACCACCCACATGCAGAGAAATTGTGTTGGGTACTTACAGAGGTGAGGCAAACACCTTAGCTACTGAGCAGAAAATTTCAGTTGTTGCACTACACTGTGGCAAATGCTATAGCAATGACAAAACAGTTAGATGGAAATGTGGATAGGAACCTTCTTTCTGGGACTGAAGTATGGAGAGAAGGCATAGAAGAGAAGATCCCAGAGAAGGGCAAGTGTATTCCTTTTCTTGTTGTTATAACAAAAGCAATTTACAGAGGGCTCTTTTGACTCATAATTTGCGGGTATATTCTATCATGATGAGGAGCATGGTAGCAGGATCTGGAGGTGGCCCATCACACTGCATGCACAGCACAGAGAGGAGTGGTGGACTTTAGGTATCCATCTCCTTTTTATTCATCTTAGGATTCTCTGGTCCATGGAATGATGACATCCACACTCAAAGTGGGTATTCCTACCTCAATTAATCAAACCTGGAAAAAGCCTTCTCAGACATGTCCAGACATTGGTTTTCTGGGAGATTCTTGGTCTTGTCAAGCTGACAGCCAACCTAACCATGACATTCACTTAAGTCTTCACTGGCCTGTGACATGGCTTACATGAAGTGTATCATTGTAACCAGCATTCTAGGAAATATATCTTACCACTGAGAAATGTTTTAATTTACTTTCTGTTTTATTTTTCCATTTTTTATTATTATATTTGTGTTTTAATTTTACACATCAGCCATGGGTTCCCCTGTCCTCCCCCCTCCTGCCCCCACCCCCACCTTCCCACCATCCCACCCTCCATTCTCATCTCCTCCAGGGCCAAGACTCCCCTGGGGATTCATTTAAACTTGGTGGATTCAGTACAGGCAGGTCCAGTCTCCTCCTTCCAAGCTGAGCAAAGTGTCCCTGTGTAAGCCCAAGGTTCCAAACAGCCAGCTCATGCACTAAAGACAGGTGTGGTTCCCACAGCCTGGGTGCCTCCCAAACAGTCCAAGCCACTCAACTGTCTCACTTATCCAGAGGGCCTGATCCAGCTGGGGGCTCCACAGCCTTTGGTTCACAATTCATGTGCTTCCGTTTGTCTGGCCTTTTGTCCCCATGCTTTTTCCAATCCTGGGCTCAACAATTCACACTCCAAGAGTCCCTCCTCCTTCTCGACAACTGGACACACGGAGCTCCACCTGGGGCCTGGCTGAGGATCTCTGCATCCACTTCCATCAGTCACTGGATGAGAGTTCCAGCCTGACCATCAGGGTGTTTGGCCATCTGATCACCAGACTAGGTCAGATCAGGCTTTCTCTTGACCACTGTCAGCAGTCTACAGAGGATGCATCACTGTGGACCTCAGGGGACCTCTCCAGCACTCTGCCCACTCCTGTCCTCATGTGGTCGTCATCCATCATGGTCTACCATTCCTTGTTCTCCCTTTCTGTTCCTGATCCAGCTGGGATCTCCTGCTCCCCAAGCCTCCCTTCCCTCAAACTTTGCCCTTCATTTCTCCCACTCTCGTCCAGGTTGTTCATATAGTTCTCATCCATTTCTCTGTCATTGGGTGATCCCTGTGTCTTTCCTAGGGTCCCATTTTCTAGGTAGCCTCTCTGGAGTTGTGTAGCAGTCTAGTCATCTTTGTTTTACATCTAGTATCCTCCTAGGAGTGAGAACATACCATGTTTGTCCTTCTGAGTCTGGGTTACCTCACTCAGGATGATTTTTTCTAGATCCATCCATTTGCCTGTAAACCTCATGATGTCATTGTTTTTCTCTGCTGAGTAGTACTCCATTGTGTATATGTACCATATTTTCTTTATCCATTCTTCAGTTGAAGGGCATCTAGGTTGTTTCCAGGTTCTGGCTATTACAAACAATGCTGCTATGAATATAGCTAAGCAAATGCCCTTGTGGTATGATTGAGCATTTCTTGGGTATATGCCCATGAGTGCTACAGCTGGGTCTTGGGGGAGATTGAGTCCCAATTTTCTAAGGAAGTGCCTTATGGATTTCCAAAGTGGCTGTACAAGCTTGCATTCCCACCAGCAGTGGAGGAGAGTTCCCCTTGTTCCACATCCTCTCCAGCATAAGCTGTCTTCAGTGTTTTTGATCTTAGCCATTCTGACAGGTGTAAGGTGGTATCTCAGAGTCATTTTGATTTGCATTTCCCGGATAATTAGGGATGTTGAGCAATTTCTCAAATGTCTTTCAGCCATTTGAACTTCCTCTGTTGAGAATTCTCTGTTTAGTTCTATATCACATTTCTTAATTGGACTGTTGGGCATTTTGATGTCTAATTTCTTGAGTTCTTTATATATTCTGGACATCAGCCCTCTGTCAGATGTGGGGTAGGTGAAGACCTTTTCCCATTCTGTTGGCTGTCGCTTTGTCTTGTTGACCATGTCCTTTGCTCTACAAAAGCTTCTCAGTTTCAACAGGTCCCATTGATTGATTGTTTCTCTCAGTGTCTATGCTACTGGTGTTATATTTAGAAAGTGATCTCCGGTACCAATGCGTTCAAGAGTACTTCCTACTTTCTCTTCTATCAGGTTCAGACTTTCCGTATTTACAATTATGGAAAATAAAACCATTAGTAAATCTAGGTTTAGCTAAACTTTGCCAAAGGCTTCTATGGGATGTCATATATTTTTGGGCATTGTTGGGAAATAGTAATAATTTTATTCTTCCTTGGTGTAAAAAGACTAATTGTGGAGAATTCATGGGTGGTGTGTTGATCTCTGCTGGGTGTGAGTCCATTGGATGGAAACATATATTCCAGACACACTATTCTGAGTATGCCTTGGGCAGTACTACAGCTTCTCAGCCCCAGGTCATGCTTCTGCCTAACAAACGGACAGAGCAAACAAGCCTGCTTAAAAAAGAAAATCATCAGTGTGAGATACTTTGCCTAACTTCAGAAGGGCAGGTTGAGAATTTGGGTAAGGAAGGAAGAGGCATCAAAAAGTATTTAGCCTTCAGTTCTTTAGGGGATTCAGTATAACATTAGAAGAGAAAATAATAGTTCATCATGTTTCCAGGAAGTTGTTATTTTTAAGATAATTAGTATTAAAGCCTAGTACACTGTGTCTTGTTCTTATTACTTGATTTATGAATAAAACAAATTTCCATTGAGAAGACATGTTGAGTTGCCTCACCGAACAGTTTCCCAGGGTTCTTCAGTGGAAACAGAGCATTGTTCTTAATTATGAATGTGTGAGGTCATGGTCCACAGTGAGGAAGCCTTCCACATTTTCCAGAAATGCCTCCATTCTACTGACATCCTCTTATGTTTAACACTGGTAGCAGCTTTGTGTATACCATGAGCAGCCAAAAGGACCCATTTTTCTGATACACAATAATGGTCATTTTTTAAATCTGGTTTAGATTGCAATTTGAAATAATAAAGTGGTGCTTAAAGAATAGCTTTTGATTAAAATGAAGTGCTAATAATCATCTCCCTTGTCTGTTTGGTATTCAATGATAGAATATATAGGTGGACTAAATGTATAATGGAAGGCAAGTGACAATAATATTAGACCAGGCAAAATGAATCAAAAAACAAAACTATACAACCAAACCCAGAAATTCAAACTGTTCTAGAGCCCTTAGATATCAGCTCACCTGTAAACTGTCTTGCTTGTGAAACGTTTGATAGTGCATCAGTGACAATCACATCTGAAAGAGGAGGCAACATTTCTGTATTGCAGGCTAATTTGAACACAGTAAAGCTTATAAATTGATGGGAATTGTTACTCGCTTACAACACACTGTGAATAAGATAGATCGGTTGATTGCTAGATGGTACAAAACATAGAACAGTAGATATTATTGAACTCAATTTGTGTTTGTGGAAATCTGAGGTTTATCAGTAATTTGAAATAAACAACACTTAGTATTAACCCAAAACCTAGATTTTCCTCATCACATTGCACAACAAGACTTTTATACCATTGTGTGTGTGTGTGTGTGTGTGTGTGTGTGTGTGTGTGTGTGTGTGTGTTTTCCTGGTGGCATAAGCCTATAATTCACACTACTATGGAATGTGGAGGCTGAGACAGGAAAATCACTAGTTCAAGGCTAGCATGTGTCACAGACTGAGTTCCATGCTGACCTGAAAAACTTGAGGGTACCTTATTTAAAAAATAAAAATAAAAAAAGGGTTGGGGTTAAGTCGTTAAATGTTTGAGGCTTGAGGCTAACATGTTTAGTCCTTAGTATAAATATCACCATTCTGGATGTCAAAAGCAAAGTGATGATTGACACCATAAGGTCCATGAGTAGAGGCTTTGTGTCCTCTAATTTGTGACTTCAGAATGAAAGAATGAGGCTAAGGTATTCCCTTTCCATGGGGAACATCGTGAGTCTGGCAGCTTGCCCATGGATGCTGAAAAAGAAGGATGGGTAGGAAGTTACAAAGCTCCTCCTTCTCATCTCCATAGCGATGCAATGACCCACAACGTTGAAATTATGAAAATGGAATTGATCCTTCAAGTGGTAATCATTAAAACATTCTCTGCCCTCCATATAAATGGAGCTCTTCATACTTTGTTCTTACAAGTATAAAAATAAAAGATGGTAGAAAACAAGCCACAGTAGAAGATGCTCTAACCACTTTACTTTGTGTTACTGGAGTGTTTTTATCTGTTTCATTTTCATAGAGAAAGTTGAGGTCTAGATCTCTCGGTAGAGTAGCAAACATAATGATGAAGAGGCTCCAGTGCTCTATGCTGGTTGCTCTGGAAACAGCATCTCAAATCTTACACTAACATCTGGTATTCTGAAGCTTAACAGCTGGTTATCCACAAAAAATGCAAACAAGGAGTTGAAACACAGATGGGAATACCACAAAATAAAAGAGGTTACCTAGGAGGCATCCTAGAAAATAACTAAGGTAAAGCAGGAAATTAGATGAAATTTGCAAAAGTATATCAGGGATTGATTATAAAAATAGATAGAAGAGAATGTGAACTCCAGGATATAAAATGAAGATTATGTGCTTAGCATTTGAATTATTTTTTGTAAGATGATGCACAAATTTCTAAATGGTCTTGTAATAAAAAACCCATTGCCAGATATTATGGTAAATGCTGAAAGATCAGAGAGACAAAGGAACAAGCCACTGCCATGTCTTTATTTATTTTTTTATTTTTTTTATTTTTTGGTTTTTTGAGACAGGGTTTCTCTGTGTAGCTTTTCGCCTTTCCTGGAACTCACTTGGTAGACCAGGCTGGCCTCGAACTCACAGAGATTCGCCTGGCTCTGCCTCCTGAGTGCTGGGATTAAAGGCGTGTGCCACCACTGCCCAGCAAAATGTCATTCTTTTTTTTTGAGCTGAGGATCGAACCCAGGACCTTGTGCTTGCTAGGCGAGTGCTGTACCACTGAGCTAAATCCCCAAACCCCACTGC